>NC_134695.1:81138933-81458933 GCF_050947455.1 Rhinoderma darwinii
CCTCCTGTAAATATACGGGAAGGTGTCCGCCGGCCATAGAAATTAATGGGTCCGTAATTACCGATGAAATCTACAGTCGTGTGCCGGGGGCCTAAGAAGTCCTTGTCCTGTTCCTGCACTGGGGCCCCCTGCCGTCTGCGTGGCTCCTGCACTGGGGCCCCCTGCCGTCTGCGTGGCTCCTGCACTGGGGCCCCCTGCCGTCTGCGTGGCTCCTGCACTGGGGCCCCCTGCCGTCTGCGTGGCTCCTGCACTGGGGCCCCCTGCCGTCTGCGTGGCTCCTGCAGTGGTGGTTCTGTCGTCGCTATTTCCATGGACCAGACCTGGAGCGATCTTACAGTCCCAATCAGATGCAGTAAGATCCCTGATGATGCTCCGGCCGCTGTATACACGCTATATCTGGTGCGTACGCCTGTCGATTCATAGGGGGAAAATGACAAACCTATATACTGCGTGGTATTGGTGACTGCGCTTTTTAATATTGTTGATGCCGCAGCGTACAGGCATATAATGTATGCGGGTAAGATGCGCCGGCCATATGTCGGACTGATGGTCTTAGGGGCATCACAGGAATTTTCTGGCGTGTACCCCAAACGTGGTGCGATCCTCAGACGGCTGCATTTAGTGTCCGTATAATGGACCACGCGTCTCATGACCCAAACTAACCGCATAATATGGATGTATAATTAGACCCGTGGTCGGACTGGGATTTGCGCTTGTAATCTCGATGTCTGAATGAGGCCTAAGCTGCCCAATCAGTAATTTCTGTGAAAAACACACAAGCTGCGGAACCTGATAAAAATGAATGACGAGAGGTGAAGACGAAATACTTGGTTCCGTCCTAAGGCCACGATTGTAAAGGGTTAAAAAGAAAAAAAAGTTTCACGTGGCTACTGTCAGAGGTTGTCACTCACAGAAGGCGAACATAACAGTAATGGAGTCTATAATTTAGAGTGCTGCGGTGAACATCACCTAAATATTTTTAATGTGACGTAATATGAGCTGCTGTTCTCTGTTGTCAGTCTAATGGGGAGGAGGAGCGTGCCTGCAGTGACGTATACTACACGCACCACTACATGACACTTCCGGGTTCTGCGTTCCAAACCTCTCTTTCATGCATAGCCATGTGATCTCCAAAGTGAGGCTTTGACCGCAAACAATGTAGGACGTCATACACTGTTCTGCGTTGTGGTTGGTGGACTCGGCAGCGCGGGAAAGCAGTGGGCGGTGACATTCAGGCAGGACCGGGACAACGGAGATGGACGCTTCTGAGGTGGAATTTCTGGCGGAGAAGGAACTGGTGTCTATTATCCCCAACTTCAGCCTGGATAAGGTTTACCTCATCGGGGTAAGAGACACATTCCCCCTGTTACCGTCCACTGACAGAGGATAAGTTGTCCAGTGCTGTTTAAGTGTGGCGGAACTACCAGTAGAAGTTACAGTGACGGTATTAGTTAAAGCTGTCACCGCCTGTATAACGGTCATGTGGCTGGCGGTGATGTCCCCTCTTATATTATAACTGTCATATGGACGGCGGTGATGTCACGTGTTGTATATTATAATTGCTGTGATGTCACGTGTTGTATATTATAACTGTCATATGGACGGCGGTGATGTCATCTCCTGTATATTATAACTTATATTTGAGGTGACATCACTGGTGTCCATGACTATCCCTCTTGTATATTATAACTGTCATAATATACAAGAGGTGACATCGCTGTTCTCCATAATGTCATATACAGGGGGTGACGTCGCTTTTCTCCATGTGACGGTTATAATATGGAGGATGGTGATGTCACCTCCTTAGTTAATGAAAACCCAAAATTTAGTGTCTCAGAAAATGAGAATATTATATAAACCCAATTTCAGAAATGATTTTTAATACGGAAATGTCGTCCTGCTGAGAAGTCTGTCCAGTATCTGCCCTCAATACTTGGCCGGGGCTCCGACTCTGCATGAATTACTGCATCAATGCGGCGTGGCATGGGGGCGATCAGCCTGTGGCACTGCTGAGGTGTTATCAATGCGGCGTGGCATGGAGGCGATCAGCCTGTGGCACTGCTGAGGTGTTATCAATGCGGCGTGGCATGGAGGCGATCAGCCTGTGGCACTGCTGAGGTGTTATCAATGCGGCGTGGCATGGGGGCGATCAGACTGTGGCACTGCTGAGGTGTGATCAATGCGGCGTGTCATGGGGGTGATCAGCCTGTGGCACTGCTGAGGTGTGATCAATGCGGCGTGGCATGGGGGCAATCAGCCTGTGGCACTGCTGAGGTGTTATCAATGCGGCGTGGCATGGGGGCGATCAGCCTGTGGCACTGCTGAGGTGTTATCAATGCGGCGTGGCATGGGGGCGATCAGACTGTGGCACTGCTGAGGTGTTATCAATGCTGCGTGGCATGGGGCGATCAGCCTGTGGCACTGCTGAGGTGTTATCAATGCGGCGTGGCATGGAGGTGATCAGCCTGTGGCACTGCTGAGGTGTTATCAATGCTGCGTGGCATGGGGGTGATCAGCCTGTGGCACTGCTGAGGTGTGATCAATGCGGCGTGGCATGGGGGCGATCAGCCTGTGGCACTGCTGAGGTGTTATCAATGCGGCGTGGCATGGGGGCGATCAGCCTGTGGCACTGCTGAGGTGTGATCAATGCGGCGTGGCATGGGGGCGATCAGCCTGTGGCACTGCTGAGGTGTGATCAATGCGGCGTGGCATGGGGGCGATCAGCCTGTGGCACTGCTGAGGTGTGATCAATGCGGCGTGGCATGGGGGCGATCAGCCTGTGGCACTGCTGAGGTGTTATCAATGCGGCGTGGCATGGGGGCGATCAGCCTGTGGCACTGCTGAGGTGTGATCAATGCGGCGTGGCATGGGGGCGATCAGCCTGTGGCACTGCTGAGGTGTTATCAATGCGGCGTGGCATGGGGGCGATCAGCCTGTGGCACTGCTGAGGTGTTATCAATGCGGCGTGGCATGGGGGCGATCAGACTGTGGCACTGCTGAGGTGTTATCAATGCTGCGTGGCATGGGGCGATCAGCCTGTGGCACTGCTGAGGTGTTATCAATGCGGCGTGGCATGGGGGTGATCAGCCTGTGGCACTGCTGAGGTATTATGGAAGCCCCGGTTTCTTTGATATCGGCCTTCAGCTCGTCTGCATTGTTGGGTCTGGGGTCTCATCTTCCTCTTGACAATACCCTATTGATTATGGGGTTTAGGTCGGGCGAGTTTGCTGGCCAATCAGGCGCAGTGATCCTGTGGTTATTACACCAGGTATTGGTACATTTGGCAGTGTGGGCAGGTGCCAAGTCCTGCTGGAAAATGAAATCCTCATCTCCATAAAGCTGTCAGCAGAGGGAAGCATGAAGTGCTGGGAATGTCCTGCCAGACGACTGCGCTGATTACGGCATGGACGGCCACTGAGTGTCATCCGCGGGCTGTCAGCAATTCACGAACCGTTCACACATTGATTTCAATGAGCCCGGACCGTAAATGCGGCCAGTAAAGTGACTAGTCTTATTTTTTTGCAGTCCTGGCTTCCGCCCATTGTACGGAGTGTGCATGGGCCAATAGAAAAGAATGGGTCCTCAATTCATCCACATTTTTGCAGATAAATTGTGGATGCAAGAACACGTTCGTGTGCATGAGGCCTAAACCCGTATATACAGTGGGCGGTCCCTAACAGGTTAAGGCCCCATGCACACGACTGTAAAAAACGCCCATAATTACGGGCCCATAGACTTCTATTGGCCACGGGTACCTTCCTGTTTGCTCACGGGAAGATGCCCTGGCCGTTGAATAATATAGAACATGTCCTATTTCAGGCTGTATTTACGGCACGGGCAGGCCCATAGAAGTCTATGGGGCTCCCGTAATTACGGGTGGCTACGTGTGTGCACCTGTAATTACGGGAGCGTTGCTAGGCGACGTCAGAGGATTCCCCTGTCTGCAGGCTCATACCTGAGTTGAATTTTTTAATAATTAGAAACATTAGAAATCCATATTGTGAGCGCCGCGCATGGTACTCACTGTCCAGTGGTAGTCACTCTCCAGGGTGCTGAAAGAGTTAAACGATCAGTGCTGGATAGAGAAAAGGGGCTGCACTGATCGGCAGTAACTCTTTCAGCACGTAGGACAGTCAGTACCATGCGCGATGCTCACAATACAGATTTCTAATTTTTCCTTCAAAAACCTTCAAGAAAAAAAAGTTTATACTTACCCAGTACTCCCTGCTTCTTCCTCCAGTCCGGCCTCCTGGGATAATGTTTCATCCCATGTGACCGTTGCAGCGGTCAGATGGACTGCAGCGTCATCCAGGGATGTCGGACTGGATGTCAAAAGAGGGACGCGTCGCCAAGACAACGGCCGGGATACGTATGAACTTCTTTTTCTTTCTATCGTTGCGTTCTGCTGCGGAAACTACCCGAAAGGGCTGCCCCTTCTCTCTATCCAGCACTGATAGAGAGAACAGGCTGACGATCAGTGCTGGATAGAGAGAAGGGGCTGCCGATTAGTGCAGTGCAATATCTCTATACGTGTAAAGAGAAGCAGTGAAAACGGGTCCGTAAATACGGGAGGAATTAACCGGTGACTACGGACCCGTATTTAAAAATGTGTGACAACCCGTATTTACAGGACGAAAAAAATACGGTCGTGTGCATGGGGCCTAAGGCGATGTGTGGACCTAGTCTGAGCGTATAATTACACGGACCAGTAGCGTAGTATGCTGTGCGGATAGTGACTGTGTGTTTTACCACAATTTACCGCAGCTCTGCGATGCAATATCTACAGGTGTAACACATTGTTTGCACGCTTCACCTGTAAAGACCGCATGGCAAATCGACGTCAATGTGCAGCTTAAAGTGTGCGTTATTTCACGGTGCGGCCGCTCCTGGCCGGCGCTACTGCCCTCATATAGTGTCCATCCAAATACAATGATTAACAGATTGATTCGTTGGCTGAAGAGGGGAACTTGACTTCTATTTACTGGGGATTCTCTGTGTTTTGGAGGAATTTGCATTTACATACTGGTCTCCTGATGCCACAATGTTCTGAATATTCCACGAGTGTATTTGACCTATTTTTCTTTTTTTTCTCTAGGGTGATATAGGTCCCTTCAATCCCGGCCTCCCTGTGCAGGTGCCTCTATGGCTGGCCGTCAACCTGAAGCAACGGCAGAAATGTCGCATTGTTCCTCCTGAGTGGATGGATGTTGGTAAGAGAGACAACTCTGTACTTATGTGTATACTTAAAGGGGTGTTCCTAGGCTACACACCGGTGGCATGTCATACTATCAGGCTGCTGGGCCATACCATCAATGTCTGATATGCGGTGGTCCGGCCTCCAGGAAATCCCACTGATGTCTAGAATGAAAGCGTTGCAGCCTCTTTGGTGTTTTCTGTGACTCCGCGTCGGTCCTGTCCGTGCTCTGTGTCTGGTATTGCAACACGGCCCAGTTCAAGTGACTAGATCTGTGCTGCAGTCCGTACAGGGGGCCTGGGCAGGAGTGACGCTGTGTTGTAGGTGAAGCTGAAGTGGTAATACCAGAGATCGGGCCCCTCCAATCAGACATTGATGATATATTCTAGTGACATGTCTGCAGTATTGGAATACCCTTTGGTGGTTCACCTTTTTGTCTTCTGAGTCTGTGCCACTTTAGCTTTTAGCTAATTTCTTCTTGTTTCTAATGTACTTGTGTGTCTATGGGGTACGTTCAGCTACACGCTGTCAATTGAAAGATGACGTCCTAGCTAAAAGCAGTGAGCTCAGGAGACGCTTCATTCTAGAGGGGTCCCAGTTTATAGACCCCAAACAGTGTAGTTATCGGACCGAAAATATCTAAAGACCAAACGTAACTGTAAGGATTAGTAACGTTCCTATTATGTGTAGTATACAGTCGTTGCTCCAATCCTTTCTAGTGAAAATCCTCCCTGCGCAGACGTTCTTGGCTCTTTGAATATACATTGTCTTTGGTTTCTGCTGCTCGGCTGTGGGTGGTATAGATGTGAGATAAATGTAGATATCAAATATTTAAATACGTATATTTTTAAACCACAATTTTAGAAAAGCTGGAGGAAATCCGAGACCATGAACGGAGGGAGGAGACATTTACGCCAATGCCGAATCCCCATTACATGGAACTTACCAAATTATTGTTAAACCAGTAAGTACAATGCCTATAAAATCTGCATTGCAGTGTGGAATCAAAACTGACCAGAAAGTTTGTGTTTGTAATTCCTTTAATCCGCCATTCACTAAACCAGAAAATCTGATAATCCAGCTCTTTTAATCTAGAGGAAATTCCTCTGATTAAAAAACTAAGTGTTAGTAGTAGATCTTGTTGTAACTTTTTTGGAGGGGGTTTTAAAGGATCTGTAACTTTACTAAGTAGTTTTACATCCAGTCCTGTGACTGTAAGTTCAGACTATCTGATAGTTCAGCACCTTTATGGTTGTATTAATGCCGGAGTAAAGGCAATTTATTTAGATATCTTTCTGCACTAATTACTTTGATGTCTTTGCTCATTGGGTGGGTGGGTGGATGACATTCTCTGTGACGGTCCTTAGTAAATGGATAACGTTTATTTAGTATTGTACAGAGAATTGCTACTAAATCCAACACTCTATAACATAATAAAATCTGCAGCAGTGTCCTTGTATACAGCACATCACTTCTCACGCTCTGCAGTCTGAAGAAATACTTAAAGGGAAGGTGTCATGATTTATTTTATTTTTTTATTATATTGCTTTTAATAAAATATAAACAAAAATGTTATTTAAGGTGTTGTCACGTTCTAATTTTTAGTATGTATTAATTTGACTTTATGGGGGCTGCCATTTTTTTTTTCATCTCTGTATGTGTCGATTAACGACACATACAGAGATGGAATACGGCACATACAACCCCATAGAGAATGCGAACGGGAGCCGTTCCATTCTCAGAAGCGTACGCCGTCTGTGTGGGAACAGCCCACAACGCAGCTCGTTCTCAGAGCGAAATCCAGCGCAATTTTCATGTGGACCAGAAGCCGCTGCCGGACAGTAAGATGGCAACTTCCGGCCGCGGCTTCCGGCGATGTGTTCAGGCACAAGGAATAGGAGCGTAGACCAGCGGAGGCAGCGTCAGGTAATCTATGTTTGTGTATGTGATGTGTGTATTATGTGCGTGTATGTTCGTGTGATACTGTCTGCTGAGCACTGTATCTAATCCTCCTACACTGTGCAGTTGCTCAGAAAATGGCAGCACACAGTGTAGGAGGATTGAAGATTCAAACCCCTCCTTCTCCTGGCACTAGCCAGACGAAGGGAGGGGGGATTGTGTGAGGACACTAGAGAGAGTGTGTCCACCCCAAATTTGCAGCATAAATCAATGAGGTTGCTTTACCACATTGACCATGCTGCAATTTTGGGAACTGCTCCCTCTAGTGACCAGCACATGGAAATGTTATAAATTAGAATTAATTTATAATAATTCCTGACTTGTGAAAAAATTAAAACAATTTGTAATCACTCAAATACTAATTGTTTAACTGAAAAAAAATAATAATAATCTCTAGCGACACATTCCCTTTAAAGGTGTTGTCTGCTTTACAAAACCCATTTCTAAACACGGACTGCAGAATTAATAGGGAAGCCTCATCTATCGGTCAGAGAGCGGCTGCAAGGAACGTCTAATGTTCTGGAGGATCCTCACATCTCATTAAAAACAATGGGCTACCCATGTAATGTAGAAGTATGTAATACTTAATTCTTCCTGTGGTAGTGCTGCAGGGAATTTGATCACTTCCTGCCGGCTTTCGCAACAAATCACAGCTGATCGTTAGGGACTCCAGCAGCAGCACAATCTGTGATCTGTTTATCGCCGGTAGACAATTATAACAAAAATAATTGTCTAAAGTGGACAGTCCCTTAAACTTTAATACATTTTGAAGCTTTGGCAATGATGTTATGAGAATTGGTTGTTGTCTTAATGGATATTATAAAGGCCTTCATCAGAGCGTCCTTATCCAGTGCATGTAACCTGATTAGAGCCTTGTATGTTATCCACAACGTGTCTGCCATCATTGTCACATTAGTGTTCAGCATTGTGTTTGTTCTCCTTAGTGCCTCTGACAACATCCCAAAGGCTGATGAGATCAGGACGCTGGTTAAGGACACCTGGGACACTCGGATCGCTAAGCTCCGGTTGTCTGCTGACAGCTTTGTGCGGGAGCAGGAAGCCCATGCCAAGGTACAGACCGGGTCAGAACTGTGATTTGGGGGAGATTGTCCTCAGGTTCTTTGTTACTGCGATTTTATATGCGGAAAGTCACAAATGTAAATATTTAGTTAATGCTGGCGCTGCAGAGCGGTCACATTACGCAGCTGACACAATGAAAAGAGCAGAAGCTTTGAAAAACGACATGTGGATAAGAATATGTCCGCTCTGAGAAGCCGTGCTAATGCACAGATTTGCAGTCGAAGTGAATAATTCAATTTTGGGTATCGATAGACAACTGTGATTCTCTGAGCCTTTGTCCAACTTGGCTGAGTAATTCTGCGTCCGGCTTAGTCTCCGCTGATTAAACGCGTGTAATTGTCCACCTGCCTGTGCGCTCCCTGCTGTTACAAGTCTCTCTCTTCTCATTTGCCAGCTGGATAACTTGACGCTGATGGAAATTAACACCATTGGAACTTTTCTCACGGAGTCCTTAAACCACATGTACAAATTACGAACCAGCCTGCAGTACTCGGAGGATGGACAGTCCCAGGAATACTAACCCACCGCGCCAACACAATTAAAAAGGGGAATGTAATTAGCTTCTTGCTGAGGTCATTGTGACTTACTCTGATGTTCTCCATGCCAAAGCTTCATTCCCTGGCATATACCGATATCATCTGTGCTCCTGGCCCGCCGGCAGACAAGTGAGAGACGTTACTCTGCCCTGCTAGTGTGAAAGGAAAGCTATGCCTCCTGTGCTCTGCTCTCATAGCTTCAGGTGAGACTGAAATGTTCATGTTCTTCAGGCCAGTGTAGACGCAGTAAACCTCCTCTCACCAGAAACCAGCTCCATTTACAAGAATAAGGCCCTATTCAGATGACAGGGAAACTCGGTCGTGTGACGGAAGTTTTTTTTAACGGCCGTCACACAGCTGCATTGAAATCAATACATGTCTATGGGGCTATTCACACGGCCGTTTTTTAACAGACTATGTGAACGGAGTGGGAAAAAATAGGACATGGTCTATTTTTGCCTGTCTTCCCGATCCCTCAATAGATTTAAGTTTATGACGGATCTGTGAAAACGGGTCCCGCACAAGTGCAAATCGGCCATGAAAAACTGCAGATTTTCATGGCCGATTTGACACCTGGTCATCTGAATAAAGCCTAAGATTGAGGCCGCACAGAACGCCATTGTCTCAACCGAAAACTGCAACGGCTCTTCGGCGTGGTGTCTAATTGTTAGGTAAAACTACCGCTTACCTGCGAAATCGTGTCGCCACTTATGATTAGAACTTTTCTGGCTGCACAATTTTGCAGGTAATCAGCAGTTTTACCTGCAACACTGCGGTCATTAACAAGCGTTTAGTTAACTGCGCCGAGCAGTGTAACGGAACGTTTTTTGGTGACATCATGGCTGGGTCAATGCACTCCGTGTGGCCTTACCCTAACAGTGCTGCGTTATTAGGATATTGAACACAGACACATAAACTAGTGCTGGAATAAGGAGGCGGCAGCAGATCGTGAGCCCGGCCTGTACTTATATCCCCGTGTCAGACCGGCCTACCTGTCCACAAGTGTGAAATAAATGCTTGTTACTTCCCTCCGCTCCTCTCATGCTGGTGGATTCTTTTAAATTCATGAGTGTTTTACGGATGATTTTTTAAAGGAAATGATTGATTAACTCTCAACAAGTATTGGGGGCGCAGCTGTATTTGAATATGATGTGGGAGCTGCAGCTTTCTTCTCTATTGCTGGACGGTCATAACGTTGTCTACAAACTTCACAGACTCCAGACTTGAGGCCGGTATCTGGAGCCTCCATGATCGATCCTCTTGACGCCGACCTTTCATGTTAGTTACAACAGTGACAATTCTTTATGGTTGCGCTGCTGTCGATGTGAAAATACTTGAGGTAATGTTGTGGTTGATATCGTCTGGTCCGGGTGGAAAGTTTTCATCATTGTAGTGGACAGACAAGCTCTGCACCTGTAGCTTCTTGTATTCACTTCTACATGGGCATTACATAGTGTAGGATTTCTTTCCTTCATGAATGAGTGTTCAGATCATCCACATCGGAGCAACCTGGATGTTCATGTTAATGATATATGTGCACAGAAAACCCCTCTTGTTAAGCCTACATTTTATGGTGCATCACATTGGAATAAGACTTCACAGAGGAGCCTCCGTCACAGATTCCGTCAAAAATCCCAGACAAAATAGCGCAATGGTCAAATGACCTGAAAGCTGATGGATCCTATTCTAGTCAATGGGTTCCTTCAGGCGCCGTTGTTGTCCGTCAGATCTGGCGCTTCCTTTATTTTCGTTTTTTAGTTCCCTTGGTGGAAAAGTGGAACAGAAATAACAACGCAGATGTGAACAGAGGCTAAATGAATGCTGCCTCAAGGGGGGGGGGGGGGTTCACTAGTGAAAACCCAATTGACTATATCTGGATTGCGTCACTGTATGTGCAGAGCAGGTTTCATCCCATTTTCAGCTAAAAATCTGCAGAGTCAACTCCATTGAAATTGGGAAACTTTTCCCAAAAGGGATAGGATTATAGCGCTGACGGACGGTGCACTGAACATCTCAATTGTTCCACCACCTAAAGTGATGAGTAGAGAGAAGGAATATGGACAATCTCAATAAAAAACAGGGGACGCAGCAGATTGTGTTCACATTGAATTCCGGCCTCCTGTTCCCCTTGGAGGTTCTCTACTTGGCTTTATATGTTTTCCTAGAATCATCCGATATTCCATATCTGATCGAGCCTCGTTTATTCTGGATTAAAGGAATTTTAAAACGACCGTAAACATTAAAGTCGGCCGAACCCAGAATCGGGAAAAGATCTAATATGTATGGGGGTCTCCAGACTATTCCCCACCCACCCAATGGTAGATGCCAAATTCTTTGTTCCGGTAGGTCTCGTAGCGGATTATTCCCAATCTCCATTGAATCGGCCGCTGTTTTGAGTGTGTCGTTTGTCTCTGCCACGTTTGCAGGGTCAGTATTTTGATTTGATAATTATCCAGGGACTTTCACTCTCCACTATGGAGCTCAGATGCGGCAGATATGTCACCAGAGAAAAGCTGCAGCTTTTTTGCTATCGCTAGTTGTAAATGTCCCTCATTGAACTGGGATGGAATCTGGTGACCTGAAAAGCTGCTGTGACTGAGGACGATGATCTAGTAAAAAGCAAAGTCTTCTATTGCCAATCTAGACCGGAAACACACCAAATATTCTGTCAAGCGTACCAGGGATTATGGGCTATTGGGAGTAAAAAAAGGCTTATATGGCAGATTTCCTGTTTGGTAACATCGCAGATCAACCATATAGCATGTCAATCGGCTTTTGCTTAGCTCCATTTACATGAAACAATGGTCCCAATGTATTTGGGTGTTTATTACGATTGTTCAACCTCATACCGTTGCATTTTGTTGGCAGCACGTACCCTGTTTACCGACCGTTTTTTTGGCCGCATAAAGGATGTGAATGGCTGATCGCTGCCCAGGGCAATGGTTGGGATCAAGCGTTCGTATGCCTGATCTTTGGCCTGTGTAAAAGGGCCTTTAAATAGACTCTCTAAATACTCTTTGCTTTTTGAAAATTTCCAAAAGTTATTTTGCCAGAAAACACAACCTAAAAATTTAAATCTCACATAAGCCCAGAAGGCCGGGTTTTCACATTGCAGACAAAATGCGTTGTTTGCCGCAATTTGCAGCAAAACAACACAATATTGCAAGAATCTCCGCCAAAAAAAAACACATTTTGACCACAACGTATAAACCCAGCCTAAGAAATCTATTGGGCTATGAAATGACAGGAGCTTGGGCTGTGCCCCCTCTAGTGGTGCATGTCTACAATTGCGGGTTTCACAATTCATTTGTAATTTTTTGTAAAATGGAATTGAATGAGATTGTATTAAATGTTCACCTAATGCTGCTGAAGACTAGGCATGTTTGTAGGGCATGCTGTGCTATTTAGGAGTATACCCTAACTGTTATAGACTTGCAGCATTTTTTTTTAGTTAGGAAAACTGCATAAAAAAACATGACCATGGAACTGCAATTCAATTCTTTTTTTTTTTTTTTTTTTTTTTAATAATTTTGTATCACAACTGTCTATCCAAAGTTGTTTTGGCAAGGTAAAAATGTTTTGATGGCTTAGTCACAGATGTTTCTTTAGTTGTAGTCGATGTTTAAATGCTATGGACACCTTTTGACATGGGTAAAATAATTTTAGAATATCGGTATTGGTTCAGAGTGCACAAGACCTATAGGAGGTGCACGAATAGGGTCCCAACCCAATCGTATGTAGAGAAGTATTCGGCACACAGACAAATATGATTCAAAACTTCTTTCGTTTTATTTGTATTGTATTCAAATGCCATGGGCGGAGTGCAACGTTTCGGTCCAATAAGACCTTCGTCAGGCACTAAAGGGGTACAAAAATGTTTACACATAAATATCTAGGCATCATTTTGGTACAATATATGTATCATCTCTTATAACACAAAATAATAATGCTACATTGGAAAGAGAAAAAAATAGTAAATAGAAAAATAAAGATAAAATAAAGATAAATTTAAGACAAGAACAGAATATGCACAACACATACATGATTCATACTTCATCAATATCTATGCATATTAGGATTACATTTGATGTAAAAAAGATATAAACAATCAAAAGTATGTGCATGTGTATGCCAGACGGAAGACATCATATCCGTGGCACCATATCCAAGGCTCCAAATATAGTACAAGCAAAAATCGTATAAAGAAATACATCTGGGTATATTTGTAGTGTAACAGCAATAATCCAAACGATGTCCGCAACTTCTGTGGCTGGAAACAGAGTTGTGGAGTACATAGTGCACGAATATAGTGCAAAGATGCAAGTTTTCCTGTAGATGCTCCCTCAATCTGGTACCCATGCTCAGAAAAATAACTTAAAAAATCATTGCGTGAGAGATAATCAGTATAAACATGATGCACCACATAATATAAAGTAAATAGTTATGCTTGTTAATGTACTGGCCGTATTAACATACTATAGAGAGCCTGTACGGCTCGAGGAGACTGTCCCATTGATGCTATCTAGTCAGATGTTGTTTAACATAAACATTTCTTGTCCTAATTGCATAATGGCTGTCCTGTTCAGTGTGCACGTTGTATCTGATGCATGATGGTGGCAGGAGGCAGGTAGTAAAACATTGCAATGACCTTACCTGGAACCCTGTTGGCGTGGATGTATCCTGTTGATGAGCACTGCTGTTCGTATCGCGGCTTACCGCTCGTTTTTGGCGCTAACTGCAATGATTATTCTTGCAGTTTAAATGTCCTGTGTCTGGGGCGGGTCATGGGAGGTTCCCTATGCACGTGATTGGCCGCTCGTAACTTAGTGGGCGTGTCTGAGTGTGTGATTGGCTGCACACTACTCAGAGGGAGTTGCCATGACACATGGGAGGTTCCCTATGCACGTGATTGGCCGCTCGTAACTAAGTGGGCGTGTCTGAGTGTGTGTTCGGCTGCACACTACTCAGAGGGAATTGCCATGACACAGGGGTGTGTCGTGTGACGCCGTTGTAAGGGGCGGTGTTTTCACTCCCATGTTAGATATTTATCGCCGATCAGATGTAGTTAGGGCTATTGGATTTAGCAGTAATAGCATATGTTTGGGCGATATACAGTCTCTTGATCCTGAATGAGCACCAATTACTGCTTCTGTTATTAAGAATATGTTACTGGTAGCTGACCATATTTACTGTAGGTTATTAACACTACATATAGCGCCGTTGTGGGAGTGTGCCTAACTACAGGCAATGTGCTCCCTTAGATCAGGCTCTCAGGTTGAATAACGCCAATTCACATGGACTAAGAGGGACAGATAGAGTAACATGAAGGCGGATACGACTGGTCTGTATATGGGTAGTGGTACTGGATATAATAATGTAGATGCAGCTGGGGTATACTGTATGATATTATAAATCTGTATAAACAATATATTGCTGAAAAAAATGTGTTACCACTACGTATTATATAGTTGACTAGAATACTCAATCCTAAACTCAGTATTTTCAAGGATACCGTAGTCGGGAAGGACCGGATGAAGATGTGTGGTATACATATGTCAAATCAGCGTGTCTGTTATGGAATAAAAAGAGGCATTTGTTATTATGGATATCATACTCAGATCAACGGAACATTGGATACTATAGGAAACTACTAACTTCGTATTCCCTATTTAAACCTCGAGGTTCTAATGTCTGCAATCTGTGGATCCAATAGGCCTCCCTGCGTTTTAGTGTCCTAATCCTATCCCCGCCTCTCCTAGGTGCCGGTATGTGTTCTATCACCTGGAATTGTAATTGCGAAACGTTATGTGATCTCAATAAAAAATGTGCGGGGATCGGTAGTAAGGTTTTATTGCAGCGTATAGTACTCTTATGCTGACCGATTCTGTCTCGTATGCGCTGTGTCGTTTCGCCAACATATGCTAGCCCACATGGGCATTTTATCATGTAAATGACAAAATTAGTGTTACAGGTGAAAAATTCCTTCACCGGTATACGTTCACCTGTCTGGGGGTGTTGTAGCGTATTACCCTTGATCACATTGGAGCATTGCATGCAAGATCGGCATGGGAAGGTCCCTTGTTTAGGGGTGTTCAGAAAGGTTTGCCTTAAGGGTCTTTTGGCTGAGCCAACATCTGCTTTGACTAACTTGTCCCTTAGGTTATGTGGTCTCTTTGAACATGGGAGAAATGGTGTTTTGAATTCTGTGACCTTAGGGTATGCTTCTTTGAGTAATGGCCAGTGCTTCCTAATTATATGGTGAACCCTATATGCACAAGGGTGGTATGTATGTACGAATGGTATACATTTGGGTCTGGTATTACTCCTAGTAGTGTCCATGTTTTGTTGTGCCTCCAATAATGTACACATGGGATAGCCTCTCTCCCTGAATTTTTGTGTCATATTGGTTGTTCTTATGGTTCTATTTTCGGTGTCGTCAACTATCCTCGCAACCCTTTTAAACTGGGATCTCGGTAGAGATTTTTTGGTCGCTATCGGGTGACAGCTGTCATAATGTAGTAGCCCATTCCTGTCTGTTTCCTTCGTAAATAGGTCTGTACTGAGGTGGCCCCTATTGTCCATAATGACCATGGTGTCCAGGAAGCTGATCCTAGACACATGATGGTTAAGTGTGAATTTAAGTTCTGGCCAGATGCTGTTGAGATACTCCACAAATTCTATAAGTGACTCCTGTGTACCTTTCCATATGCAAAATATATCGTCGATATATCTTTTCCAAAGTAATATCCCTTCCCTGAATGTAGTAGTGGGATAGACATAATTCTCCTCAAAGTGGGCCATAAAACAATTGGCATATGGTGGTGCCACGTTAGACCCCATTGCCGTGCCCCTCTGTTGAATATAGTATATATCCTCAAAGAGGAAGTAGTTATCGGTTAAAATGATAGTAAGGAGATCCAGACAAAGGTCTATAATTCTACCATCTTTACCCTCTTTGGTGAGTATTTCTTCTACTGCTCTAAGTCCTTTTTCGTGTTTGATGGAGGTGTAAAGGCTACATACATCCAGGGTCACTAGAATCACATTCTGAGGTAGCTCATCCAGAGTACGGATGGTTTCTAGGAAGTTAGATGTGTCTAATAAGAAAGATCTCGTGTTTTTGACCAAGGGGGTGAGTACTTTCTCCACAAACTTGGACAATGGTGTAAAGATGGAGTCTGTGGAGGCCACTATGGGACGGCCTGGGGGGTTATCAAGCCCCTTATGTATCTTGGGCAGTGTGTAAAAAACGGGTGTGACTGGATATCTATTAGTCAGATAGGATACTGTATCCTGGTCAATTGTACCTAGGGTCATATGCTTTTTAAGGACCTCCTGGATCTTTATTGCAATCCTATTGGTGGGGTCCTGGTCAATAGGTAGATAGACAGAGGTGTCACTCAGTTGCCTGTGTATTTCCCTAAAGTAAGTGGACCTATCCATAATCACTATTGCTCCCCCCTTATCTGCTGGTTTGATAATCAAGTCTTTATCCCCAGTGAGTGAAGACAAGGCTTGTCTGTCCAGACTACTTAGATTGGCCTGGCATTTAAATTGGCCAAGTTACTTCTCCTCCAAAAAGGCCTGTCCTTCTGCCCCTCGTATAGATACGATTTGTTCCAGCTCGATATGGACCTCAATCGTTTCTTTAGATCCCTACGCCTTCGGGTATACTTCTCCAATATGGAGGAGTCCCAAAGGAACGAAGGGACAACAATTAATTCTAGTGAGAGTCCTACTGTGACCTCCCGAGACTTTGGACTTAGAAACAAGAGTTTCTTCAACCCTCCAAAAAACTCACCGGCCTTGGAGACATTCATTAATCTGGTCCACAGAGATGTGGACAGATTTAACCACGACTTCAGATTGGGCCAATTTAAATGCCAGGCCAATCTAAGTAGTCTGGACAGACAAGCCTTGTCTTCACTCACTGGGGATAAAGACTTGATTATCAAACCAGCAGATAAGGGGGGAGCAATAGTGATTATGGATAGGTCCACTTACTTTAGGGAAATACACAGGCAACTGAGTGACACCTCTGTCTATCTACCTATTGACCAGGACCCCACCAATAGGATTGCAATAAAGATCCAGGAGGTCCTTAAAAAGCATATGACCCTAGGTACAATTGACCAGGATACAGTATCCTATCTGACTAATAGATATCCAGTCACACCCATTTTTTACACACTGCCCAAGATACATAAGGGGCTTGATAACCCCCCAGGCCGTCCCATAGTGGCCTCCACAGACTCCATCTTTACACCATTGTCCAAGTTTGTGGAGAAAGTACTCACCCCCTTGGTCAAAAACACGAGATCTTTCTTATTAGACACATCTAACTTCCTAGAAACCATCCGTACTCTGGATGAGCTACCTCAGAATGTGATTCTAGTGACCCTGGATGTATGTAGCCTTTACACCTCCATCAAACACGAAAAAGGACTTAGAGCAGTAGAAGAAATACTCACCAAAGAGGGTAAAGATGGTAGAATTATAGACCTTTGTCTGGATCTCCTTACTATCATTTTAACCGATAACTACTTCCTCTTTGAGGATATATACTATATTCAACAGAGGGGCACGGCAATGGGGTCTAACGTGGCACCACCATATGCCAATTGTTTTATGGCCCACTTTGAGGAGAATTATGTCTATCCCACTACTACATTCAGGGAAGGGATATTACTTTGGAAAAGATATATCGACGATATATTTTGCATATGGAAAGGTACACAGGAGTCACTTATAGAATTTGTGGAGTATCTCAACAGCATCTGGCCAGAACTTAAATTCACACTTAACCATCATGTGTCTAGGATCAGCTTCCTGGACACCATGGTCATTATGGACAATAGGGGCCACCTCAGTACAGACCTATTTACGAAGGAAACAGACAGGAATGGGCTACTACATTATGACAGCTGTCACCCGATAGCGACCAAAAAATCTCTACCGAGATCCCAGTTTAAAAGGGTTGCGAGGATAGTTGACGACACCGAAAATAGAACCATAAGAACAACCAATATGACACAAAAATTCAGGGAGAGAGGCTATCCCATGTGTACATTATTGGAGGCACAACAAAACATGGACACTACTAGGAGTAATACCAGACCCAAATGTATACCATTCGTACATACATACCACCCTTGTGCATATAGGGTTCACCATATAATTAGGAAGCACTGGCCATTACTCAAAGAAGCATACCCTAAGGTCACAGAATTCAAAACACCATTTCTCCCATGTTCAAAGAGACCACATAACCTAAGGGACAAGTTAGTCAAAGCAGATGTTGGCTCAGCCAAAAGACCCTTAAGGCAAACCTTTCTGAACACCCCTAAACAAGGGACCTTCCCATGCCGATCTTGCATGCAATGCTCCAATGTGATCAAGGGTAATACGCTACAACACCCCCAGACAGGTGAACGTATACCGGTGAAGGAATTTTTCACCTGTAACACTAATTTTGTCATTTACATGATAAAATGCCCATGTGGGCTAGCATATGTTGGCGAAACGACACAGCGCATACGAGACAGAATCGGTCAGCATAAGAGTACTATACGCTGCAATAAAACCTTACTACCGATCCCCGCACATTTTTTATTGAGATCACATAACGTTTCGCAATTACAATTCCAGGTGATAGAACACATACCGGCACCTAGGAGAGGCGGGGATAGGATTAGGACACTAAAACGCAGGGAGGCCTATTGGATCCACAGATTGCAGACATTAGAACCTCGAGGTTTAAATAGGGAATACGAAGTTAGTAGTTTCCTATAGTATCCAATGTTCCGTTGATCTGAGTATGATATCCATAATAACAAATGCCTCTTTTTATTCCATAACAGACACGCTGATTTGACATATGTATACCACACATCTTCATCCGGTCCTTCCCGACTACGGTATCCTTGAAAATACTGAGTTTAGGATTGAGTATTCTAGTCAACTATATAATACGTAGTGGTAACACATTTTTTTCAGCAATATATTGTTTATACAGATTTATAATATCATACAGTATACCCCAGCTGCATCTACATTATTATATCCAGTACCACTACCCATATACAGACCAGTCGTATCCGCCTTCATGTTACTCTATCTGTCCCTCTTAGTCCATGTGAATTGGCGTTATTCAACCTGAGAGCCTGATCTAAGGGAGCACATTGCCTGTAGTTAGGCACACTCCCACAACGGCGCTATATGTAGTGTTAATAACCTACAGTAAATATGGTCAGCTACCAGTAACATATTCTTAATAACAGAAGCAGTAATTGGTGCTCATTCAGGATCAAGAGACTGTATATCGCCCAAACATATGCTATTACTGCTAAATCCAATAGCCCTAACTACATCTGATCGGCGATAAATATCTAACATGGGAGTGAAAACACCGCCCCTTACAACGGCGTCACACGACACACCCCTGTGTCATGGCAATTCCCTCTGAGTAGTGTGCAGCCGAACACACACTCAGACACGCCCACTTAGTTACGAGCGGCCAATCACGTGCATAGGGAACCTCCCATGTGTCATGGCAACTCCCTCTGAGTAGTGTGCAGCCAATCACACACTCAGACACGCCCACTAAGTTACGAGCGGCCAATCACGTGCATAGGGAACCTCCCATGACCCGCCCCAGACACAGGACATTTAAACTGCAAGAATAATCATTGCAGTTAGCGCCAAAAACGAGCGGTAAGCCGCGATACGAACAGCAGTGCTCATCAACAGGATACATCCACGCCAACAGGGTTCCAGGTAAGGTCATTGCAATGTTTTACTACCTGCCTCCTGCCACCATCATGCATCAGATACAACGTGCACACTGAACAGGACAGCCATTATGCAATTAGGACAAGAAATGTTTATGTTAAACAACATCTGACTAGATAGCATCAATGGGACAGTCTCCTCGAGCCGTACAGGCTCTCTATAGTATGTTAATACGGCCAGTACATTAACAAGCATAACTATTTACTTTATATTATGTGGTGCATCATGTTTATACTGATTATCTCTCACGCAATGATTTTTTAAGTTATTTTTCTGAGCATGGGTACCAGATTGAGGGAGCATCTACAGGAAAACTTGCATCTTTGCACTATATTCGTGCACTATGTACTCCACAACTCTGTTTCCAGCCACAGAAGTTGCGGACATCGTTTGGATTATTGCTGTTACACTACAAATATACCCAGATGTATTTCTTTATACGATTTTTGCTTGTACTATATTTGGAGCCTTGGATATGGTGCCACGGATATGATGTCTTCCGTCTGGCATACACATGCACATACTTTTGATTGTTTATATCTTTTTTACATCAAATGTAATCCTAATATGCATAGATATTGATGAAGTATGAATCATGTATGTGTTGTGCATATTCTGTTCTTGTCTTAAATTTATCTTTATTTTATCTTTATTTTTCTATTTACTATTTTTTTCTCTTTCCAATGTAGCATTATTATTTTGTGTTATAAGAGATGATACATATATTGTACCAAAATGATGCCTAGATATTTATGTGTAAAAATGTTTGTACCCCTTTAGTGCCTGACGAAGGTCTTATTGGACCGAAACGTTGCACTCCGCCCATGGCATTTGAATACAATACAAATAAAACGAAAGAAGTTTTGAATCATATTCGTCTGTGTGCCGAATACTTCTCTACATAATTTTAGAATATGTTAGTGGTGACCTGGAGTTAAAGAAATTTGCACCATGGGCTTATTCAGATGAACGTATAAATAGTCCGTGTGACGGCCGAATATATTTCTATGGGGCCATTCAGGCTGTTGTTTTAACAAACCGCGTGAAGGGCCCCTGAAAAAATAGGACGTGTCCTATTTTTGTCTGTTTTCATGAATCCCTTAATAGACTCCAGTCTGAGGGATCTGTGAAAACGGGTCCTGCACTGGTCTGAATCAGGCATGAAAAACGGATGTTTTTCACGGCTGATTTTGCAAACATCCATCTGAATATGGCCTAAGTTTCAGGATGCAATCTCCATTCATTTCCAGATCATGGTTTGCAATCTGCTTCTAGATTTCGCTCATGTGGACGTGTCCCTCCCAGTATTACATGGTAGGACATTTTTAATAAAGACTGTTTAAGTAAATGAACCATAAAAAATATTTCGGCTTAAAGGTGGCCATAGCCTTTCAGGCAGGACCTTGTAGACATGTAGTGCTGGTGACTTCACCTGTCATGAAATACTCTATCTTTTTCAACAGTCAGCGTTTTGGACAGTAGAAGTGTCCTGGAAGACCAGGGGGATTTAGCGTCACCCTGTAAGAATTTATTTTTGGTATTTAGACAGCAACGTGCACATTTAGGAGGTAAGGAAAAACAACCTTATATATGTGCGGAGTGTACAGTTAAGTAATGCAAGAACCATTGCCGTCCATTACTCTATAGCTTCAGCTGTACAGGGGTAACCATGTGCGTTACCAAGTCCTGTCCATTTACTATGTATTGCAGTCTGATATCTGGTAATATTACAGTAAATGTTAATCATCTTGTAGAATTTCTAAAAGTGTTTTCCAAAAGTAAAAAAAAGATATAAGGCAGCTTAATATGGAAAAAAATTACAAAATGCATCCCCTGCCTATCCAGCGCCGCTGCTCTCGTAGTCCTCCGTCAGTCTTTGTTTACATGCGAGTAGTGATGCCGTTCTGCGCCAGTAATGCCAGTAAGTATGGTACGTGACTGCTGCTGGCATGTAAACAAAGACTGGCGGGGGAGCATCGGCACGGGAGCGGCAGGAGGATTCACTGGTGAGTAACCTGTATTTTGTTTGTTATATATTCTGCTGCCGGTTTTTATTTCTATTGGGGAGCCCCATTAAACTAAAATGACCCGTACACATTAGATATTTCACTTGGATTCTGAGAAATTCTATGGAGTCTGTAGACCGTCTACTCTGTATGAGGAATGCCTGGCCCTATGGAAGAACAGACCTGACTGCTTAGTGTTTTAACCTGTCAGATGTTTATTTCTCCTGTGATAAGCGGTGACTCTTCTGTCCAGCAGTCGCTTATCTCCCTTCTACCAGTGAGGCTTGCCTGAGCTGAAGGTGCATGTTTACATGGGAGTTGGGGTACAAAGTTGTCGACCACACGGATGTTTGACCGGGAGCTATAATTTATGTATGGGCATACGTATAATATACATTACAAGGCTGTACTGACTATAACCCTTCCCAGGTTCCCACATTAGAATTCACTGTGTTTGCGATTATTTCAGCCTAATGGTCTCCTCAGGACGGGTGCAGAGTGACCAGAGCAGGGCCGGACTGGCCATCTGGCAGTTCTGGCAAATGGCAGATAGGCCGGTGAACAGTGGGGCGCCTGCTGGCCGCCCAAACGACCAGTGTCGCAGGCGGCAGGGTACAGCATTTCTAAGGGGGCAGCACAGCAGCTAAGAACTGCTGTCCGACTAATAGCAGCTGTGATCTGCGCTGCTATTAAAACTTCCTGTGCTACTTTAAAATCTCCCCCTCCAGCCCCGCTTCCTGCTCTTCACACAACCTCCCCTCCTGCTGCTGTTACCAGTCGGGACGTGAGGGAGGGGGAGGGGAGACTGTCGGGGGGGGGGGGGGGTGTGGTCATTTACACCTGTTTCAATAAATCTCCCCGTGTCTTGTATAGCTGAAAGGTGGTCCCGGCCCAACACTGGCGGCTGCATATGGCCTACGGTGGCCTGTCTGCCTAAAAATGTCTGGGACTGACGCCTATCTCTAGAATGGGGCACCCTAAAGCCCATTCTTCCGATCTGATGCGGCTAATGCGTGTGATTTTCAACCATGAGGAAGAAAACATTGTAGCTCGCCGAGTTACGCGGTTTACGTAACTCCCATAGTAGTGAATGGCATGCGAGCTACGTGGTTTCCGTAACTACCAGTCAGTGTCATGGGACTTACAGAAACAGCGCAGCTCAGCGAGATACGGAGATCCGCTGTTTTTGTAACTCAAGACCATATAACCTTTTTTTATGGTTGGAATTCACCTCATTCAGCCGCATCACAGAGCGTTGGAACGGAGTTTAGGGCGCCCCGTTCTAGAGATAGGTGCCGGTACCAGATGTGGGCCCCCCCCGCATCTATCTGACATTTACGACATATAATGTGGAGGTGTCATAAACGTCCCTGCTGTGAAAACCTCTTAACCATTTATCGGATCATCAATAACTTCATGTAGAGGCTCAATTGTTGTGAAGAAGCTTCAGGGCGCCCAAGAAAGTCCAGCGAGTGCCGGGACCGTCACCTAAAGAGGATTAAGCTACGGGATCGGTTCTGCACCAGCGCAGAGCGTGCTCAGGAATGGCAGCCGGCCGGTGTCCGTGCATCTGACCGCACAGTGAGGTGTTAAGGAGGGCAGCAAAGAAGCCGCTTCTCTCCAAGAAAAACAATGAGGACAGTTCTCTGCAGGAAGTACCGGGATTGGACTGCAGAGGACTGGGGTAAAGTTATTTCCTCTGATGAAGCCCCTTCAGACTGTTTGGGACATTTGGAAGAATGATTGTCCAGAGAAGTAAGGGTGGGCGCTACCATGAGTCCTGCGTCATGCCAAATACCATCCATGTGTGGGGTCGCTTTTCGTCCAATGGAGTGGGCTCAAAACCTTGCCAAAGAAAACTACCATGAATAAAGAAAGGGATCTAAGCATCCTCCAAGAGCAACTTCTCGCGACCACCGAGGAGCAACTTCTCCCAACCATCCAGGAGCAATTTGGTGATGAACAATTTCTCTTTCCAACATGATGGACCATGTCACAGGGCAAAAGTGGGAACTAAGGGGCTCGGTGAACAAAACATAGAAATGTTGGGTTCATGGCCAGGAAACTCCCCTGATCTCAATCCCGTTGAAACCCTGTGGTCACTCTTTAAAAAGTGGGTGGGCAAAAAAAGTACACAGAAATTCTGATAGACTCCAAGCAGTGATTAGGTAAGAATTGGTCATCAGTCAGGGTTTGGCCCAGGAGCTGACATCCAGCATGGCAGAGCGAATTGCCGAAGTTTTGAAAAAGGGTCAACCCTGTAAATATTGAGTCTTTGCATAAAGTTGATGGATTTGTCAATAAAAGTTTAAAAACTTATGAAATGTTTATAATTGTCCTTCAGTAACCAGAGAAACATCCGACTAAAAGATCGAAAAACCCTGAAGCAGAAAACTGTGAAAACCAAAATCTGTGTCTCCAAACTGTCCCCAGATGTGTGATCAGTGGTGACCCGGCTACAACAAGTGGCACAGAAAGTTGGTTTAGACGTAATCCGTTAAAGGGGTTTTCCACCTTCTGACAACTGATGACCTCTCCATCAGACAGGTCATCAGTATATGATCGGTGCGGGTCTGGCACCCGGACTCCGCACCGTTAAACTGCTCCAGTGGCCTGCGGGCACCAGATGTTATGGCACATAATGCGATGTACGGAGCCGGGAGCAGTTGGCTCTGTACATATCATAGCGGCCGTGCTGTAGAAGCTCGGCCGCTATTCCGGAGCCAACTGCTTCCGCCATGTAAGTCCAGGGCACGGAGGCACCGGAGCAGCTGATCTGTGCGGGGTCGGGGTGTCGGACCCCCACAGATCATGTACTGATGACCTAGCCGGTGGATTAGGTCATCAGTTGTCAGAAGGTGGAAGACCCCTGTAATGAACTCCTCGGCTTCTCTAGATGTCATGGACCCCGTTCTCTTGTATAATATTTGTGCAATATCTTTAGTAAGAATAAGAAGTATAAACGACTGTACAGCGTGGAGAAGAAGGGTTAATAAATGAAGGTGATGGGGGGGGGGGGGGGACAGTGTGGAGAAGAAGGGTTAATAAATGAAGGTGATGGGGACAGTGTGGAGAAGAAGGGTTAATAAATGAAGGTGATGGGGGGGGGACAGTGTGGAGAAGAAGGGTTAATAGGTGAAGGTGATGGGGGGGGGGGGGGGGGGGGGACAGGACCAGATCCACTTTACATGAGCGTCACTGCTCGGGCCTGGAATGATCGTCTCGCCTCCTGTTGTTCGGTTTCTTGCTTTATATTTTCTCTGTCAGGATCGTCTTTAAAAAGCAAAAAAAAATAATCTTGTGTCTTTGTAATTTGATTTTGTGATTTATGTTTCTGCTTGATTTATATTGAGGTTCCTGCACCCCTTCGAGCAGCTCCTGTACAGACATGACGTCTCCTTCTGACATTCTTTAACAAGAAATATAGATTAAAAAAAAAAAAAAAAGCCCGTCAGTCCTGAATATCTCTCTCAGCTGCTGCCGGGGATAAAGCGTTTTACTAATGAGGCGCTGGTGGCATTTACTGTTGTGTCTGACCACATAAGCTGCAGGACGACGGCTCCACCCGATCACATCATAAAAAAAAAAAGCGCGGTAATCTGACTTTCCACAGAAGTCACTTTTGACCACGTCGTCTCATGAGAGCGATGGGACTGGGGGGCTGTGACTGGGGGGCTTGGGGCTAGAGCGCTTAGTTCAGGAACACTACGGTGTTCGCCCATGTACCTGGGTTGCTGCATGCAGCTTGTGTGGTAGATGGCGGTCTCCTCACTTGTACGCGTTTGCTGCTTGTGCTTAAAGGTGACAACGTTTTTCTGACAATCTTGGCAAGTGGCCGGCGCTCAACAGGGCAACGCATTTCTCTTTCAAATGAACGCCTCGTGTAGCTGCACTGGTGAAGGGCTTTCTAGGAGGAGATCCTGGGGATAGAACCCGCATGTTCCTGACTCATCTAATTCATCAGCAGAGAACTTTACCAGTGCACTACTTTTGCTGTCGAGAGCCAGCTGCAAATTCTTCCAAAGATGACCTGTTCTTATTCCTGCTGGAAAGTGACGTTTATATTTGGTCTTATGGAGACAATAAGAGGGATAAGAGACCAAACAGCATAATCGATGTGGTATGGTGATTAAGTGGAGTCTAAACAGTGAGTGTCTGCCATGTTCAAATCCTGATGTGTGTCCTTGTCTAAAAGGGAACTCTGGATGGTGTTTATAGTGGTGCGGAGGCAGTGCAGTGCCATTGTTGCTGCATTAGAAAGTTACTTATATAGCTGTCTCTTTTAAGACGTGTGCGTGTGTGCGTGTGTGCGTGTGTGCGTGTGTGCGTGTGTGCGTGTGTGCGTGTGTGTGTGTATATATATAGATTATTGCAGATTTTAGCAATATAATCATCACTTAAACAGGTATCATAATCCATCACTCAATAGGTGATACTTTGTGAAGGGGGGCAGCTGCCCAGGGTCACCAGGAGGACAACATGGGGGTTAGAACCCACATTGCACATAAGCAATTCCTGCGCTCACCTCAGATCACGTAAGCTGTGGGCTGGCTGCACGGCAGCTCCATGGGAACATATTTTTCAACAATTTAAAAAAAAAAAAAAAAAAAAAAAAAAAAGTGAGTGGACTTTCATGAAGAGAAACTTTAGATCAGGTTCGGGCTTAAGTACTTAGGCCAGGTTTGCTTTGGATTTCGCCCATGTGCCTGGGTTTGAAGCCTGTGTGGTAGGTGGCGTTCTCCTTACTTATATGAGTTGGCTGCTTGTGCTTACGGGTGACAACAATTTTGGCAAGCGGCTGATGCTCAACAGGGCAATGCATTTCTATTTTAAAAGGACACCTCGCCTTGTGAAAGGCCATCAAGGAGAAGATCCCAGGGATAGAACCCACACGGTCCTCACTCCTAATTTATTAACAGAGAACTTTTACCAGTGCACTATTTGTGGTGTCAAGTGCTGGCTGCAAATTCTTCCAAAGATGACATGTTCTTATTGCTGCTGGAAGTGACGATTACATTTGGTCTTATGGGAACAATAAGAAAGCTCAGAGATCAGCCTGAGCTGGTGGTGAGGTGATTAAGTTGCACCCTAAACAGTGAGTGTCTTCTGTGCAGCCCATGGTTCAAATCCTGATGTGTGTCTTTGTCTAAAAGGGAGCTCTGCTGCGTAGTGGTGTGGGGCAGTGCAGTGAGATTGTTGCTGCCTAAGAAAGTTAATTCTGTAAAGAAAGTTACTTATGCAGCTGTCTCTTTTGAGACAGCTGTATTTATATAGTAGATTATTACATATTTCAGTAATCTACTCATCACTCAAACAGGTATCATAATCCATCAATCCATAGGTGGCACTTTGGGAAAGGGGGAGCAGCCCAAGGTCACCAGGAGGACAACATGGGGGTTAGAACCCACATTGTACAGAAGTGATTCCTGCTCTCAACTTGGATCACGCAAGCTGTGAGCTAGCTGCACGGCAGCCTTACATGGGCACATTTTTTTTTTTTTTTTTTTTTTTTTTTATTTTTTTTTCACCTCTTTTAAAAAAAGGGTAATCGGACCTTCAACAAGAAAAACTTTAGATCACATTGGGGGGGGGGGTTCAGCAGCATGAAAGTGTGGTGGCTTGGGGCTTAAGTGCCTAAGCCTGGTTTGCTATGGAGTTAGCCCAGGTTCAAGGTATCCTGCATGCTGCTTGTGTGGTAAATGGTGTGCTACTTACTTATATGAGTTTGTTGCTTGTGTTTGAAGGTGACAACTTTTTTCCAACAATTTTGGCAAGCGGCTGACACTCAACAGGGCAAGGCATTTCTTCTTTAAAAGTATGCCTCGCCTTGTGAACCTAAACTGGTGAAAGACTTTCAAAACTGAGACACAAGGGGGAGATCGGGGCGATAGAACCAACATGTCCCTGACACTTCTAACTCATCAGCAGGGAATGTTACCAGTGCACTACCTCTGCTGCTGAGAGCTGGTTGCAAACTCTTCCAAAGATGAAATGTTCTTATTCTGACTGGAAGTAATGGTTACATTTAGTCTTATGGGAACAATAAGAAAATCTTGAGTACTAGTGGTGAGGTGCTTAAGCTGCACCCTAAACAGGGAGTGTCTTCTATACAGCCCCTGGTTCAAATCCTGATGTGTGTCCTTGTCTAAAAGGGAGCTCTGCTGTGTGGTGTTTATAGTGGTGTGGAGGCAGTGCAGTGATATTGTTGCTGCATAAGAAAGTTAATTATGGAAAGAAAGTTACTTTTGCAGCTGTCTCTTTTGAGGACTGCTGTATTTATATAGTAGATTATTACAAATTTCAACAATATACTTATCACTCAAACAGTTATCAGAATCCATCACTCCATAGGTGGCACTTTGGGAAAGGGGAAGCAGCCCAAGGTCACCAGGAGGACAACATGGGGGTTAGAACCCACATTATACCGAAGTGCTTCCTGCTCTCAACTCAGATCATGCAAGCTGTGAGCTAGCTGCACTGCAGACTTACAAGGGCACATTTTTCACCTCTTTTAAAAACGGGTAATCGTTTTCAACAAGAAAAACTTAAGATCACATTGTGGAGGGGGCAGCAGTATGACAGCATGGTGGCTTGGGCTTAAGTACCTGGGCCTGGTTTGCTATGGAGTTAGCCCATGTCCCTAGGTTCAAAGCATCCTGCATGCGTGGTAGGTGGTGGTCTTCTTACTTATATGAGTTTGTTGCTTGGTGATGGTTTTTCAACAACTTTGGCAAGCGGTTGACGCTCAACAGGGCAATGCATTTCTCCTTTAAATGGATGTCTCGCCTTGTGAACCTGCACTGGTGAAAGACTTTCAAAACTAAGACACAAGGACAAGATCCTGGGGATAGAACCAACATGTCCCTGACACTTCTAGTTTATCAGCAGAGAACATTACCAGTGCGCTCACTCAAACAGGTATCAGAATCCATCACTCCATGGGTGGCACTTTGGGAAGAGGTGGAGCAGCCCAAGGTCACCAGGAGGACAACATGGGGGTGAGAACCCACATTGCACAGAAGTGATTCCTGTGCTCAACTTGGATCACGCAAGCTGTGAGCTAGCTGCATGGCAGTCTTACACAGGTGCATTTTTCACATCTTTTAAAAACGGGTAATCGGACCTTCAACAAGAAAAACCTTGGATGACATTGGGACATGACAGCACAGTGGCTTGGGGGTTAACTGCTTTTAAGGCTGGAGACCCCAGGGATAGAACTCACATGGTCCTCATACTTCTAATTTATCAGCAGAGATCATTACCAGTGCGCTACCTCTGCTTTCAACTGTTGGCAACAAATTCTTCCAAATACGACGTGTTCTTGTTCCTGCTGGAAGTGACATTTACATTTGGTCTTATGGGGACAATAAGAAAGCTCAGAGATCGACCGGGGCTGATGGTCAGGTGCTTAAGCAGTGTCTTCTGTGTGGACCTTAGTTCAGATCCTGAAGTGTGGCCTTGTCTGAGAGGAGACCTCGCTGGGTGGAGGTGGTGGAGTGAGGAGGTTGCTGCATAAGAAAGTTACTTATGCGGCTGAACCAGTTCTCTTTTACAGAACATTATTGCAGATTTCAGCAATATACTTATCACTCAATCAAGTATCACGTTCCGTCACCCCGTAGGTGTTTCTCTATGGGGAAGGGGGAAAGCTGAATGTTGAGCACATAAGCTGTGAGCTCGCTGCTCCACTGGAACGCATTTTCAGAATGTGTCTTTTAACCAAGTGGGCATTGTGAAGAGGAGTGTATGACGCTGACCAATCACCGTCATACATTTCTCTCCATTCATGTACATTTGTACTCAGCACAGTGTGTGCTGTCACATACACCCACATTAACTTTACTGAAGTGTCTTGACAGTGAATAGACATCACCTCCAGCCAGGACGCGGTGTCTATTCACAATCCCGACTCTTAGTTAAAGTTTGTGTGGGACTTAATCGCTGCGCAGCGTTCACAACTCACGAAATCACGCTGTGCAGCCGGTGCAGCGAGCGGCGATCAAAGAGACATCGTTGATTGGCGCTCGTTTGCTCCGGTCACAAGGAGCTATGGATGGGGACGGACGGTCGTTACTCCGATCGCTCGTCCTTATACATTATCATCATGTCGGCAGCGCGTCTCCCTGTTTACACACCAAGATGCGCTGCCGACAACCAGAATATTTTACTTTTTTAAAACTATATGACCAGCAGATGATTCATTGTTTGATCGTTCATCTGCTGATCGTTTAGGCCCCGTTCACACAGCGTTTTATGCCGCGGTTTTCTGTTGCGGAAACCGGGTCAGAAACTGCAGTAAAAAAAAAAAGGCCGTAATCTCCCAAATCAAGCTGCATTATTAAATAAATAAGGCAGTAAAGGCGGGTGCTTCTAAAGTAACCATGGGGCTCCATAGAGCCCCCGCCATGACCTCTATCATCAACGAGTTCAGAAAACGATGCTTTTAAGGCTTCGTTCACACCTGCGCCAGGGTCCCGTTCTGAGGTTCCCATCAGAACGGAACCCTCACTGAGACAAACTGAATCCGGTGAAAATGGTTTCCGTTTGTCTCCGTTGTACAAGGGATCCGTCGTTTCGACGGAATGAATAGCGCAGTCCACTACAGTATTTGTAGATCAAATATGTGGCACTCTGCAGGTTGTCTGGGTGCTGTGGGTGGGGTTCCCACCCCGTAGATACTTGCAATGAAAAACTCAAGCACTCCTTCCGTTGAAATATGCAAAATAGGTTTATTTTAAATAAGGCTTTATAAGAGAAAAGGTGTAACGTTTCGACCACAATCCGGCCTTTATCAAACAATTCCGCTGGTCAATAGAAAAAACCTTCTAGGAAGTGACGCTGTGAGGGTGGGTCGCTTGTACCATGGGTAAGGATACAGTATTTGAGCGCCAGAACGGAACCCTGAAGCAGATGAGAACGAAGCCTTTGAGTAGAGATGAGGCCCTCAGATTCTACTGCTCTGCCCTCTGTAAAGTTGAGATTCTGTATAAACGGTTTAATTCATGTGAAATTGTTACTTACCGCCATGACGTCCGGATCATCCAGTGTATAGACATAGGTAACGTTGGTGCACCCCCACCCCCCCCCTCTCCCTCGTTGTTGACACATGTTTTTATAGTGTCAGTCCGGTGAGATGTTATTTGTGTTTACTGGGTTGTCGTGAGGTTCCTGTCCTGGATATGAGACCTATAACCCGGGCGGATCTCTGGGTGAGCAGAGCTGAGTGAGTATCCGGCACCTAGTGTTGTGCGCACGGAGAGCGGTCTACTCCTCATGACTTATTCATGAATTGTGATGCGGTGAAGTGTCCCTGAGGATATAGATCAGACACACGGATGTAATTGTGGTTAATAGCTCATTATTGTGATGCAGAGTATTCGAGCGCTGCGTTGATTGCAGCCGCACTTGCACGTTCACTAGGACTTGAAAGAAAGCAGCATCTCAGAACCGGCCCTACAAAGGAGGAGGCCGCCCGCCCCAAACATTTACAAAAATAAGGCCCGGCTGCTGTATAAATATGACTTCCATGGCTGCTCTGAACATGGAGGATAGACGGCAGTGCAGGGAGCGGGTGGAGGGGCGCAGATTCTCTTTTTATGACTCTTTATTCTGCATTCTGTTGCTTTGTCGTCCAGTCCAGCAGCCGACGTTCTGTTCAGTCTTCCCTGTTGTGTTCACTGTGATGTTGCTGTAGATTGTTTCACTTTTTTTTTTTTTTTTTTTGTGTTAATTAATCTGGTGATGTAGGTTTTACATCTGCTTGCTGTTAATGAATAGAGGCATTTATTATTTCCACTGTGGGTTTCAACTTGTCGTCATCAGGTCCATCTGACAGTGAGTCGTTACCTTGTATCGGTTCTTTCACTTGTGAGGGTATGTTTACACGACCTATTTTCAGACGTAATTCAGGAGTTTTACGCCTCAAATTACGCCTGAAAAGATGGCTCCATTACGCCTGCAAACATCTGCCCACTGCTTGCATTGGTTTTACGATGTTCTGTTCAGACGAGGTGTAATTTTACGCGTCGCTGTCAAAAGACGGTGCGTAAAAGAAGTGCGTGTCACTTCTTGGGACGTTTTTGGAGCCGTTTTTTATTGACCCCATTGAAAAACCGCTCCAACTACGTCCGTGAAAAACGCAAGTACTTGCAAAAAACGTCTGAAATTCAGGAGCTGTTTTCACCTGATTTTAAACAAGTTTTAAATTGACTTATGTCTTTACTTTTTAAGATGTGGCTCCTAATACTTGGCAGCTGTATCGTTGTGTCTGAGCCGCTGGAAGCGCTCATTATTATCTCTCTGACACGTAGGATCCAGCTGAGCGCCAGCTTGCACCGGAGCCGTCAGTTTAGTGGCGTTTTTCATTTGGTGTCATTATGTACATGGTTTTTTTTCTGCCGTTTTTGAGGTCCTATAGAGAAGTTTATACAAAAAAATGCCTGGAAAAACCACCATACGCAGAGCATGTGACCTTTGGGGGAAAAATATAACACAACACTGACCACAAAATTGGCTAAAAGACACCACAAACCACAACGCAGCTGTGTGTACTGCAATTTATATTTTACTATAGACTTTAATGTAACACCTGGCCGCAACAAATGCACAAAAATGCTGTGTCTGAATCCAGTCTTAGAGGGTTGGTATTTTCGGTGACTTTGCTCTGGTCGGTCTCCCCATATTTTGGTAAACTTTTGCTAAAACTTCGGCCTAGTTACAACAACAAAAAAGCTTGTAGCAGAGTGGAGCGGTTCGGATGTAGTGGTGAGCGGTTTATGGCTTAGTGAAAATCTGTGTATCTTAGGCCCGGCTATAGACGGCGGGGGGAGAAGTTTTCATGTTTTATTGTTGTCATTGGGGGAGATTTTTTTTTTTAAGACTGACATTTCATACACCCGTCTTAAAGGGGTTTTATAGGGTAAGATAAATATGGCTGCTGACTTTGATACTGATGCTTCGTGTAGTATTGCGATTCTAGATACAAAAAACGATACTTTGCCAACAATAATAATGATTAACAAAAAAGTTCTTCTGTTTTCTGATGTGAGGCGCGAGGTGTGATGATGAATTAATAGTAATTAACCCCATCATGTGCCTCAGTCATAATGGACAACATTTGATTAATGTGTGAGGTACATGATGGGGTTAATTAGTATTAATGTGAGGCACATGGAGGTTTACAATTCATCACGTCTCAAGCCTCACATTAGCAAGTGAAAGAAAGAAGTTTTTTTTTTTACAGTTTAATCATAAAACCATATGAATTTGGTGTGCAGGTTATTACAGTTGCGACGATTCCGAATATGTGTATATGTTATGTATTGAGACGTAATGTTTATTGTAAAAGTGCGTATGTTTTTACTTTACTTTTTTTTCTTCTATTTTTATACTTTCATCTACTGGCATAGATCTATATACTGATAGTACACAGCCAATTGTTAGAACAGACCTCAGTATGCCCTAACAGGAAATATGGTCAGACAGCCCTGGGGTCCTTCAATGGGCCCTGAGCTGTCTGCCCATATATGGTATGTCCCTCAATTGCGTCACAGGGATTCCCTGTGATGCGATCCAAGGAGTGTCCCCCCCCCCCCCCTCTTCTCATTTTCCCCTTGCATGCTGCGGTCAGCCTTGATTGCAGAATTCAAGGGAATAGCGGCAAAGATCAGAGGTTTTTCTGAGAGGTGGTTTCTCTCCACAGTTAGAGCGGGGCTGCGGGTATGTAATACAGCCATTGCCCCGCTACTGACAAGTGTGCACGCGCAGTCATGAGGTGATGTGGTCGGCGCTGCATAATGAGCGTGGCCCTGAAGGCCGAACATGAGGGTGTTTTGCCGCGCACACACCATGTTCTCGGTCTCCAATGCAGCCGCTAATTAGTGCAGCGCCGGCTACATCACTTTTTGCTGGCTCGCAGCCCCGCTCTGCGCAGCTTAGTATCCAAGTACATGAATTAACGGTATTGAACCGTTTTGGGATGCACGGCACCGAAATATCGATGTTTTGATCCATCGTGCAACCCTAGTCCTGTCCATGTGTTGTTCTGGTACTACAGCTCGGCTCCATTGAACTGAGTGGGACTGAGCTACAATACCGCACGCAACCTGATGTGGCACTGTTTCTGGAGAAAGCAGCCATGTTTTTCTTAACAATTAAGAGGTTGTACAGGATAAGATGAGCTTAAATAAATTTTTCCATTAGACCTTTGGTTAAAACGATATTAAATCGATAGTTAAGGCCACACGAGCGTGTTTGGTCCGTGATATACGGTCCTTATGTCGGCCGCATTTCCCGGACCGAAGACACTGCAGGGAGCCGCTAGCACTCCCTGCCTCTCCGCAGAACAACTGTCCCGTACTGAAAAGATTATTACGGGACAGTTGTCCCGCAGCGAGGCAGGGACACATAGCGTCATAGATAACTGATGCTGGGAGCCCGGCTCCCTGCAGTGTGTTCGGTCCGGGAAATACAGCCGACATACGGTCCGTATATCACGGACTAAACACGCTCGTGTGTGGGAGACCTAAGGCTGGCTGTACACGTAGCAGTGATGTTCTGCGAAGCAATACCGCACGGCCTGTACCGGTGGGGAGCATATACTTCCATCAGTACAAGCCAAGCAGCCAAAACTACGTGTTTCACGCTACCGCTATGTGTACGGGTTCCCACACAGCGTAAACGCCGCAGAATTTCCTCACTGGAAATCTGTGTGGAAATTCGGCGGCATTTACAGTAACACCAAAATGAATGAGATTTTGAAAATCTCAGCCACACACTGCGGAAAACACAGGAAAGTCGTGTGAATCTGTGGTCTGCCTTGTACTAAGCCGAGGCTTTTCCCTCCCAGATTCATAAAGAATCCATAAGAAAAAACCCTGTAGAGTGCAGCGTCACGTCATTAGCGAGTGTTGTGCAGGTCTGCACGAGGGTCTATAATGAACATGGATTAGGTGCGGGTATCAGAAGTCACGCACCCTAAAATCTCAGCTTGTAAACAAATTATTTACAAAGTGAGGCCCCATGCACACCAACGTATTTTTTTCCTCCCTGTAAATACGGGTCCGGTGTCACCAGTATTCCATCCGCATTTACGGACCCGTTATCTCTGCACTAATCAGCAGCCCCTTCTCTATCAGGATCGAGAGAAGGGGCAGAGTTTCCGCAGCGTTTGAAAGTAACAAAAAGTTCATACGTATCCCGGCCGTTGTCTTGGTGACGCGTCCCTCTTTTGACATCCAGTCCAGCCTCCTGGGATGAGGTTTCATCCCATGTGACCGCTGCAGCCTGTGATTGGCCTGTGATTGGCTGCAGCGGTCACATGGGATGAAACATCATCCCGGGAGACAGGACTGGAGGAAGAAGAAGAAGAGTTCTGGGTAAGTTAACTTTTAATACCATTAAAGAGGCTCTGTCACCAGATTTTGCAGCCCCTATCTGCTATTGCCTGTGATCGGCGCTGCAATGTAGATTACAGTAACGTTTTTATTTTTAAAAAAACGAGCATTTTTGGCCAAGTTATGACCATTTTTGTATTTATGCAAATGAGGCTTGCAAAAGTACAACTGGGCGTGTTTACAGTAAAAGTCCAAGTGGGCGTGTATTATATGCGTACATCGGGGCGTGTTTACTACTTTTACTAGCTGGGCGTTGTGTATAGAAGTGTCATCCACTTCTCTTCAGAACGCCCAGCTTCTGGCAGTGCAGACACAGCGTGTTCGAGAGATCACGCTGTGACGTCACTCACAGGTCCTGCATCGTGTCAGACGAGCGAGGACACATCGGCACCAGAGGCTACAGATGATTCTGCAGCAGCATCGGAGTTAGCAGGTAAATTGATGTGGCTACTTACCTGCAAACGCTGATGCTGCTGCAGAATCAACTGTAGCCTCTGGTGCCGATGTGTCCTCGCTCGTCTGACACGATGCAGGACCTGTGAGTGACGTCACAGCGTGATCTCTCGAGAACACGCTGTGTCTGCACTGCCAGAAGCTGGGTGGTAACGAAGAGAAGTGGATGATACTTCTCATCAGAACGGCCAGCTAGTAAAAGTAGTAAACACGCCCCGATGTACGCACATAATACACGCCCACTTGGACTTTTACTTTTCAACACGCCCAGTTGTACTTTTACAAGCCTCATTTGCATAAATACAAAAATGGTCATAACTTGGCCAAAAATGCTCGTTTTTTAAAAATAAAAACGTTACTGTAATCTACATTGCAGCGCCGATCACATGCAATAGCAGATATGGGCTGCAAAATCTGGTGACAGAGCCTCTTTAACTCCAGCGGTAGTCACTGTCCCTGGTGCTGAAAGAGCTACTGCCGATCAATTAACTCCCTGGACAGTGATTATCCCCTGACATCGCCTAGCAACGCTCCCGTAATTACTTCTATGGGCTGCCCGTGCCGTTATTACGGCCTGAAATAGGACATGTTCTATATTTTTCAACGGCCCGGGCACATTCCTGTAAGCAAACGGGAAGGTACCCGTGGCCAATAGAAGTCTATGGGCCCGTGATTACGGCCGGTTTTACGTTCGTGTGCATGAGGCCTAAAGGAAAACTAACGATGTGGCGGTTAACGATTCTCCGCATTTGTTACAACCCATGTGACCAGATCAAGGACAGTTTTATCTTTGTTGGTACTAATGACCTGCTACAATTGTTGCATTTAAGGGATCCTGTCCTCCACATTATGCGGTTCCCACTGAGGGCAGCATAATGTGATAGACGCATTGATTTCGTTGATCTGTCACTTATTTGCTAATGTGAAGCCGTTTCTGAGAACTTTCACGCAGAGCCCTAGCAACGACAAATATTTAGAAATCCGCAAGATGTGAACGCAGCCCAATAGGACGACATCTGTCAATCAGCAGAGCGGGTGGAGCTAGCGGCAGCTCATGAATACTCGTCGCTGATGTCATTGCGCAGGCGCTGCATGTGGACTGTCCAAAACGGCTTCAGATAAGCGACTGATCGCTGAGATCAGCGCCTCCCCGTACGTGAGGGCAGCATAATGTGGATGATTAATGGATGAGTAAAGGGACCCTGTCATCCACATCAGACGAGAATATGTGTGTGAGCATTTCATTCCGACTGTCGTAGATTTCTTGCCGACAACCAACATCCTGAGAGAACAGCAAACCGTCCCTTGTAACTTCACATTATATGTAGATTATTAGCAGCTAATATTGTAAATAGTGTTTGGAGTTTTGCCAAGTACTGCAACTACACTTTGTGCTTCAATATCTCTGCTTGCTATCAGTTAATGGGAACATTCTCTTTTTCCACCCAGAGGCTGAAATCTTATACAAATTGCTCCGAGGTGCAAACAGCAATTCTCTGCAAGATAAACACGACTCTCCTGTCCTGATACATTGTAAAACATTATCTCAGTCACTAAAAGCAATCAGAGATCTTAAAAAGCACAAGATATATTAGAAAATTATAGAACTTTCTAATATGTTCTACAATAATTTAGATTTATATACATAAAATTAGAAAAACTCTTTTAATGGCCGCAGGAGTGCGCCCCATGGTCTAACAGTTGTGGGGGTTTTTTTTTACAGGGGAAACAAGTGATTTTAACATTTCACCTATATATAAAAAAACAAAACAACGCACTTGAAAGCCACGTGGCACACTACCGCTAGATTTGTGGCACCATCATTTTTAGCATTGCAGCGAGGTGACAGCCACTTAATTGCCTCCCCTTATGGTGCCCGTGCCTGATGAAACGGAGGCAAAAAACGTATGTACTTTTCTGGCAAGTGCAAGTGAAGCACATGGGTTTTATGTACTTGCCACGAAACCACGGTCAGAATCGAGGTGTTTTTTGCTGTTTGGGTCTCGGTTGCGCTGCTGTAGCTCGCCCACGTCGTCAATGGTCATCATTAGACACAAATTGGCAGTTTTAGCTTTTGCCTTAGGCCCTGTTCACACAGTTTTTTGCAGGGCAGAAAATTCTTCCTCAATTTCCGTCTGGAATTTTGAGGCAGATTTTGCTCTGCCTGCACGGCGTTTGCCGCGTTTTTCGCCCGCGGCCATTGAGCGCCGCGGGCAAAAACGCCACGATAAACGCTTTCTCTGCCTCCCATTGATGTCATTTTCGGACGTTTTTTTGGCGCGTTTTCCGAGTAAAAAAACTCAGTGTGAACAGGTCCTTAATGTCCATACAGGTTAAGATTATAATCTGCAGCTCCACAAACAATCTAATGTGTATGAACTGTCTCCTAACGCCATCGTTTCTTGTGCTGGGAGATAAGCTGCTGCCAACACGTCTGACATTGGCTCATCTCCCTAGTGAAATAAACAGAAGTAAGAAGAGCGGTTTTGGGGAGGTAGCTGTGGCGGACAGCGGGTCCAGCGTTGGGCTGGGTTCACACGAGCATGCTCCTAGCGTCGTACATAACTATGATGCTCCCGGCTCCCTGCAGTGTGTTTGGTCCGGGACTTGCGGCCGAAATACGTTCCGTCCTTTACGGACCGAACATGCTCGTGTGAACCCAGCCTTATGCTGCATCTTTGAATCCTCAGTGACCCAAATGTATCCCAATATGTGCAGTAAAATCACACTCCATTCATTGACAGGCAGCACATTCTGCTTTGAGTTGCTTTTTGAACTTTTAATTTTCTCTCCAAAAAAAAAGAAAACCACTTGATATATTCCTGACCAGCAGCGGATCACAAACAGTAAATAGCAATTTAACAGGGGAGAGATTTATCATCCCCTCTCCCTGGCGGAAAAAAAAATAAGGAAGAAGCGATAAATGGCAGGCGTTTCTCTTTATAACAATTACTGTAATAAAAACATACAAAACCCTTATTTTAATATGTACAGAAATGGGTGGGTGAAATCACCTGATTATTACGTCTCGGCTTTCAAATGTGTTCCTTTCGCGTGTACAGGGGAGGATTTGTAGCAGCTTCGCAGTGACACCTCAACCATCCGCAGCTAATAATTAACATAAAATAAAAAAAAAAGTACCTTTAATCGATCAGACGTCCAGGCATAAGTGCATTCCTGTTGCAAGCTGCAAAGCTTTGCAAGGATCATTTTTTTTTAAATGTAAGATAAAAGTCCTTCAAAATCTTGTTAAATTTATAATCTTTTTCTCAATTAAAAGAAAACACAACGTCCATATCCTGGCGGAAACAAAATAATATATATATCGTAGGAGACGATTTTGGTGGCGTCAATGGTCAGTAAAGAACAAGTGATAAATAAAACCCGCACGTGGCAGCTCCATAAGACAGCACGATGGCAATGACAGCTGGATGAAGGAAGGAAGGCACCCACAATGGTACAGTCCGAAGGTAGACGGCACGTCAGTCAGCAGTAGATCTCGGGCGCCCCAACTGACGACTTTTCTCGCAGCTTTGCTACAAGTGAGGTCTAGATTTCTTTTTCCTTGCCGGACTCCCTTAATCCTTTGAGTCATGCATGGCACATTCATATATATATATTTATAATTTTTTGTCTTTTATTTTTCTCCCTCGTGATGTGCAGGAAGTAACAGAAACAGGTGTCTTTTTTTTTTCTTCTTTTTGTTCCTCCCAGTGAAAAATATTAAATATCAAGATAATAAAATAGATATTTCTATACTGTACGATCAGACCTAGTGCAAGAGGAAGGGGGTGTCACCTGGGGTGTCCTTTGAAGTAAACCCTAGACCATGGCGAGGGGGGCAAAACAAGGCACTTTCTAAAGTGTTCAAGTTCAGCTTGTAACCTCTCCCTCTCGGAGGCCACTTTCTGCTTCTGGCTCATCAGATCCTGTGTGAAAGGAAAAAGAAAATGTTACAATGAGCGGAGGAACATCACGAGCTCACAGACCCCCCCGAGCAGACGGTCTATCAGGCCCAGTTCTCACGTAGCTTAAACGCAACCGAATTCTGTGCGGAAATTCCACAGCATTTACAGTAGCGGTAAAGTGGATGAGAAAACCTGAGACCCGCGCTGCGGAAAAAAGATGTAGTGAAAACGCTCAGAAATGGACAGGAGATGCGGATTTTAAATCCATGTCAATTTATGCTGTGTTTTCGTTGCTTTTCTGTTGCAGGTTTTTGCCATTGAATTCAATGGGGATTTAAAACCCACAGCAAATAGCCGAGTGTTGAAACTTTTGCAGTAGAAGCTCAGCGGTTCCACTGCAAAAATCGCAGCTCGGAAAAAAGAAAAAAAAAAAAGCTTATACTTACCCCTGGCTTTGTCAGAACGACGCTTTCTCCGTTCTTCTTCCAGGCTGACCTTCTGGGATGACGTTTCATCCCATGTGACTACTGCAGCGTCCTATCCGGAGACCGGACACATCGCCATGACTACGGCCAGGGTAAGTATAAACTTTCTTTCTTCTAGTGCTGCTTTCCGTAGCAGAAATTCCGCCTGAAAAACCCACAATGTGCTGCGGGTTCTAGGTCGGATACGTTGCATAGTTTTTACGCAGCGTATTCGACCTGTGGTGACCGGACCTTGTACATCCCATCCAGGCTGCTTCTTCACCAGTCCCTAAAATCTTATGTCTACAATCACTACGTTCCATTTGTATTTATTCAAGTAAATCTCTTCTTCATTAAACTGGTTGTACAGGAATATAAAAACATATAAAACAGGTATTGCAGCAGCCTCATTGAAGTGACTATGACGGAGTGCTACACCTGCCCACAGGTTGGGTGTGATATTGCAGTTGCTTTTAAAACAAAGCAGCCATGTTTTTCTAATCCTGGACAACGCCTTTAAAATCTCTTATGTCGGATTGGTGCCGGCGGCAGAAAGTTCAGTCTCTAAAGGAATATTTTTGTAATTCTTGGAGTCATAGAATCGGCTTTGCGTGCGCAGATGAGGGGGGGGGGTTTACTTACCGCCATGCGGTGTGATATCTGCTCCGCTGTCAAGCTCAGGTTATAGTGCTGAGCTTCTAGTCGCTTGCACTGAGTTTCCAGTACTTGACGTTCAAGATTTTGTTCTGTAGAGTAATGAAAATGTATGAGAACCCAGAATGTAAAGAGAATTACTCCATGACAAAACCTGGATTTATCTGGGTAACAGCGACAATCTCCCCCCAGCTCCGTCCTGCGTTATGTCTAATGGTAATAATACAGACGTCTCATTTGTTCCTCTTCTTATGCCCGCCCACTGCCGAAAACTGGCCCGCCCTGAATGCCAAAATCTCATCTGAGATAGTGCGCCCGTCCTGTATGGTCCGATACCATTCCCTGCTTTATCTGGGCCTCATCTAGTTACTGCGCATGCGCTGCTATGGCGTTCCGTTGTGCGCACTCACTCGAACAGGACATTGATGTGCAAGCGTGCATTTTCGTGTGCTGGGGGGGGGGGCCGTCAATCAAAAGTGAGCGGTGTTAACGCTGGAAGGCTTGAGGAATGAAGATAGAACTCACTCATTTGCATACGGCGCGGGAACACTAAAAAACGGAATACTAACAGTACAGAGCTACTTAGAAGACAATTATAGGATACATAAAAATGATTTTTCCCCCACAGCTATTGCTGGTTTAATAGGTGAAATGCTGGTGACAGGTTCCCTTTAAGAGGTGCATAATAAAAAGCTCAGCAGCGTTCTCATGGGTTATGCCAAAGTAAAGGAGATATATGAAGTGATTTATGCCAAATTTCTATAAAAACCTTTCATGGTGTATTTATTCCATGTAACGTCAGTGTTTGTACATCTTAAATATTTTTCTAATATACATTACATTAGCGCTGCAGCTTCTATATATTCATTATACATAGAAGCTGCATAACACCGCTGTAAGACAAATCCGTCAGTCACCTGAGCATCTCCTGTCTTCTTCCAAAAAAAAACAAAACTATTTACTCCTAATAACCGATCAAATTTAAGTTGACTTGATCAGCATTAGGGTTAGATTGTGTGTCAGACGCACAGGAGACGCTGACTGACGGGTTCGGCTTACAGTGGCGTTGTGCAGCTTCTATGTATAGTGAATATATAGAAGCTGCAGCGCTTTAACTAAATACATTTTTGTTATAATCTTATATTAGAAAAATTTTTACGAAGACAAAACACATACACTGCAAAAAAAATGGAAAATCCACGTCATGTATTTTACCCGCGCAGCGTACGCCAACACATGGCTTTATGTTTTCATTCCTGTCCTAGTCCGGCTCCCAGTGAAGGTTTGTCTAGGAATGAATCCAGAGCAGACAATCCTCTGATATAAACAGCATGGACTCCACTGATACTTCTCACAGCTGTCCTAATAGTTTGTTGCAATGTGTTAGGTCAGGATGGGTTTAGATGCTGAAAATGGTGATTAATTCAAACACAAAACATAGTTGTTTTTTTTTTTTTTTTTTAAACCAAAAGGCAGACATTAAAGGGACACGCCAATGAATTTTCATTATTGTACCGGGTGGTTTGTTGCCGAACTATTCCGGCTGCAATTATTTTCACGTGACCGCATGGTGACTGGATGATTCCTACAGCGTCTGCTGTGTGGACCGGAAGTCTCTCTCACTGCATTCCTATGAGACGCTCAATGTGAGTCTCATGCATCGTGAAAGAGACCTCCGATCCGCACTGCAGACGCTCTAGGAATCGGCCAGTCACATGACATAATTGCGGCCCGGATAGTTCAGAAACAAAGCGCCCGGTAAGAGGGTGACCTGTCCTACCTTTTACCAGGTGTATTTGACAAGCGGGAGCTACAATAATTTTTTTTACTGGAGTGTCCATCTGAAGGGTGTTTTAGGGATTAAGCAAACACAAACTTATGGGATAGTCAGCTGTGTGGAGAAAAGGGGGTCCCCCGTCCCACCTTGTGAAGCAGCCTAGCCGGCCGACACCTCACCAGATAAGACAGGGAACCCCGATTCTTTACGTAGGTGTAGATCCCGCAGCATATACAGATTTATGGCAGATCCTGAGCTGGGGTACCCCTTTAATCATAGTGTAATGCAAAATGTGCAAACCCTCGATGTCTGCATGAATGTACTTATCCAACGATAAGATTTGAGAAAACGCAGTATTTTTTCCGTCTTCTTTATAATGAGGCTGGGTTCTCATGTTGCGGACGTACCGCAGCCGAGTTGCGCCAGAAACCTTGACAATCTACATGTCGTTCATGGCCACCAAATAAAGCTATTCTGCTGCATAAACAATAAAAGGACTTTTACTAGCAGTAACTTTGAAAACCGCAACAACATGTATCGGCCAAGGTGCGCCAACAACGTGAGAATCCAGCTTCACATGCAGCCCCCTCCCAAACAAAAAAAAAACCCTTTACCCACCTTCTATGTGTTCTTGGTAAGCTTCAAATATTGCCTCAATTCCCTGCCATTTGGGTCTTGGTGGTTCATCTACTTCTTCCTCCTCCTCTTCATCAGAGGTCTCTTCCCCTGAGGTTACATCAGGGTGTGGTGTCCCCCGCACCACCCCCGACTGCCCGGGCCCCTGCTGTCCATTCTGGTGTGGGGCTGGGGGCCGACTGGTTTGCTGCAGTTCAGGAATGTTATAGCGGACAGAGGCGTCAGGTTTGTGGTTTTGCTCGGCACAGTTCAAGGCAGAAACTCCTAGAGGGACGAGAAACCGTTATTGGAAAGGGTCTGGACACCTGCGATGGTGATTGCGATGGTATTTCAAGCAGAAGAAAAAGAAAAAAGATCCGATTCTCCCCCCAAAAAAGAAAAAGTTATAAATAATCAAATAAAATGTTCTAAAACAATAAATACAATAAAGCATTTTGCAAGGGGAAAAATATTCACAAATTGCTGCAACTATTTATCCTGCGTGGTGAACACCATAAAATAAGAAGTGGCAGAATTGGGTTTTTCTGTCCATTTCCCCTCCCACAAAATAAAAGGAATAAAACTTAAATGTTTTGTGATCGGACTTACGAGCAGCCGTCTGTATACAATATGTGCACGCCGCTATCTTGGACCGATTCTATGTATGATATAGTACAGCAGGGTCTATATACTGCTGTATACACACAGCTGACGTCCTGCGCAGTACACTGTAGGTTTTATGTTTCCCCAGTGGGGGGCAGTGTGGCGGTTGCCTCACCTTTGTGTTTCTGTAGAGCCTTCTGGGTAGACTGTAACACAGATTCATGGAACTGGTGAGCGAACTCCTCCGCTATGAAGGGCTCCCAGGACTTGCTCCTTCCGTTCACGCTCTGAGACGGCGGTACGGGATTCTCTTTGGCTGAATGCCCTCGAACAAAATTTAGGATGCTCAAGCTCTTCTTCGCTGGAGTAGCAGCTTGGTTTTGCCTGATTTTCTCTGTGGTTAAAATGTTGGCGGAGGGGGTTGGTACCCGAACCGGCAGAGGGGCGACTCTATCCAGGAGTTTTGGTTGCTCTGGACGAATGAGCTCCGGAGGCTTCACGGGTTCCGGTGCTGTAACCGTGCCTGAAGTGGAGGGGACCGGAGCGGAGAGCTCTGCCGGCTTCAAGGGCTGAACTACGGTCTGATCCTGAGAGGGTGCGCCTGAAAAGAAAGCACAGCTGGTTATTTTTGGAAGGTCGGAATTGTAAAACATTGACTTCATTTTTCTTAGTTCCGGATAGGTTGTTCAATTTCTCAGGCCATTGAGACTCCGGTACAGAGCCGTGCAAATTAAAATGATGAAAGGAAATGCACAGGCAATATGGGGACCTGCACATCGCTGCAGAACTAGGCAAGTGTGGTAGTCTGGGACCGTAATGTGACCACAACCGGAGTTATTGGAATGGCAGCCATATAGGTTGTCGTCTTACTTTCCTAGAAAGAAAAATGACCAAATGCAATATTTAACATCATTGACGCCTGAGAAGTATGAGAACGTCAAACCGGATAGAAAATGACCAATATGTGGACCTAAAAACGGAGGAACCTGAGGAGGCTGTTGTGGGGGTATTGCTGCTCCTGTTGAAGGTTACAAAGCATTTCTACCCCCTCAACGGGACTTGTAGCTTATTCAAAAATTTGGTTTAAAAACATGACAGTCCGTCGCCCACAGTGCCGCATAATTATAGTGGCTTTCCTTACGTCTTACCTGTGGGCAGAGGAGAAAAATTACCCCGACATGAAGCCAATAGGGACTTCTTCACCGCCTCAGGCGCTGCGATCTTCTGTTTAATCGCTTCAAGCATTTCAACCAGCTTCTCCTTGTCTGCCAAAAGCAGGACAGCGTGTTTAATCATCAGCAGATTACAATATCTCTCCCACGTGATCTACCCTCTGTATACAGAGAACATGTGGAGAAGCTCTTCAGAGTATACGGTATCGTGCTGCGTCTTCTAACAGCCGGCAGGACTATACCACAGGCGGAGGCCAAGTTTCATCATCTAGTTGTAATGTTTAACAGTCCTGCCAATACTTTGAGTCACATCTAAGGCCGGGGCTAGACATGAACTTTTTTTGTAGTGAGCGATAAATCGATGTCTACAGGAATCCAAGAAGCTGGGACTATATACAGTGAAGGAAATAAGTATTTGATCCCTTGCTGGTTTTGTAAGTTTGCCCACTGTCAAAGTCATGAACAGTCTAGAATTTTTAGGCTAGGTTAATTTTACCAGTGAGAGATAGATTATATTAAAAAGAAAAAACAGAAAATCACATTGTCAAAATGATATATATTTATTTGCATTGTGCACAGAGAAATAAGTATTTGATCCCCTACCAACCATTAAGAGTTCAGCCTCCTCCAGACCAGTTACACGCTCCAAATCAACTTGGTGCCTGCATTATAGACAGCTCTTACATGGTCACCTGTATAAAAGACTCCTGTCCACAGACTCAATGAATCAGTCTGACTCTAACCTCTACAACATGGGCAAGACCAAAGAGCTTTCTAAGGATGTCAGGGACAAGATCATAGACCTGCACAAGGCTGGAATGGGCTACAAAACCATAAGTAAGACGCTGGCTGAGAAGGAGACAACTGTTGGTGCAATAGTAAGACAATGGAAGACATACAAAATGACTGTCAATCGACATCGATCTGGGGCTCCATGCAAAATCTCACCTCGTGGGGTATCCTTGATCCTGAGGAAGGTGAGAGCTCAGCCAAAAACTACACGGGGGGAACTTGTTAATGATCTCAAGGCAGCTGGGACCACAGTCACCAAGAAAACCATTGGTAACACATGACGCCGTAATGGATTAAAATCCTGCAGTGCCCGCAAGGTCCCCCTGCTCAAGAAGGCACATGTACAGGCCCGTCTGAAGTTTGCAAATGAACATCTGGATGATTCTGAGAGTGGTTGGGAGAAGGTGCTGTGGTCAGATGAGACTAAAATTGAGCTCTTTGGCATTAACTCAAGTCGCCGTGTTTGGAGGAAGAGAAATGCTGCCTATGACCCAAAGAACACCGTCCCCACTGTCAAGCATGGAGGTGGAAACATTATGTTTTGCGGGTGTTTCTCTGCTAAGGGCACAGGACTACTTCACCGCATCAATGGGAGAATGGATGGAGCCATGTACCGTCAAATCCTGAGTGACAACTTCCTTCCCTCCACCAGGACATTAAAAATGGCTCGTGGCTGGGTCTTCCAGCACGACAATGACCCGAAACATACAGCCAAGGCAACAAAGGGGTGGCTCAAAAAGAAGCACATTAAGGTCATGGAGTGGCCTAGCCAGTCAACAGACCTTAATCCCATCGAAAACTTATGGAGGGAGCTGAAGATCCGAGTTGCCAAGCGACAGCCTCGAAATCTTAATGATTTACAGATGATCTGCAAAGAGGAGTGGGCCAAAATTCCATCTAACATGTGTGCAAACCTCATCATCAACTACTAAAAACGTTTGACTGCTGTGCTTGCTAACAAGGGTTTTGCCACCAAGTATTAAGTCTTGTTTGCCAAAGGGATCAAATACTTATTTCTCTGTGCACAATGCAAATAAATATAATAATTTTGACAATGTGATTTTCAGTTTTTTTTTTTAAAATATAATCTATGTCTCACTGGTAAAATTAACCTATCCTAAAAATTCTAGACTGTTCATGTCTTTGACAGCGGGCAAACTTACAAAATCAGCAAGGGATCAAATACTTATTTCCTTCACTGTATCTCAGATATCGCTGTCCATAGGAATGCATTGAGCAGCTTGAAAATCTTGTCCGAATCGCTCCTGACCGGTGTGTAGCTCTGAAATCCCAGCACGTACAGATAAAGATCGCTAGTAAATCTCTCGACTGGAACAATTTTTAAAGTTTACTAAACGTTCTACAAACTTCTGACATGTCCGAAGTTTTGGTTGGTGGGGGACCGAGCACCGAGACCCCCACCAATCGCTAAAACGAAGCGGCAGAATTGCTCGTGTAAGCGCTCAGCCGCTTAGTTTCGGTTTGGCTTTTCTCAGAAAGCCGATGTTTCTGAATACGGGCTCATAGACTTTGTATTGAGCCCGTACACTGCTAATTTGATTTCTGGAAAAAGCCGAACAGAAATGACGCGGCTGAGCGCTCACACCACACCGGCCACAATTAAGTCTTATCAGCCTGTACTCCGCTACATCGGCTTCTGCCGCTTCGTTTTCGCAATTGGTGGGGGTCTCAGTGCTCGGACCCCCACCAATCAAAACTTCAGACATGTCAGAAGTTTGTTAAACGTTTAGTTACCCTTTAAAGAGCGCTTCAAGCTACTCAATGCATTCCTATGGGCAGCGATATTTTCTAGTGCTAAATCACTGTCCACAGGCTGGGAATCTTATCTCTCACTGCAACAACAAAAAAAGTCTGTATCTAGCCCCCCCAGACTTATATCCCAGTCATCCATTGCAGTGAAGAAAATGATGATTCCAGTGATGCTGTTGGGGGCGTGTCTGTCAGCAAAGTGCTGACAGATTCCATACATCAACCAGCAGAAATGGGACTGGAGTATGAGATAATGCAGAACAGCACAAGATGAGTAAAGCGAAGGATTTCATCTACATAGAACCTATTACAACTTTGTAGAAGATATTTAGGTATTTGCTCCCCCTCCTGTAACTTTGTTTGATCTCAGGCTATTTAAACAGACCGAGCCCAAGACATTCTCAGCCAGACGTCTGTCATCTTATTCTCACCTCTCCTCTGCTCCGCGCTCACATGCGATAGATCAAAGAAAGTCAGGAACTTTTTCTTCTCTTCCAGATTGGGGCTGTTGTTGAGCTCATCTGGACTGAACCTTGTAGACAGCGGGGAGTGCGGTGATGGGGTCTGTCTTTTGCTTTGGATCGGAGGCGATGGACTCCTTTCCCTCAACATTCGCCTTCTCTTCCTTCTTTTCTGCTGCAGGATTCGCTCCTTTTCTTGTTGAGTAGTGAGTCCGAAGATTTGAAAGAACTCCAATTTCTGTCGATAAACACAAAGATCGTGAAAGAATCGGCCGGACCATCTTTTATATAAATGCGTCTAAGTTAAAGGGGTTATGTGGGGACCAAAAATGATTATCAGTGTAGTCCCTGCAGCATGTGATACACTCGCTAATATACATTCCGGTCCCCCGTCGCACTGATTCTGAGATTTTCATAGCGCTGCCGGGGGACGGGAAGTCGAGTTGCATAGTCTTCTTTGACGGTGATGATACGACTCTCCGTCACGTGATTGACCCGCTGTACTCTATATACAAGCAGGAGCAGTAGTACAGAAGTACAGCGGGGCCGGTCACATGACAGAGTCGTATCGTCATCAAAGACGACCGTGCAACTAGACTTCCCGTCCCCCAGCAGCGCTATAAAAATCTGTGGCTGTATATTAGCGAGTGTACACACATATTGCAGGGACTTCACTGATCATCATTTTTGGTCCCCACATAACCTCTTTAACGGTATGAACTGACATGACCAGAGTGACTATGGATAGCGGCACAATATTATCAGGCTTCAGTCAGCTGCAGATCCAGCACCTACCTCAGACGACGTGTCCAGTTTTAGCGCCGGCTGTTCAGCGACTCTGCGGAGATGTGCTCTCACCTCCTCCTCATCACTTTCATCATAAGAGTCATCAAAATCATAATAATAACCTGACAAAAAGAACAAACCATTCAACATGTGTCTCACATCTGCAGGACCTCGCAGGTGGAGGGGACTCCTGGCTAATAATTCATATAGGCATTCTAGCAAGGTTTCATCATGTTCGCTTTATACAAATTTAATTTAAAGGGGTTTTCCACGATTGGAATAGGGTGGGTGCCCTAAAACAGCCAATACTCACCTGAGAGACCCCGAGGAGTTCCAGCGCAGTTGTTCTGGCGCTCCCCATCGCTCTTTGTTACCAATATTGCAGTCACTGGCCTCTGTAATATACGGCACACGACAGCGGAGGCCAGTGATTGGCTACAGCGATCATGTGGGTATACGGGCATGTAATCGCTGGAGCAATGTCAACAGAGTGGCGGGGAGCAGCGGAGTGGCTGCGCAGGAACGCCAGGGCATCTGTCCGGTGACTAAAGGCTCTTTTATTGTATTATGGCACCCCCCTTGTTCTGATCTTGGAAAACCCCTTTATATGAATGATTATAAAGCAAAACAAGAGGTAATTCATTTACCGGAACGAGAACTTGCAGAGAAACATTGAGGATCGATGGGTTTATAGTCCCTGATCTCCACTTGTGCTGCAATGATTGTATCGTGCCACTGACATGCTCTAACTGTTCACAGCAGCCTGTATTCTGCGTATTGACTGGTAACGGAGGATCTTCATTAGAGGATTACCGCTTACCTTTCTCACGAGCTTCTTTTCGCCTCCTCTCTTCAAGATCCAGCTTACTGACCAGCCTGCGATGCTGCTGTAGAAACTCGTCATATATATACATGGGATCGCGAGTCCTGCTAGGGGGGGTTCTGTGTGACGAGCTTGGCTTGTGTAGGTGTGTGGTCTCTGCCGTCTGGCCAGCCTGCTGGAGGGAACTCCTCTGCTGGTTTAGGAAGGACTGTGTCGACTTTTCAAGTTCAGCTAGAAAAGGGGCATGAGAATAACCAGTGTGCTCCAAAGAGGATTCTCGGATGGGTTGGTACTTCTCAGTCTGTTCCTTTCTCCGTGGTAAATCTTCCTCCTCTTGCTGCTCAAAGCTGTATGGACGCTCGACTTTGATAGAGGGCAACGTTTGTCGGCTATGTTCATAAATATTACCGGTGTGGTTATGGATGGAGGTGGGTTCCTGGCTACGACGGGACTCTGAGGGGGTATCCATGAGTGACATTGGGTTCCAAAGTGAAGTGGGAACAGAATGCTGCTGGGGTTTGGGTGAAATGAGGGGTGGTGGACCTCCGAAATGCTGCAGTGTCTCCCGAATGTTCCCATCATTACGGGTGGGCAGAACCCTAAACAAGAGAATGGCAAAAATAAATAAATGAATATCTTCCAGGTACAATACACGAGTTCCACTGGAGCAAACTGCACGGATGACCCACCTGAGGTTTTCTGGCCTCATCTCAGGCTCTTGACTAATAGGACGCCCAGTACCATCCAGCTGCTGTTCTAGCACTTGCTGACGAAATTCTGATACCTGGTACTGACGATCTTCCTTTTCTTGCCGTAGACGTCTTTGCCGGGCTAACCACTTCTCCTCCTCTTGGGTCCTCTGAGCCAAGAGAACAGCTGCTGCAGCGCTGCTTGTCGGAGGGAATGCAGAGTGGCTGGAGATCAGACTGGGCACAGAGTGGTGCGTGGTAGGAGGTTGGTGCATTTGGTGTTGGACTAGCTTTGGCGTCGGTACAGATGGTTCTTTCAACTTTTCTATAAGGGCAAACAAACTGAAAACTTAAAAAGACGACACAATGATATCTGAAGACAGATGGATGATCACTCCTGGTGTAGGATATTAGTAACACGACGGATGAAGGTGTAAACTCACACTAGAAAAGCCAAAATAATAAAAATTACCAGGTCTGGTTGGAGCCGGCTGTTCTGTTGGTTTTACCCGCTCTTCTTGGTGCATTCGGTGGGAGTGCAGCTCCGTTTCCGCCAGATATTGGCTTTCTATGCTTTTTATGAGGCTGGCCTCCTTCTCTCTCGTGCGTTCTCTTTGCCGTTCAAGTTCCCGCTCCCTTTCCCTCTCTTTCTCTCTTTCCATCTCTTTCTTTTCCCGTTCCCGCTCTCGCTCCCGTTCTTTTTCCCGTTCCCGGTCAGCTTCTCTTTCTTTCTCTCGCTCCCGTTCTCTTTCCCGTTCACGCTGCCTCAACTCTTCATCCATTTGAAGTCTTTGTATGCAAAACACCCATTATTTTTTTATTAATATTATTTTACAGGCAAAAATAAACTAAACAGTCATTTAATACCAATAACATACACGATCTGACGTTTTTAATAAAGTAAACAAATTCTCAAATGTAAGTTTTGCATCTCATTGAGTAACAAACACTCAGACCAGATTTATTAGGACTAGTCCATTGGAGAAGTTTAGCAGCAGGTCGACGCATTTTCTAAAGGGTCTATGGAAAATGAGCTGAAACGTTGTTTTGCTATGGGAATCGTCTCTACTATGTTTATTCATCTCCCCCTATATTTGTAGCCTAGACCAAGATGTGATTCTTGGTGTCCCCTCATATTTTGGCTTTGGTCACATTTGACCCTGTGCGAAGACACAAGAATGTGTATCGTTAGTTCTCAGGGACGTTCTGACTACTTTGGTGATCCATACAAAACGCGTCAGCGTAAAGTCACAGCTATCAGTAATTTGAGGTTTGTACTACAGGAGAAGTTGTACTGTGCAGACACGGATTCACTTTACCTCTCAGCCGTAAGGCGCTCCGATTGCAGCGCGGAGAGTGACGAATGGGCAAGATCTCCCGGGTATCTGACTCCCGACAAGTGCAGGTGCATGGCCGACGGGTGAAGAGGTTGGAGTGATCCAGGGCTGTGGAGGGGGTAGAAGGGGGACCTCAGTGCAGACAAACAGTATGAATCATCCATCCTGCAAGACAGAACTAGAAGGTGAGTATCAGTCATTAGCTGAAAATCGAGACCCACTCTCCAGTCATTGGAACATATATTCACCTGAATGCCGGGTGGGTGAAGGTGTGGTGGGCCAAGTAACTGTTGTGATAATACGCTGCTGCCGCAGCAGGGTCCAGTCCGATGTGGGGCAGTGAGGGCATGCGGAGGTCCTCAGCGGTGTGGTATGGACGGAAGCTACGTAAATATTCTTCAGTAACAGCGTTTGGAGGAACCACGTGATGCACTGACCGCTGCAGACTGGAAAAAAGTGGAAACCATTAAACCAGTCATTACCTAACGGCACTTGCAAAAACAAACTATTTACCTCCGCTCGGGAAATCATCATTTACCCCCACCAATCGCTAAAACGGAGCGTCGGCAGAAGCCAATGTAGCGGAGTACGGGCTCATAGACTTTCTATTGAGTCCGTACACCGATTTCCGGAAATAGCCAAATAGAAACGAAGCGGCTCAGCTATGACATGTCACAAGTTTGTTGAACGTTTAGTTACCCTTTAAGAATCCATACAGCCCAGTATATGTATTCAGTAACTCACTTTAAAGGTTGGAAGCGGGAATCCTGCACAACAGAGCCTGGCGGGATGGCAAAGGCATATGTGCTCCCCAGCATGTGTGTGGGCACAGCAGAGGTACCAGTCTTCTCAGAGGACAGCTGTGACTCTGCAATCAACCTCTCTCTGCTGATACTGTTTGCCCGAGAAGAGTTGTCAGACTGCTGCAGGGAAGAGAATAGACAAGTTACAGCCACAGCCACGAGTCTCTGTTCACAATATTGCACATCTCAAGTAATCACATTTCTCAGTGAAGCGTTATTATTATAGACTCCAGTGATGATCTGGTTTGGAAATTGTAGAATGTAAATCTATAAATAGCATAGTTATCGCCCATAGGATGGCGCTTAGATGACTAAACCATTGACTCGTTAACCGCATAGGCAATTAAACAATAGGATATGCCCATTTCTGAATAACAGTTTATATTTACTTATCCTGTACTGATCTAGATTAAGCTGTATTTTACTCCAGAGCTGCACTCACTATTCTGCTGGTGGAGTCACTGTGTACATACATTACATTACTTATCCTGTACTGATCCTGAGTTATATCCTGTATTATACTCCAGAGCTGCACTCACTATTCTGCTGGTGGAGTCACTGTGTACATACATTACATTACTTATCCTGTACTGATCCTGAGTTACATCCTGTATTATACTCCAGAGCTACACTCACTATTCTGCTGGTGGAGTCACTGTGTACATACATTACATTACTTATCCTGTACTGATCCTGAGTTATATCCTGTATTATACTCCAGAGCTGCACTCACTATTCTGCTGGTGGAGTCACTGTGCACATACATTACTTATCCTGTACTGATCCTGAGTTACATCCTGTATTATACTCCAGAGCTGTGCTCACTATTCTGCTGGCTGTCATTGGATACAATCAGCAAGCTTGGCGACAGCACCCTTATTAACTTAGCTGAGCTCTTATAATGCGCGGGGGGGGGGGGGGGTAGTTTTTCTACATTAGATGACTGTATGGACCCGGTGTATAGACAACACTTCCCAGAATGCAAATCACCATATAAAATCTGCGCCGATACTGAACCAACAGGGATGCTGGGAGAGCTCTGGCTGTAACCCAGGGTCAGTACAAGTTCAGTAATATAATGTATTTACAGAGGGACTCAGCTGTAATTATAGAGTCATTTTATATATATATTATACACACAATAATACATAGGTTATAACTGGAGCCATTACTGAGTGGTAAAGAACATGTTACGTTGTTGCAGAACTGATCACTGCGGGCCCGGCGGGTCTCTTGGGGCCCTTTATAAGGATGGATAGTTTGTAATGGGCCAGGGAACGAGGTGGCAGCACAGCAGAGATCTGAGTCTTTGCTGATCTGGTAAAAATGCAACAAAATGTCAGAAAGTATCAGAGCAGAGAGTCAGATGAGCGTGACGCGTGACTGCTGACTATCCTCTTACTTTACCTCCACAGCTACACAAATGCATCTCCTGCCGGTGGAAATGAGACGTAATTGTGTTTTTACAGGTCAAGTGTCTGCAAACAAAATATTGCTGTCAAAGGTATCAGAGCAGCCGTACTGCGGCCATGCGAGTCATCACAAGTGCCCACTCACTGCAGGCCAGATGTAATGCACGGGGCAGGACTGCCAACAAAAATGGATGTACTAAGCTGGAAGAAGCCGGGTTCATCGAGCCGCAGATTCACTCCCTGGGAATTCATCCTCTCCTCCAGCAGACACATCAGCCATAATTAATTGAAAGAGATGGGGCCCCGTTGATTGGAATTCTTAATGAGCAGCAACATCTGTTCACTTTCCAGGCTCTTGTGTTCTCGCTCCCTGCCCCCTCCCATACACCCTGCTGCCGGAACCCTCGGCCTCCTCTGATCCGTGCCCTGTCCCTGCCCATCAGGCATTGGAGAGAGGTCAGCGAGACATTATGGCATGATAATAACAATGTGGGGGTGGTGTCATCTGGGCACACCTAGACACAACTTAACCCGCCCTCCAGCATAGCCTCATTTATGCCAGTGAAGGTTGTAAGGCCCCAGCCCTGATACGGAGCATCAAAGACCGCGCCAGAATAGAAGCAGAAGCGGAATTTGCATCTACATCAAAAAGAGTAAAAAAAAAAAAAAGGTTCTTTCAAGCCGGTCACTTTTGTTTTAGTAAATATTCTCTAATCCGCAGACGAGCTAAAGCAATAAACTGATGTATATACAGCAATCCAGTCATTACCGGCTGCAGGAGGATTATAGAAATACATTAGGAGCGCGATACGGGGTGACACAAACTATGAGCGATCACGCTGTTTGTTCGGGTCAGACCCGCAGTTGCGACAGGACTTGCAGCTTAGAAATGCACCCGTATTGCACTGCTGTGAAACCGGCCCTATAGCTGAATCCTCATTTTGGGCCGCGGTTACAAAGAATGTCCGATCCTAGAGAGAATCGCTCTGTAAGGGCAGAAACGCACAGCGTCCGCACCGCAGATTTTACACAACAGATTTTATTGCGGAAATTCTGCAGCATTGAATTCAATGGGGAGGTAAAACCCGCAACAAATAACAGATGTGGGGAATTTTGTGGCGGAAAAGCTGCGATTCCACAAAGTCAGAAAAAACAGAGAACCCTTTTTTTTGGTTCAAAATTAATAAGCGGGCACATGGACTGCAGCGTCATGCACCGGCTATGTCAGCGCCCAGAGGGGAAGTATTCATTTTGTTGGTTTTTTTTCTAGCACGGTTTCTGCAGTGGAGATTCTGCCCGAAAAACTTTGGTGCGTTTTTTTTCTGGCGGAATTACCTACGGGTTCCAGGACGGACACATTATGTACTTTTACGCAGCGTATCCGTCCTGTGTGAACCCAACCTAACTGGTTCTAATGACTGCGTCTGATCTTCCTGCTCATCCAATCACTGCGTGCGACAGTCATAGCAATTACAAGATGTGACCTGAAGGGGAGACATTACAGCGGGTCTGTACTTCGTGAGGACGGGGACAATTTGTACTCCTCCCATCTTCGTCTACTTTAGGATACATGTCTGGTCCTGAATGAACAATAATGCCAGGAGTTGTCACCCCCCCCCCCCACCAGAATGAAGACAGAATCTGACTCCGTGATGTACCTAAGCGAAGAAAAATACGTCATCTAACAAAGCCTCAGCTGTGAGAACTATAAGGTCTGTACAGGTTTTCAGCCTCTGAATGTAAACAAGAATATACCCATTCACTGACAGCAAGCAGACATCTCAAATGTTGGCGGAATTGAAGCAAAATCAATTAGAAATTTGCAGAACTTTTCATAATACAATGATTCATTCTCATTTACACAACACCGGAAAACCGCCCCACATGTAACGTACGGACCCCTAGATAGGTCTGTGTAACGTACGGACCCCTAGATAGGTCTGTGTAACGTACGGCCCATTAGATGTCTCCGTGTAACGTACGGACCCTTAGATGTCTCCGTGTAACGTACGGACCCTTAGATGTCTCCGTGTAACGTACGGACCCTTAGATGTCTCCGTGCAACGTACGGACCCCTAGATGTCTCCGTGTAACGTACGGACCCCTAGATGTCTCCGTGAATCGTACGGACCCCTAGATGTCTCTGTGAATCGTACGGACCCCTAGATGTCTCCATGAATCGTACGGACCCCTAGATGTCTCCGTGAATCGTACGGACCCCTAGATGTCTCCATGAATCGTACGGACCCCTAGATGTCTCCATGAATCGTACGGACCCCTAGATGTCTCCGTGAATCGTACGGACCCCTAGATGTCTCCGTGAATCGTACGGACCCCTAGATGTCTCCGTGAATCGTACGGACCCCTAGAGGTCTCCGTGAATCGTACGGACCCCTAGATGTCTCCGTGAATCGTACGGACCCCTAGATGTCTCCGTGAATCGTACGGACCCCTAGATGTCTCCGTGAATCGTACGGACCCCTAGATGTCTCCGTGAATCGTACGGACCCCTAGATGTCTCCGTGAATCGTACGGACCCCTAGATGTCTCCGTGAATCGTACGGACCCCTAGATGTCTCCGTGAATCGTACGGACCCCTAGATGTCTCCGTGAATCGTACGGACCCCTAGATGTCTCCGTGAATCGTATGGACCCCTAGATGTCTCCGTGTAATGTACGGATACCTAGATGTCTCTGTAGGAGACATCTAGGGGTCTGTATTCTACACATTGACCTAAAATTAGGAAACCTGCTACTTTTCTTTTTTTTCAGTTGGTACCAAATTTGATCTCACTGATATCTGAGGTTCTTCTACTCACTGTAGGACGTCTTTAAACACTGCCATAATGTGTACAAGCGTATTTAAACAAGCGGTCGAATCGCTGAATCGTACGCATTATAGACGCCCGTGAAGCCGTGTGTTTTTTTTCACTACCTGAGACCATCCATGGGGACAATATTCTTTTCTCATGAATATTTACTTATCCACAAAGTGGTGATTGGCCCATTCTGCTGGTCTCTCGCACATCAAATGCCGATCGGTCCTAAACCTAATTTCCCAAATGATTCATGGGGTTTTAATTGTATTCATGTTGTGGGGTAGAGATCCGATTACCTGGCGTGCTTCACTCCTCCACACTCCGTTCACGGTTTTAGTTGGTGCAATGGTCACCACAGGTGGGGTGTTCGGCACACTGTGGCCTCCTGGGGGCACTATGATGGGCCCCATTGGACCTCTCTTGGGTGTGCTGGCAGGAGAACTGTGATTTGTAGCCGGAGATGAAACTGGGGAAGACTCGTTGCTTATTGATGATCCTGCGAGACACAAATGGAAAACGAGAGATAAAATATTAGTGACTACTGCGAGGAGACTGTAATAGCGACTGAATGACAAGACGATTATAACAATGGTTCTCCGATTCTAGTAAATAAATGCAGATGATGTGGTTTTAGTAGATGTAAAATGCGCCCGGTTTATTAATGGCATGCATCACAAAATACTGGTGTCAATTATGGCCGTGAGGAATCTATTTCCAGCATGTTTGTACGGTGGGTTTTCGTGAGCTGTTCCCATAGTCATCAACATTAAAAGAAAAACCTGCTGGAAATAGATCCCTCTGTGTGTGATGAATCTATAGAATATGAGAGACTTTTTGAACTGAATTACTGAAATAAATGAACTTTTAGAGGCTATTCTAATTCATTGAGAAGGACTAGTATATGCTCCAAGCACAACGCCACCGGGTTAGCACAACATCCTGGATTCTTTATCATCATCATCCAGACGCGCCTCCTGTGGTTTTATTCTTATTATTAGAATTGCCTAAAACTACTGTCCACATTGAGATGCCAGGTCAATAGACTGTACAAAGATGGAACATTTTCATGTATTTTAGCGCTAATTCAGACGAACGTAAATCTCGTCCATGTGACGGCCGTCACACAGACACGTAATTCTATGGAGCTAGTCAGGCGGCCGTTGTTTTAACGGACCGTGTAAAGGGCCCGTAGAAAAATAGGACATGTCTTATTTTTGCCTGCTTTCACGTGCGACTCGTGAGTTTACACCTGTAAGGGTATGTTCACACGGCCTATTTTCGGCCATTTTTCAGGCCGTAAATGGCTGAAAAATTGGAAGCAGAACGCCTCCAAACAACTGCTTATTGATTTCAATGGGAAAACGGCGTTCTGTTCCAAAGGAGTGTTTTTTGCGGCGTTTTTTTTACGCGTAAAAAAAAAACCGGCTGCGAAAAAGAGCAGGACACTTCTTGGGACGTTTTTGGAGCCGGTTTCCATAGACTATTGAAAAAAGCTCCAAAAACGGCCGTAAAAAACACAGCAAAAATCTTTGCGAAAATCGTGAGTGCCACAAAAAACGTCTGAAAATCAGGAGCTGTTGTCCCTTGAAAACAGCTCCGTATTTTGAGACGTTTTTGCTCATTGCGTGTGAACAGAGCCTTAGTCTTAAAAAGCCCTTACATACTACATGCAAGAAGATCTGAGATGGAGTTTCTGAAAAATGGCAAAGCAGGCAGTTGGGTCTGGATGGGAAGAGCGATGCGCAACACAAAATACTTCCCCTTGTGGGTCAGGAAACTCGTGCAGCAATCTAGGTATAATATTGTCTCCATAGATGTGAAGAGGAAACGATGGGTCTGGAATGCGGGGGCGGCCGGACCATCACAAGACGATTGTTGAGCGTATTTTCTGGCTTGTGGGAGCAGCGGAGAGGTGAGGTGTCATGCAGTTACTGTAAACTGATGGTGGGCTGGGAGCGAGTCCACGTGTAAGGAGAATAAAGCTCATCAGCCAGACATTTATTTTATCCCCGAGAGGCAGATGTTCTCTCCAGCAATGTTGGTGGCCACGATCGGACAAGTGATCTGATCCTTATTCATTATTGGTCCTAAGAGGGGCATATGGAGGCAACAGAAAGGGGTACCCAGATTGGGATATAGTGATAATTTCGCTCTGGGGGGCCGCTCAATGGTAATGCTTCATTTCAGAGTTCTCAGCCTAATGCAAAATAGTGGTGTAAAGTTTATGAGCATCGGTCCTAATGGGAAATTCTGCAATAACAGCCAGAAAATAAACTGGGCAGAACAGACTTTCTGTGCATTTCTAGTCTCATTATTTAAAGGGTAACTAAACTTTTAAAAAAAGTTTCTGATCGGCTTTCCGCGGACAGTGTATGGACTGATAAACTTTCTATCAGTTTAGTTACCTTTTAAGAGCGCTGTACATGCAAAAAAAGGGTTGAAGTACATGACATAAGAATAAAAACTAGTACAATACACATGGGAGCGATGAGAGGAGAGGACCCGGTCTGCGAGGCTGACAATCTACAAGGATTGGGGGAAGTGGACAGAAGGGGAGGGTAGAAGCTGTTCATCTGGTAGTGTAGCAGCAGCAGGGTTATTGGAGGGTGTAAGCTTTTTTTAAAGGGGGTTCTCAGGTTGCATTTGAAGGTTTGGATGGTGGGAGAGTCTGATGTGTATCAGTATGGGGGAGGCACAGGAGAAATCTTGGAAGGAGCAGAGAAGGTGGTCATGTGAGGACTGGAGATTATACGTGGGGAGGTATTGGATATTTTGGGTCCATACTAATGGTTGAACATACTACTTCTGTTTGGTGTACACGGCACCTGAGCTTTAAGCTTTTACCTATTTGATTGACATGTTCTCTGCTCCGACCTTTAAAGGTGTATGCACACAACATATTTTTCTGCAGCAAATCCCCCACATGGATTTGCCACAGAATTGCTGCAGATTTCACCCTTTGCAGTGCGAAGGGCAAACTCCATAGCAATTTCAAGTCAAATCTTCATCATAATCATTGGCATAAAAATACGACACGTGTGAATCCACCCAAAGTCACTCAGACTAATCAACCAAATTATTTCCACTGCTACAGATTGTCACAAAAGGCAGTAAGAGTCACCGCAGGCGATCATATCCACCATGTGTAGAAAGACATGAGAGGTGCAATACTGCAGCAAGACAGGACGCAAACACGGACTACACCTCTCACTATACTCACGAGACCGGTAACGCATAAAACGCTAAGAATTATCCTCGCCATATAAAACGTTGCAGCCTTGATGCTCAAGAACTGAAGGAAACGTCATGTGTGGAGCACCAGGGTTATTGAGCAGATCAGACCTCGCCGTTGTAGGATGTGCACTCAAAGCACTCGATCAATGATCTGCTGACCTGGGGGCCACATCTGCACCATTAGCTGAAGAAGAAGCTACAAGGCATTCCCAGGACGCTGAACCTTGAATAGGAAGAAAGGGAGAAGAGAAGAATGAGGTTTATCGCGGCTGCATCTAGAGACAGACCTCTTCCCATTAGCCTGCGGATGTGAACACGGGAGGAAGGGTCTGCTTATTACAGGGCAGAGGAGCTGATAAGGTTCACAGCGGCTATTGAAGCGGATCTTGTTAACGGAAGGCCAGGAACAATTAGGAATATAATCCTTTCTGAGCTGGGGAGCTGTCCCTGACCATTCAAAATCAATAGCTACTCAACAAGTCGGGCAATTAACGGCCCCGCTGCTCCGAGCATCACCGCCTGTAGATGTGCGCGCAGGGCGACCGTGTGATCATTGTAATTAACTGCTGGCGTTCTTAGAGGACTTGCTCAATACAATTAATTGGGATTAGAGATGAAGAGTCCTGGCGTGGCGATGCCCTCCAGCTCTCCACTTCATGATGCCATTTTATCTGGGGAAGGTGTGTGATTAACAAGTCTGCCTGATCCTAACCAATCCATCCGCAAATAACCGTGACGTGGGGAGAGGGATATACGGAGGTAATCTAGAATTTAGCCGTTAACAATTTTCAATTAGGAAGCGATTGTTTCTAAACAGCACAAAAGAACAGTTTCGTGTACCCCGCTCTACTGGAAATCCAAACCCGGCATGTTAACGTGTCGAATACGGAATCATTGGTGACCTTTATGTCATGATACAGAGGTTAAGATCAAGACGACGGTTTCATGAAAAAAATAGGTTAATTTTTGTCACGGTACAACAATTACCCTTGTAGAGATCGGTCGCGTCAGACAGAACGGTTACGTCTGGGCTAGAATACAATCACACAGAACAATCGCACCTAAAAGTCTCTCCTCGCCAGTAAAGGAAAACAGACGAGAAAACGCAGCCAGAAAACAAACAAAGGATGAATTTGTGTCTGCGGGAATGAGACAAATGGGTTATTCAAAGGGTCCAGGAGGAAGACAAAGGGTTGTTCTATGTAACTTTTCTTTTTTGTAATGAAGTTACGACTCCCGAGTCCTCGGCACTTGCTCAGGTCATGCTCTGAATACCCTGAATTTTATAATGAGCCAAATGGTGTTCCCTGAAGTCACCGAACCTGAATTGTGTATGGACGCCAGACAACGTGGGGACGACGCACTACAAGTGTAGAAATGAAGCGTGGTCAGGCCTTAATCCCACTTAATGGGTGAACGTAAATACGACGTGCAATATGGTCATCTAGAACATGGGAAGATCGAGCACTCAGATTGTCCAACGTCCTCTCCCCCTTTACATGAAAAAATAAATTGCAGGATTTATCCTTTGTTCTTCCGGTTCCTTCCATCCGCCACTCATTCTCACAAGTTTCGCTGTATAATAACTTATGTCTGGAGGTCTTGGACATTTACATCAACAGGAAAAAAAATGTTTTTGAAGAGCTCATCCATACCATGTCCCAGACTGATAACACGCAGAGATTACAGAGTTTACAAGGGTAAGAGGTGACGAAAGTCCACAGCAGTCAATTAACACCAGACGACAGGACATGGAGGAGGCCGAGCTGCCACCAGACAAGGATGGATACCCCCTGCTTAGCCAAGGCACCACGGAGACTGCTCACCTCCCCCACCCTCGCACTTCATCATCCCATGCACAACCCTCAGCATTACTGCAATAAAATGCCAAATACCATCAACCCACAGATCCGTTACCAAACAGTAATGGCGAGTCCTCAAGAGCTTCCATACACACCCGAGGGGCACGGCCCAGAGATTGCAGCAAACGTTAATGGTCCACCAGATGGAAATCTAGAACTGGGATCAGGAGTGGGAATGTGAGGATTTGACGCTTCAGGTCATTGTCTTGTCTTGTGTTGTGTTGTGCGCTGCGGCTATTGACAAGGCAACGTAAGTAGGAAATACACAGATACATTTTAAATCAGATCTGAATTTGCATCATTCTCTCTATTTACTGCAATCCGCATTGAATAAACTGATACATTCATTTGCATTCACAGACTTGGGTGGGGTGTAAATCGTTACAAAACAAAAGGAATTATGGCAAGTGACGATTGCTCATCATTACAAGTATCTTTATACCACAGACTGAAAATGTGAAGTGCAGGGAGCTGCTAATGTGGGGCCTGAAGCTGCAGATTCACAGAGTATCAGTGATGAGAAGCCGCCTGATCTGCTCCTGATCGCTCACAGACTCGATGCCAGCTGCAGAATTACAAAGGATTTTGCTGCACCCTCCTCCCTCCTTGTACTCCACATCATCCAGCCCAGCACTGCTCACATCACACTAAATGGGCCACTTATGAGATTAATGTACTCTGCAAACGACCGGTAATTTCTACCTTAATTATGAAATTAATTTGCTGCTGTTAAATTCTCCTTCTTCACTGAAAAATAGGCTGTCATTTCAGAGAGTTGTATCACCCACCCTGCACAAGGACACCAGAGTAGTGGTCTGTCTACCTGGAGACGCCTGGGACCAGGGGGCAATGATTCCTTCTATATGGCCAATGAGAAGCAGTAGTAGCGACAATCTCTACGGCTCAAATTCAACCGGATCCAACTAAGGCCCCATGCACACGACCGTAAAAAACCTCCGCAAAAACGGTGCCATTCACTTTCATTGAACACTGACACCTTTCCGTAGCACTACGGAAGGGTGTCAGTGCCGTGGAAATGTTCCGGGAATTATGGAACATGTCCGTTCTTTCGCATTTTGCGGGCCGTGCTCCCATACTTTGAAAATGCGTCTGTCAGTCAGCGGCCGGCCGTGCCCGCAATCGCGGGCCGTGATTGCGGGCACGGTCGTGTGCATGGGGCCTAAATGGAAGCTTTAGAATCCTTTTAGACACTTAAGACCTTTCTTGACTTCTCATGTAATTGTGATAAACCGCAATCCAAGCCATAAGGATGATGTGAGGCCAGCGTTACGTGCTAGGATCAGCGGCTAACAAGTCCTGATATTAACAGCCAACAACTTGGTCCTTCTTTAAATGCAGCGCAACACACAAAGGGCCACTAACCCTCCAGTCTAGAGCATGTAAAATACAGCAATGTTATAAGAGGAGCGGCTCATATCTGATGTAATGTCTCTGGAGGATATAATAGTGCTGGAGTGTTATAAGAGGAGCGGCTGATATCAGTCACATATGATGTAATGTCTCTGGAGGATATAATAGTACTGGAGTGATATAAGAGGAGCGGCTGATATCAGTCACATATGATGTAATGTCTCTGGAGGATATAATAGTACTGGAGTGATATAAGAGGAGCGGCTGATATCAGTCACATATGATGTAATGTCTCTGGAGGATATAATAGTGCTGGAGTGTTATAGGAGGAGCGGCTGATATCAGTCACATATGATGTAATGTCTCTGGAGGATATAATAGTACTGGAGTGTTATAAGATTAGCGGCTGATATCAGTCACATATGATGTAATGTCTGTGGAGGATATAATAGTGCTGGAGTTATATAAGAGGAGCGGCTGATATCAGTCACACATGATGTAATGTCTCTGCCAGCTTATAATAGTACTGGAGTGATACAAGAGGAGCGGCTGATATCAGTCACATATGATGTAATGTCTCTGCCAGCTTATAATAGTACTGGAGTGTTATAAGAGGAGCGGCTGATATCAGTCACATATGATGTAATGTCTCTGCAGGATATAATAGTACTGGAGTGATATAAGAGGAGCGGCTGATATCAGTCACACATATGATGTAATGTCTCTGGAGGATATAATAGTACTGGAGTGATATAAGAGGAGCGGCTGATATCAGTCACATATGATGTAATGTCTGGAGGATATAATAGTGCTGGAGTGATATAAGAGGAGCGGCTGATATCAGTCACACATATGATGTAAATGTCTCTGGAGGATATAATAGTGCTGGAGTGATATAAGAGGAGCGGCTGATATCAGTCACACATATGATGTAATGTCTCTGGAGGATATAATAGTGCTGGAGTGATATAAGAGGAGCAGCTGATATCAGTCACACATATGATGTAATGTCTCTGGAGGATATAATAGTACTGGAGTGTTATAAGAGGAGCGGCTGATATCAGTCACACATGATGTAATGTCTCTGGAGGATATAATAGTGCTGGAGTGATATAAGAGGAGCGGCTGATATCAGTCACACATATTATGTAATGTCTCTGGAGGATATAATAGTACTGGAGTGATATAAGAGGAGCGGCTGATATCAGTCACACATATGATGTAATGTCTCTGGAGGATATAATAGTGCTGGAGTGATATAAGAGGAGCGGCTGATATCAGTCACATATGATGTAATGTCTCTGGAGGATATAATAGAGCTGGAGTGTTATAAGAGGAGCGGCTGATATCAGTCACACATATGATGTAATGTCTCTGGAGGATATAATAGTGCTGGAATGTTATTAGAGGAGCGGCTGATATCAGCCACACATATGATGTAATGTCTCTGGAGGATATAATAGTGCTGGAATGTTATTAGAGGAGCGGCTGATATCAGCCACACATATGATGTAATGTCTCTGGAGGATATAATAGAGCTGGAGTGATATAAGAGGAGCTGCTGATATCAGTCACATATATGATGTAATGTCTCTGGAGGATATAATAGTGCTGGAGTGATATAAGAGGAGCGGCTGATATCAGTCACACATATGATGTAATGTCTCTGGAGGATATAATAGTACTGGAGTGTTATAAGAGGAGCGGCTGATATCAGTCACACATATGATGTAATGTCTCTGGAGGATATAATAGTGCTGGAGTAATATAAGAGGAGCGGCTGATATCAGTCACACATGATTTAATGTCTCTGGTGGATATAATAGTACTGGAGTGCTATAAGAGGGGCGGCTGATATCAGTCACATATGATGTAATGTCTCTGGAGGATATAATAGTGCTGGAGTGTTATAAGAGGAGCAGCTGATATCAGTCACATATAATGTAATGTCTCTGGAGGATATAATAGTACTGGAGTGTTATAAGAGGAGCGGCTGATATCAGTCACATATATGATGTAATGTCTCTGGAGGATATAATAGTGCTGGAGTGATATAAGAGGAGCGGCTGATATCAGTCACATATGATGTAATGTCTGGAGGATATAAGAGGAGCGGCTGATATCAGTCACACATATGATGTAATGTCTGGAGGATATAATAGTGCTGGAGTGATATAAGAGGAGCGGCTGATATCAGTCACACATATGATGTAATGTCTCTGGAGGATATAATAGTACTGGAGTGTTATAAGAGGAGAGGCTGATATCAGTCACATATGATGTAATGTCTGGAAGATATAATAGTACTGGAGTGTTATAAGAAGAGCGGCTGATATCAGTCACACATATGATGTAATGTCTCTGGAGGATATAATAGTACTGGAGTGATATAAGAGGAGTGGCTGATATCAGTCACATATGATGTAATGTCTCTGGAGGATATAATAGTGCTGGAGTGATATAAGAGGAGCGGCTGATATCAGTCACACATATGATGTAATGTCTCTGGAGGATATAATAGTACTGGAGTGTTATAAGAGGAGTGGCTGATATCAGTCACACATATGATGTAATGTCTGGAGGATATAATAGTACTGGAGTGTTATAAGAGGAGCAGCTGATATCAGTCACACATATGATGTAATGTCTCTGGAGGATATAATAGTACTGGAGTGTTATAAGAGGAGCGGCTGATATCAGTCACACATATGATGTAATGTCTCTGGAGGATATAATAGTGCTGGAGGGTTATAAGAGGAGCGGCTGATATCAGTCACATATGATGTAATGTCTCTGGAGGATATAATAGTACTGGAGTGATATAAGAGGAGCGGCTGATATCAGTCACATATGATGTAAATGTCTCTGGAGGATATAATTGTGCTGGAGATATGTGATATAAAGTAGTGATCATGGGGGAGGGGAGGTGTCTGCAATTCTGGTCACCCATCCCATTTAATAGTCAGCCTCTCCACCACCTGAAATGGCTGATAACAGGGAGCAATAGACCGTACAGCAAATGGAGATGGCTACCCGTACACTACAAATAACTAGAGTTGGCCAAAGGCGGTCCAGGCTTGCTGGGAGTTGTAGTTTCTTAACAGTTGGAGAGCCACAGATCACTGATATAAAGGATTATGGAACTTCCTACTAAATTAATAAAATCAGATTCAGACAAGCAGCAATATCAGGAAAATCAAGGCAAGTGTCAAAATGAAGTCAAACTTCAACACTGACAAGAAACAGACATCAAGTGTCCCCCTCAAAGCAGGCACGTGAGAGAACGAGGGGGTTCACAGCGAGGAACCTTCAGAATGATGAAAAGCACAGCATTGTCCGCCAGATTTATCCTGCAATAAGCCGCTTGTGGATTATCCGCTATTGATTATGTGGAGGGTTATCGGTAGCTGGAGGTGACGTTGGAACATTTCATGGTTGGCCTCAGACTTTACACGATGAAGTCATAGATTTTAACGGCTTGACAAAAGAAAATGATAACCCCGACCGGCAAACCATCTCAGCTTCAGCTCGACATTGGATTCGTAGAGATTTCCCTTGTGACCTCCACTAGAGAGTGATCCGAAAACAGGGACCTGCTAATATCAGAAATGACAGACCATCTCGCTACCAAGGGGGAAAGAACAGGCGGGAGTGACGATCTGCGCTGCGAGCAGCAACACCGAATCATATCAGATAGTAGTCCCGCACCTACAATCGTCTGCAGCCGGTTAGTCCACTGCTCTATACGTGATTTCAGACTGGTGCATTCTGGGTCTGTAGATTATAGTTACTGTATTGTACGTTTGCCTGATGAAGGGGTCTCTGTGCTCGAAATCTTGTACTTTTATTTTATCTGGTTGGCCAATAAAGGCGAAAAAAAAGTATTTAAAAGGGGTTGTCCAGGACATGTAAAACAAGGGCAGCGGGCAGGGCAAGGGCAAGGGCTAAAATAGGAAAACCAGCTATAATCCCCTACTAAATCCCCCGCTGCTCCAGGGGTCTCCGCCGGACTGTTTACCTTTACAGGAAGTGATGACGTCTTATCGGCTGCAGCCAATCACTGGCCTCAGGGATGATGTGCCTTTCTTGACAGAATCACTTCTGAGGTCAGTGATTGGCTGCAGCCGAAAGGATCACTTCCTGTAAAGATAAACAAACCAGCGGAGACCACCGGAGCAGCGGCACTGGAGCAGGGGAGGACTTAATAGGCGAGTATAATTGCTCTCTTTGTTTTAGCCCATACCCTGCCCGCTGCCCTTGTTTTACACGTCCCGGATAGCCCCTTTAACATCACATATATGCACATTATAAGAGTGACCCCATTACTTGAACCAGAAATCAGAGGGGGGGGGGGCATCACTGGCCACGTGTACGGACACGGCAGCCATATCTCCTATCACGCCCAATAATGTTTCATTTCATCAAGTGTCCTAGACGCTGCCATATTGGATTTGTTTTGGAGGGGAGCAGTAATTGGTGGTGGGGAGAGTTGTTCTCCACCAAGACGGCATGCGGTAGTGATCTGGGGTATAGACATGCACAAGACACAGGTTCTAAGCATTAAATCTTACCTCTCGGCTCCTCTGCCTGTTTTGCAAGTTTACGCAGCGCTGCAGCAAAGCTGGAGGAGGGCGCGGACTGGACTGATAACGCACTGGCGGCCGCCGGGCTGCCATTGGGTACCAGGGAGCCATTGAGAGGGGAGGGAGTGAGGGGGCTGACAGTGGCCGTGGTCCGGGTGGCTGTAGAAAGCATTCCTATGGAAGGTGACTTTGGCTCATGGTTCATGCCTGGAATAAGGAAAATAAAAATGGGACATAAAGCTAAAACAGAATAAATAAGAGAAGGAAAAATAAAATAAAAATACATATTACAGTGGTAGGCTGTACAATCCTAGAGGAGGGACTGGCGGCATCACTAACAGTCCACCACAACACGCTACAGGGACTGTCCGCTCTATACACTGGACCCTTAAACACAACTTCCTTCTGTCATGGCCGAGGTACACAAATTACTGGAGACATTTCATTTTTACCCCTAACAGCCGGCAAATGAGAAATTCCATAAACACCAATAGAAACAACCCAAAAAGTGAATCCGAGGTAATTCCTAGGGGCATTTATCGGTCTCGTGATATATAGAGCCCCGGGGTATTGGCGTCACTGACTCTCTCCTCAAGACTCGGACCATTTCTGCTTATTAATAGCACAAGATCCATTTCAGAATCACTATCTAGACCCAATGAGACCGCACAATGTGGACACCGCAGGCCGTCTCACCCACCGAGGACATGTTATTCACTCACTGGGACGGAAAACCATCCGCTAATTACCCATTAACATAATTACTCAGCAACAAGTCAAGGGGCGATATTATATGAAAAAAGGACAGACCTTTGTGCGAGAACAAATCCACACAAACCAGCGGCGGTGCAGAGCGTTCACCTGTGATGGGCATGCGTTTCTAGGGAATGACGGTAGAATTCTATTTTGGATGGGGGGGGGGGTGTTCATGGGTTTGGGAGGTCACATGGCCCAAATAAAAAAACGGTTTACAGACTCATCTACTACAACCAGAACAGAAACATAACAGTGCAGCCGAGACGTAAAATAATTATACCCGATTATTACCGGTCCATTTTAAGTGTAAGTTGAACAACAGGCCTTAAAGGGGTTGACTAGGATTATAAAAACATGGCTGCTTTCCTCCAGACACAGCGCCACACCTGTCCACAGGTTGTGTCTGGCATTGCAGCTAAGCCTCATTCACTTCAAATGGACCTAATCGGCAATACCAGAGACAAACCATGGACAGGTGTGGTGCCATTTCTGGAAGAAACACGCCATTTTTTTCTAATCTTGGACAACCCCTTTAATTTGGCCATACATACATACATAGGACTTGTCGTTCACGGATGGTCTGTGAAGGTTTCTCTGGACGACAATGCCATAAGTTAACATGAAAAAAATGGCGACGTATCTGCCTTGAGCCTCGGTCTGGTCTGGGCTTCTATTGATCAGACGCAGATTTTTAGGTTGGAATAAACGACTTTCCTGAGACTGCACCCGACAATGATTGAACAAATCTAACACAGCAGGATAAGGGTCGGCTTACACGTCTGTGTGAACGAGCGACGATCAAGGAGACAGCGGGTTGATCGGTGCTCGTTTCTCCTTTCACAAGGAGCTATGGATGGGGACGGGACGAGCGGTCGCTACTCCGATAACTTGTCCTCATACATTTCCATCATGGCAGCAGCGCGTTTACCTGTTTACACACCAAGATTTGCTGCCGACAACGATAATATCTACTGCAGAAAAAAAGACAATCAGCCGAGGAATAAATGCTTGAACGTTCATCGGCTGATCATATGAACGCTCATTTGCCCGATAATTGGCCCAGGTAAAAGGGCCCTAGTTCTTCCACAGATATCGGTCACGCTCGTTTGGGGCAGGGAAATAGAGTCTAAATCATCCTGTATGGCCGGCTTTAACCTCTATTATCTATGTATCAGGTGTTAAGAAGTCATGGTGCAATATAGACCAATGACTAACAGTAGGAGACACGGTGACCGATCTGGAAAACCCCAGAAGTGCAATGAGCTGTGTACTAGACCAACGCGATGATCGTGATAGACAATACTGCACACAATCCGACTCAAGACTCACGTCTTCCCTGATTACGACTCAACCAGAAGGCTCAAGCAAACCAACAATTTGTGCCATTGTGTCCAAGACCAACTACGATGTCCATTCAGAATCCAGAAAAAGAGACAAGTCCGTGTAGTTCAACCTATTCTCCTGCAGTGTTGATCCAGAGCAAGGCCAAGACAGACACCCCTGTGAGGTAGTGGCTAACTCTTCGTCAAGTTTGGGAAAAAGTTTCTTCCTATGTAATTCTGCTAAATCAATCTACACATTGAAATAATACGTTTATTTTGGTTTTAGCAGAAGGAAACTCAATGACCTGAACAGCGCACGCCGGTGATCCCAATCAGACAAGGCCATTGAATCAGTAAATAATCATGGTGAGGCCGACAGTCTCTGGTCACGTGCGAGGCATATACTACATATAGCGCTGCTTTACATTTGTTGCCTGCGCCATATAATACTGAAGATCGCTTGGGGAAATCCTGGCAAAAAAAACTAAAATATACCCAGCTAAGCCCAGAGCTGCCCATGACATTGCATTATCCTGGGCGCAGAATGCTGAACTCTACCCTGACCCTCATCAGCAGTTTCACAAAAAAAAAACAAGAACATTTCCTCATCAGATTACAGATCCAAGATCAAATAAAAAACACAAGAAGTACAAACAGAACAGAAGCCAAGAGACGCCTTCACCGACCACCACAGGACACTCACATCTCCAACGCACAGAAACAGCATTAAAGTCTGATCCTCGCAGCAGTAACAAGGGAACGAGCGGCGGCCGCGTCCTCCAGCTACTCAATGAAAGCCGTGCAACAAAGAGGAAGAAGCAAGAATTTCCCAGAGGCTAAACTGCCTGCCAACTGCACGCCCGGCCAGACCTGACGTGTGCAGATCAGAAGCCTCGTGTCTGTATCAACATGGAATCAAATAAATAAAAAAAAGAGATCTCCTGGTCTGGAGGATAGTGCGGAGGAAGGGGGGGAGACGGAGGAAAAGGGGTGACTAAAGGGGCACACAGCATCAGCCACTCAGCACAAGGGGCAACGACCAACCGGAAAGAAGCGCGGAGGAACAATACAATTAAAAAGGAAGAGAAAGGGGAAAGTGAGATGATGTATGAATGAGAAAACGACACAGCAAGAGTGAGACTACGAGATAGACAAAGAGATGGAAAGCAAAGCAACACGGACTGCTGCCGCCGTCACCTTTACACAACCGTCCTGAACGTGAGCGCTGGGAACGCAGCTTACTACGGAGCGCGGCAGAGGTTGCCTGTCATGAAGCTTCGGTCTTCCGTTTTTTTTTTTTTGGGCTTAATTTCTGCTGAGTCAATGGACTAAATCGCACACCGTCCAAATAAAGGCTCCAGGACACAGCATGATCCTCCACCAGCGTCCCAGGCTTATCTAACAAAGCAACACCACACTTGCCTTGTGAAAACAAGCTGATACTCAGCCTTGAACAGCTGCCACCAGCGTCACATGGGCCGGCCCCATCTCCCCCAGCCAGGCTGCCTGCAGATAACACTGACCGTTTTGTCAGGAGACACAGCCGAGGAGTCTATTCAAAGCACTGATCAGGGGGCGTTTGACCCCACTGCGTCCTCCCATCTTTCCTCCGGAGGAGGGGGGGATATGTGGAAGAAAGGAGGAAGAATCCATAATATTAATACAAGAGGGTCCCCTAATAAACACAATGTCCGCTCTGCTTAATGACGGGTGGGCTGCAGTGCCACTTTTAGAACGTCTGACCTATTAATCCCAATAGATGGGCCACTGACCTGGAGATTGGAAACCCAATAATGCAACTGCGGAAAACTTAAAAGAAGCGAGCGGCTGTTAATGTATATGGAGCTGTGCGGGTCAGACACCAATTTCTGGCCAATTGGCGTTTTTAAAGAGTATCCATTAGGACTTTGGTTTTTAGTTCTAGGAATAGAACAAATATATTTGTATAAAATATACCAGGCGCACAATACAAGGAAATAAGCTTTAGTGAAGGTGGATTATCACCTCGGAGCTCATCTCGATCCAGGTCAAGTTTTAACACCTGTTCCTGAGAAAACTCATCTCCCGATGACCAACAACTTAGGCCGGGGCTGGACCTGGGAGTTCTCTTTTGTAAACGTAACTAGAAAAAAGCTCTGAAATTCCCGATAAAAAAGTAAACAAAATGGCAAGTAGATCACGCGACAAACAAATTAGAAGAGATTTTTAAGTTACTCCTATGAACAACGATAAAAAGTCTGTCCCGTCCCAGCCGTAGGGAGCGGAGAACTCCCAAAACACAACAACTTCTTAGCCTCCAGTAATGAGAGGAACACATACCCGCTCAGGGTCTACTGGAAATCTCTTAATACATTAACATCTCGTGCTCCATAGTGAACTGAAATGTGGGGACTTCGGGCGTCCTGCTGAGAAGACTCAACCACAAGAAAGCCGATTTTACGAGGATACCTACCAATGGATAAGGTTTCCCTAATACCCCTAACAACGTAGGGACCACCCCACCTGCGGGAAGTTACCTCACGTCTATGACCAGCTCTATGAATCCAGAAAAGAACCAAACTCCTTTACCCCACTGCGGTGTTCCCACTTAATCACGGCTTCATTGACCTTTAAAGCGTCTCCCTGCAGCGACGGGGACAGACTGACCGCCGTCTTCACCCTCGACGTGGAGTTTGAATGTAAACCGCATTTCTGTAGGTTGGAGGATTTATCTGCTGCATTACAGATTTTCCTTCAGGAAGCTCCAAGAAGTCTACTCCATCGGTTTACTCATGAGGTCCCCACATTGTAACTGTGTCAGCACCTTCAGAATCAACAAACACCGACAGGTCTACGAGGGTGGACTCCAACACCAGCCGGAAGCAGGATAAAAGAAAACATTTCCGGTCGATTACAAAGTCAAAACCAAGATCCTCTTCATCCTAGAAAAAAAGGCGAAGGCGTTTATTCCGGAGAGAAACGCACCAAAATGTTGCAGTGATCTCAGCCCATTATTCTTTCTATTCCACATGGACCCCCAGAAGTACATAAACAAAGAAATAATGAGCAGGAGTCGCTTCTGGAGAATGCTGACAAGGCACCGATATAATTACCGTGCCGCTCTGTCAGCCATGCCGTCCTGTGCAGGTCTTGTCTACAAGATATTGAATTTTTTGCATTGACTGTAGAGCACAATACAAGTGATGGTCTCGAGAGAACAGACGAGGTTCATCAGACCCCCCCCCCCCAACTTGTTCCCAGATAAAGCAGAGCTTTGTAGCTACATTAATCTTCCATTGACAGTGGCCCAGGTGCACTTGTCACGGCAAATCATCCATGCAAAATGGCTCTACTATGTAATGTGTAGTAAAAATAAAAAAATGGAGTGGTCTTAGAATCCCACATGAGACGACTCCGGATGATGGACGTCGCACTTCAGGCCTTGGCTGGATTATTGGGACAAGACCTCAAGACTTCTCACCGAAAGAAAATAAATCTTGTATCCCAGTCCTGCATCTTACAGCTCATGTTGTGCGCTAGAATTTGGCAAATCATGAACCTCCGCACATGTGTAAAAACTGTGCGACAGATTTACCAACGATGTGTAAGATACAGACGGCGTAAACTAGGACCCGGCAGTCAGAAGATGCGCCAAATGTGTCACAGCGGTGCACGCTAATGATAAATTTGTTGCATCTTGCACGACAGACACGTTTCTCTTTCTTATACCACCTCCTGGTTGGCTTTGTTTTTCTTTGGCGGATTCCAAGCCACACCCTTTCCAGTTAAGCCACACCCTCTTCTATAAAAACCCCGTGTCTGAGGCGCAAAACATCTAAAAAAAATAATATTTATTTTATTTTATTTTTTTTACAAAAATGTGGCAAATTTTCCAACACATTCTAGCCGCAGACACAGGAATACATCAGCCCCATTGATCGTGCAGCTCCGCCACTGCTGTAATGATTCCAATAAGCGTTGTTATATACGGGCAGATTTTCTGCCTGGTAACAAGTGCCAATCGACAATATCGGCATACCAACTACATGGAGCAATGATCGGGTGTATGGGGACGGGTTATTACCATCACTCGTCAGCGCACATTTGCATGTTGTCAGGAGCAGAGGTCCCGTTTTCACGGGGAGACGTCCTGCCGACAAATGGCAGCATAAAAGATGCGATCGGCCAACAAACAAGCACTCGTCAGACCGCGTAAAATGGCCTAAAGTCTTGTTATAAAGTCTTATGGGATTCAAGGAACTGTAGACAGAGAATTTCAAGATTAATTCAGCAGGGTCCAGTGCCTAAAGAAGACAACAGACATTAGGTGTTCGGACACTCACCCCCGACCACTCGCTGAATGTATGTCACTATAATAAGGTAAGAGTGGATCTCACGCAACTCTGGAGCCGCTTATCTCTGGGAAAAATAAAAGAATCACACAGTTTAAGATCCAACAGTCCCCCAGGTCCTTAAACATCAGACTGGCAGAATCCATTGCCATCTTTATTGAACCATCCTAAGGTAACTAAACTTTCAAAAAATGTCCGACATGTTTCTCGGTGGGGGTCCTAGCCCGGAGTCCCCCACCAATCGCTAAAACTAAGCGGCAGCAACGCCCGGGCGAGCTCGGAGCCGCTTAGTTTCTGATCGGCCTCACTCGGAAAGCCGAGCAATCAGGGTACGGATTCAATAGAAAGTCCATGATTCTGTACACCAATGGCTCGGCTTTCTGAGAAAAGCCGAACAAAAACGAAGCGGCTCAGCGCTCACCCGAGAACTTCTGCCGCTTTGTTTAAGCGATCGGTGGGGGTCTCAGTGCTCAAACCCCCACCGATAAAAACTTCTGACATGTCACAAGTTTTTTTAAAAGTTTAGTTACCCTTTAACTCCAGATTGAAAGACCATTCAAAATCAGATAAATGTCATAATTCAATATCCCGTCCCCTCCTCTAGATAGAGCCGGGCCGGTCTTCCTGATCTCCTCCCGCAGGATGTGCAAATCTTCCGTCTCCTCTGTATTCAGTGCAGGGATCTTTTCTCTGCGCCTCCAATAGTGTGCCTGCTGCGTGGATCCCTCTATTGAATATGGAGACTGTAAAGGATCTGCCAGACACAGCTTCTGTGTCGACGCCTGTGGTTAGTCAGTCTGCACCTGCTCCTAAGTCTGATCGAGTGACCCCTCCTTCTACCAATCAGGCTGGGAGGCTGAGGAGTGGGAGAGCCTATCACAGCCTGGCCAGACGGAGCTAGCTCCCGCCCTCTGTCTATTTATACCTTCACTTCCTGCTCCTCCTTTGCCTGTGATTCTCCTGGTTCCTGGCTCTGCTGCTTGAACTATTTGTCCCTGCTTCATATTGACCCTGGCTTACTGACTACTCTCATGCTCTGCGTTTGGTACCTCGTACACTCCTGGTTTGACTCGGCTCGTTCACTACTCTCCTGCTCTGCGTTTGGTACCTCGTACACTCCTGGTTTGACTCGGCTCGTTCACTGCTCTTGTTGCTCACGGTGTTGCCATGGTCAACTGCCCCATTTCCCTTAGCTTCTGTGTACCCTTGTCTGTTGTGCACTTATTGAGCGTAGGGACCGTCGCCCAGTTGTACGCCGTCGCCTAGGACGGGCCGTTGCAAGTAGGCAGGAACTGAGTGGCGGGTAGATTAGGGCTCACCTGTCTGTCTACCTTCCCCGTCATTACAGAGACTTAAGAAAATGCTCTAAAGATCTATACACAGCATGCAGAAGTAGACTAGGAAGACCGACAGCCTCTGTCTAAACGATGGGGTAGGCCCATGATGTCCGGGGCAGATTTGCTGCCACTAGAAAGCTCTGTCCAATGTTGAGCTCTCTCAAGTGACAGCAACACTTAGACCTCACCTGAGTTTCAGCCCCCAAAATGTGACAGGTGCGGATATCCACCAAGTACAGCTGGAATATCCTGAATGACCAGCAGGGGGCACTGCTGACACACAGTCCTTCCAGAAGATTATCAACACGCCACAGCTAACGAAGAAGCAACAACTAGGAGATTAGCGAAAGGGAGTGAGGACTGGAAATCCTGAGCTGCCTCATTAGAGGGGAGGATGGAGATAAGAGGAAGCCATGAGTGAGCTGGAGTTTATTAAAGAGGCAGTGCCATCAATATACCATGCATGCTAAATACTGACAAACCCTCCTCACATTGTCACCAAGCAATAGCGCTGAGAGACACGCAGCAGCTGCGGGTTACAGGCCATCTCCACCCATCATGAAGAAAAAAGGCGGATGAGGAGAATAAAACAATCAGATATGAAACGCTTCCTCTGTTCCGATCGAAGACACTGAAAACCATGCAAAGTGGAATTGGAATCACCCCATATATAAGGCCGATACGTTCCTCCTCTCAGAGACCGGACATCTTCATCAGACACGACGTAGCTCTTGCAGTCCCATATTCAGACCAGCAGGCCCGATCACCCCAGACTAAATACAACCTCATTTTTAGTAGAAAATATTCCTCCGCCTTCTCCTCCATTCTCGTTGTAAGAAAGTCCAAGCCGTATTACGGTTACCAGAGGAATGATAAAATACCCAATTGACAACACAATGTTCTTCCAAAAAACCTTGGCCCACCCAGGTAACTGACCAGGGGCTAAAAGAGTGACAACCAAAATGGAGGCCTGAGGGGTCGTCAAAGATCGAAAGAAGAGCAGGACCTCCAGGACTCGGGGAAGAAGATCGCATTGGACATTTTAAGGAATTGGATGGAACACTCATCATCTTACAAATCAAAGTCGTTCCGCCCTTGGAAGGAATCGGCAGAACCGGCCCGTGCTTTATATTAACCCTTGTGTTTGCATTCATCACGTTACATCATGTCGGAATTTATGGATCCATATTTAACATATCGGAGCTGAAAATAAACCATCCTCTCCATCCACGGACGCCGGTCTCTGTGTACTACATCCCCATCTTGCCAACCCTAATCAGTATCAAAACCCAACGCGCAGAGTCAGGGGGAATCGCTCAGGGCTCGTTAACGGCTAAGAACGCCCTGAATGGCGCACTCCAACGAGCGGCTCAGCAATGCATTGCTAATTAACAGCGGCGCACTAATGATAAAGTATACATGTACACAGGCAGCCACGGCCTGTCCAATGTGTAAACTGCACCTCTCCCACCGTCCTCCCCTCCACAAGCAATCAGTGATCAGTGCTCTGCCGGCCTCCTGCCGATTTAGTAATTACCGTCTCTTTTCATCCGCAGCTCCTCTGACACCAGACCTCAGGCCCGCTACCTCCCTTCTCTGTAATTACAAGCTAATAGTTTCGAGGGGGTTTTTTTTATTATTTTTTTTTTCTGTCGGGTCCCAGTTCAAGCACCAATTCCCTCCTCTGCCTCCACCCACCTCCTGATTCTGCTCCACTCTCATGACTAATGATACCCTGCAATGTTCATCACAGCTTGAGCTCGGGTTAAGTCACAGGAGTGCCAGGACAGCATGTAATACTCTTCATCAACGCTGCACACATTTCTGTACAGGCCAAAAATGTCACCCTTTCAGCGCCAGAAGGGTCCGCAACACATCCCTGAAAACAGGAATATTATGTGCAAACCCAGTGCAGCGGGCCAAATCCCATCAAGCTGCGCCAAGATCACAGAGAAAGAAAGGAATGGGGGGGGGGGGGGCACACAAATTGCAAAGCATCAGAGTCAGTCCATTGGGAATACACGGAGTGAGGGGGCAGCTGTTAATGGAAGGGAATCCATTATTCTTTCATTGGACTGAAATAAACAGATTGGCAGTGACAGCGGGGAACCCACATGAATGGTCAGCACGGCTTCCACGCTGCCAAGAAATCCCACTCAACCAAAGCAGATGATGCGGGGACGACGGTGCAACGCACAAGCCACATGATACTGATGGATATAGCGCAGAAATGTGCTGGAACGTGCAGGAACCGTGGCCATTTTATTAAATACTCTGCTCTATGTAAACGGTGTCATACACAGGATAGCCAGATGTCAAGAGGCCTTATACAAACTTCCTACCTAATCCTGCCATAAAACCTGGCGACCGTAAAACACGAGACAAGGGTTTATCTGCTGAAACAGAAATTCTCATTACCATTTTACTGCTCTCCCCAAGCCCCAGGAGCCGGACTCATCTCTCCTGTCACATGACTTCCTGTTGATCTGTCTCCGCCCCCTCATCTGCATATTAACCACTGATCGACATGATAAAGTGTTCAAATAGTTCCGAGACAAATCCACCAATGACTATGTAGAGAGCAAGGCCGCAGGCGGAGATCCACATCCTGCTGATTTTGATTCACAGAAAGAGGGATCTCAGGGTACAGTCCCGCGTAGTGGCGACCAAAAATAAAAACACGCCCACCGAATTTGTCAAATAGATTGTTAATTGGCTGGACAATTTTTACCTGCAAAACGGCACGCCATTAGGATTGATGGTTAATAATAGTGCGGTTTTAGGGCAATTTTCAGCCGTTTTTCGGGCCGTAAACAGCTGAAAAATCGGAAGCAGAACGCCTACAAACATCTGACTTGATTTCAATGGGAAATACGGCGTTGTTCCAACGGGGCGTTTTTTTTACGCCTCATTTTAAAAAAACGGCACGTAAAAAGACGCCCCGTATAAAGAAGCGCATGTCACTTCTTGATCCGTTTTTCATTGACAATAGAAAAACAGCTCCAAAAACGTCCGTAAAAACGCTGCGAAAAAAGCTAGTATGATTAAAAGAAACGGCTGAAAATCAGGAGCTGTTTTGCCTTGAAAAGCTCCGTATCATCAGCCGTATTTTGTTAACTGTGTGAACAGAGCCTTATGGGTAAAACTGCTGGTTACCTGAATAATCGTGCAGCCAAGTAACAATCACTTCAAAAGCCCCGCCCACCGCATGTAGGTGTGGCGTTCGGTCACATGCAGCGCTGCTACGTTGGACTGTGCCTTATGTAAATGAAGCTTAAATACGGTCTAGTAAAAAGTTCTACAAATTTCTAGTGTACGTAATTCCTCATCATTTTCACGATCTCAGCTTGTGGAGAAAGCGATAGAAAAGTCATACAAATCTTCTCCGATCCGGATAGTCTGTTACAATGTATCAGTGCAGATAAAAAGTATCCGTGGAGTCCAGGCTGTTTTCTTCACACAGAGTTCTTTGCAGGCAGGAAATTACGCCTCAAAATTTCACCTAGAATTTTGAGGCAGATTTTGCTCTGCCTGCACTCCGTTTGCCGCATTTTTCGCCCGCGACCATTGAGCGCCATGCGGTTTCTGCATAAAAAAAACTCAGTGTGAACTAACTCACAGAGGATTGGAGTGGATACAATTGTAACAAACCCTGAGGACTAGGTGAGGAACTGAAAAACAGATTGGGAAACTTATTAGGCCTCATGCACACGACCGTAGCCATGTGCACGGCCGTGATTTTCGGGTCAGCCGGCCACGGAGTGACAGCCGCGAGCCGCCCGCATATCGCAGGCCGTGCACATGGCCACAGCCATTATTTTCAATGAGCCCGGGCGTAATAAGGCTTGCCCGTTCTTTCTGCGGTCTGGGATCCGGTCGTGTGCTTGGCCCCATAGGAATGAATGGGGCCGCAATTCTCCTGTGGATTTTCGGGGGAATTGCGGCCGCAAAAGCACGTTCGTGTTCATGGGGCCTTAAGACTGATGTTTCATACGCCAGCCTTAAGATAAAGATTGATGGAGAAGGATGTTAAATTAGGCGCATCTCTGGTCGTCCGGGCGTCTGAAAGGGAAATCGATCCTGTAATTTGTAGATTTGTTTGGCCACGGCAAGCGACACCCCCTTTGGCTAAACCCTGTCCACGTTTCACAAAAAACTTTGTGATTGGTGGGAATGCCACAAAAGTCGCAATTTTTTGTGCAAATTGCGACACTTGCCCCCATTCTCTGCCAGAAAACTGGCGTAGTACGTATGATAAATTACCCCTAAAGCCTTTTGGAAAGTTTTGGAACTTTTCGTTACACAATGTTTAGACTTCATTTACATATAGACTCTTTTAAGCTGTTGATGGATCCCGCTGGTTTTAATGGGATCCATCATCTACTGTATACAGCTTAAGCTACGTTTACACCTGCGTCAGACGCTCCGTTAGGGTCCTCCATCGCAGATCCGGCGGAATTTACCGGAGACAATAGCACAGCATGCTGCGCTATTGTGTCCGGTAAAATCACGGACAAGCCGACGGAACTTATTAAAGCCAATGGATTCCGGTGGTGTCAGTTGTGCAATGGAACAGTTGGTTCCGTTATTCCCTTGTTCTGCTCCTCTGACGCAGCAGAACAATGAAACGGTTGAGGTGTGAACCCAGCCTTATAGCACGCTCACATATTTGGGCAGCATTAAGGCTCCTGCATATGGCAAAGCTGTGTACAAAGACACCTGTATGGTGGCACGTGGCGGCGCCTAGGGTCCACAGACATGAGGCCTGACTCGGTAATACGAATATCCAGATTCTCAGAGCTGCAGATCTAGACCACGACTCCGTGACACGAGTGACATCACTGCTCTCCGAATCTGATGATCATTTATGCAGCTGAACTAGAACCTTATATGACGTCACCACAAACCTGATATAAGGCTTATTGTACAGAAAGTCATGCCGTTTAAAGTCGGAACATTTGAGGCCTGTAGATGTGGGTGGTAAATAACTCAGACGTTTTAATTGCAGACATGTTTTTCTCAGATTCTCTGGATTTGGCCGGATTTGTTTTCTATCCTACGGCACAAGCCGCAGCTATTAAAGCTTTGTGCCTGCCGCCCCATTATCACCCGGCATATGACTCTCAGATGATGCCATGAAAACGGCCAGATCTTTATAAGACGCTCATTGTGTGAAGTGCCTCTGGCATGTTCTCTTCTGCCGGGCCGGCTGCTGACACCACGTCTCATGTCCTCTGCGTGAGGTGTGGACTGTAGAGCCGGCACCAACCCATATCCCACCATGGCGAACACTCGACTCATTTTAGCCCTTATTCCCAAAGCCCAGCTGGTAGACGCATTCAAGGGGCATAGTACAGCCGGCCATAGACAGAACTATGAGTGATTATTATTGGTTACGATATGGTTTGTATCATCACGAATACTGTGTAAATGGAACTAAAAACAACCAATGGAAACCTCCATCCGTCCGTTGCTTATTAGTAAAATTGTTTCTCGGTCATTGGTTGTAAACGCTACAATCCCGGCACATATGGGGTGACTGAAGAGAAAAAAAAAATATTTGGGAGCCAGACGTGAATCAATTCTTTTGTTATTGTTCTGATGTATCTAAAAAGTGAAATGTATCAACTCATCTGGTGTATACAGCTCCTACGCAGAGCCAAATGTCTTCTACCGTCTGTAGGTTATCAAGCAGAGGAATAGAAGGCAGGATCAGACTACACAGGGTTTGTTTGTAGTCTGTAACCATGGAAACATTGGTCTGCATAGGAGAAGTATACACCAAACATTTTTAAATCAAGATTATATCCAAACTTGCTTTAGTTTTTAGTTTAGACACAATGGACCAATAGTTACAAACGTGGACATCCCACTTATTAAACCCCATAATCCCGGATACTATTCTAAATGCATCTAGACAGATAACTGCACGTTGCGGACAGCTTGTAGTGTATATCCTTTAAGCAACCAGCGCCCCAAACGGAAAATATCACAACACTGGTCAGATGGGGGGGGGGAGCAGATTGACTATTATATGGACAACTGTAGAGATACTGATTGTAGGGAGATCACTGCCCATCCCCAAACCTTCAATATCGTTCCCCATCCTCCATCAGAGAAGAGAAGGAGCAGATACGAGCACTTGATATCAGCCACAAGTATAACGCCCCCCTCGTTTCATTGTGAGGTACTCGCTGTGGATTTAACACTATATACCCTTTATAAATGACAAATATTTATAGGCCGAAAACTTGCAAACCAGCAGAGATTATAAAAATCATAAATGTCACGTGACCACGAAGCCGCGTCTGGTCACCTCCAACCTAATCAGGACAATGGTCTAGAGAGAATGAAGTCGCTTCCAGGATGATGATGATCCCGATACACATGAAATCCGTAGTAATCATTCGCACAGCGGGAGCCCCAACACCCCCTCATGGAGCTCGGCACTCGTCTGCAGGAGAAACAGAATTTCTTTATTTTTATGTTCCTGCTATCACCTGGATATCTGATCCGAAGAGTCCAAACCATGTAATAGTAAGGCCAGGCTCACGCAACGCAGCGTTACAGCAGCTTCTTCATATATTTAAACTGGGATTATATACAAAAGAAAAAAGGAATAAAAAGCTTAAAATGCCCATACAAAAAAATACCTAGCCTGTAATGGCTGATAACAGGGAACAATAGATTATATTCAAAGGTCTTATTCCACGGCCCGTCGTGAGCCGTCTAAACTAGCGACCATCAACCAGACAGCTCGTTGATCAGCACTCGTTTGCTCCGATCTATGGAGCTATGTCTGGGGACGAGCGCTTCTTACTACGATCGCTCGTCCACATACATTTTCACCATGATGTGCTGCCAACCACAATACTTCATGCTGCACAAACGATACAGTCAGTCGATGAGCGAGAGTCTGCCCGATAGTTGGCCCGTGTAATAGTCTCTCCATGGCCTGCAAATAGCTGATAACAGAGTGCAATAGACTGTATTCACCCATCCTAGAGTCAGCCTCTTCACCCCATTTGTAGATTGTGGGTTGTGTCGCTTGCACGCTTCAACTATAAACCACTGATGGGCACATTAGGCCATTAGTGCCGCCATTGATGGTTTATAATACATCTGTCATCCACTGTGGGCCGCCGGCAATATCTCAGAGCGCTACATGAGCCGTGAACGACATCAGTCCCTTTTCTGATCATGAGATCACGGTGTAAATCCTGGCAGCTTGTCCAGAGGGACCTCCAAGCTGTGATAGATAGATAGAGATGGTTTTGCTACTGTTTGGCTGACCTTTGCCCTCCTGCCTCCTCCTCTACCGCACTGCTGTAAAACTAGGGCATGTCAACACAGCCCTGCTGACATCTGCTGCTAATTATCAGCCTCCCTTATTACACGAGGGGTTAACACTGGACAAGTTCAGTAAAGCACCACAGACATCTGTGTGGATCAATACCGGTGAGGGCACACAGCAGCACAGAGGTGCTGAAGAGGCCAGAGTCACCTCCGGTTTGGCTCCCTGGCGGGCGAGTGACGTGACATTTATATAACCGCTCTGCTGCCGTCTCAGAGGCCTCAGACACCGGCACACGGGGAGATTCTCACTTCTGTGCAGCCACAATTCAGGCTCCTGCGTGGAGGGAATATGTAATGTTTGTGGCTGGGGGAGACATTCAGCAGGGTTAGGTGCCCCCAGGGCATGCAAAGGAAAAGAACACAGGGTGGGGGCTGTGCTGCTTATCTGTGGGTAGGGAGGAGGGGGCCGCTCTGTTCTCCGCTGCTCTCTGTCACACACATTCCAATTAACTTCTCCACAATAGGATCAGGAGAGCAGACACTCAGCGGGTCTCCGGCATCTGTGATGTGCCCTGCAGGCGGAGGAGGGGGCTTCTTCATTTTAGGTCATCGCTTGGTATCTACCTCCCACCCAACCTCTTACTAGAAGCTCCTCCGCACAGGTGTATGTGAAGCTCCTCAGCAGAATTATGATGGGGCTCTGGCGGGGTACGCGGGGGTAGGAGCCACAGTGACCTCTTCCTTTACCTTCTCAAGAAAGACGTTTTGCAATGTTACTGACTTATCAGAGAAGAAGGCGACTTCCTGTGACCAGCGGCCTCCAAATCTCCAGCATCATGGCGTAATCTGCGCTCTGCAGGCAGGACCTCCCCGCCTTCTGTTATCAATGTGACCAGGCCATAAATCAGACACACTTCTGCTGACCTGATCAATCTGCTCATTGTTCCCTAATGTGCCCTCCCTCCGCCGCCTCTTTCTTTTCATGGACACTCAATGAGACATCTGGAGAATGAGGGGGTCACACGCGCAGGATCATCCAATGGTGGACAGAGGGGGGCACAAAATATAGAGTCATCCATTCTTCATATACACGGTGACCTCTCAAAGGCCACAACCAAATCCTCCAATATCCCACGGGGGTAGAAAAGACAGAGCGGAATTAAGAGGTCTTTATATCCTTTGTCTACAGACGTTACAGAAAATGGCAGCACAAATAAGACACAAACATTGTCAAACCACCGATACCGCCCGTCCAGAAGCTTCAAACACATGAACTGGAAACGGAAATGAGCAGCGAATGGTATTACATCACCTATAGGACCGCAGTATAGGAGGGCGAGACCCCTGCACCCGACAGGTCAGCGCCAATTGTTGGGAAACACGAGCAGCTGGAAGGTCGGAGGATGCAGCGCAGATCCCAATCTGGCCAAACATTCATACTGAATTACGACTTTGGCGCAGACAACAAACCGCACACTCCACCCAAAACCACATGGGACCCAGCGACTAGGTACCCCCCAGACCATGACCTCTGGAACAGACCAAGATGTAGAACAAGGGCCGTACGACGACAGAGAAACCCTCGTTAAGAAGTAGTTCATCTAAGAATAATCCATCAGATCCCAGTAGCCGACAATATCGCGAGATTTGCTACTGGTCGTTGACTATTGATGTCTAGGAAAGTTTCCTCGGCTCGTGGAGTCTGCAGTAGTTTGTCTACCCCGATAGAAGACGATCACTGTCTGTACCACAAAATGTTTATGCATCGAACAGCAGCTGGAAACATCGTAAATGGGTTAATATGTCGCGCCGGATTCCGGACACATTCCCCATCTGTCTCAGGGAAGCGCAATTATAACTCTGCTGTGTTACCCCCATCGGACACATCTGTTCCCCAAGATTGTGCTCAACCCACTGCCCGAGTCGAATAGAACGTCTTACAATATTCCCTGGACCAATTCATGAAGATCAAATTTACTAAAGCACAAAGAACAGGACAGTATATACACAGAGCCACACAGGCCCAGTGCCCGACAAGAGGACAGTATATACAGTATATACACAGGCCTAGTGCCATACAAGAGGACAGTATATACATAGAGCCACACAGGCCTAGCGCCCTACAAGAGGACAGTATATACACAGAGCCACACAGGCCTAGCGCCCTACAAGAGGACAGTATATACACAGAGCCACACAGGCCTAGCGCCCTACAAGAGGACAGTATATACACAGAGCCACACAGGCCTAGCGCCCTACAAGAGGACAGTATATACACAGAGCCACACAGGCCTAGCGCCCTACAAGAGGACAGTATATACACAGAGCCACACAGGCCTCGCACCCTACAAGAGGACAGGCGACCTGTTGATCACAACCATCAGGAAATCTGCACATCCTAACTGGTTACGCTGTGACGGAAAGCGGAAAGTCCAACACCATTGCTTTATAAACATAGGTACCAAGTAGTAGGTTGTCAACAAAATCTATGGAAGCCCCTTCCTTGACCCCCGCCCATAAATATGAAGAATTAGAGGAGCTCACCTTTCATGACAAGCGGAAGCCTTTGTGTTACATCGGCAGCAGAGAGCCATCACACAACACACCTAGAGCCACATGTCTCCTGAAGATTAGCAGACTCCAGGCTTCCCAGAGCAGATGACCCAGCGGCGGCGGAGAGGTGGAGCCGTCATCCTCCTCTACAAACACCTGCTGCTCCGCACACACCCCTCCATGAGACAACCGCTCCCCTCCACCCCCTCCCTGCAGTCAAAACCTGCAGCCAGAAGACTGACAAAAGGCATCAGATTTCAGCTGCTAAAACACAAACTCCCTCACCAGTCATTAGACTTCAAAGGGATCTGTTTAACCCCTTGTGTGGGGAGGAGATTGCACAATTCCTGGAGACCTAAACAAAGCCATGCACAGCGCTGAGCCCCCAGGACTACCATCCCCATCATGCCAACCCTCCCAGATCCGATCAGGACTCTCACCATTCATTTGTAAAGACTGGAATGGAAAATTATTTCAGTAGAAAAATGTGTAAAATACATTGACCCAGGCGGGCCGGATATCCAGGCTAAACGATCTAGATACACGTCAGAAGATCACATGGGCGGCGTCTTCCAGCTCGGAGCACCATCGGTTTTCAGATTGGAGTGGCGGCGGCGCTCTACGGTAATGGTGGAACATGGACATCACACAGGTGGCAGATCCCACAAATGATCTAGATCTCAACCACTAGCACAGCCTCATTGAACGGCCGCTTGTCCAGACTGGACACCTCTGATCTCCATCCAAGGGGCCCGGACGCTCTAGAGTTTGTACATCGGTGGCGGTCCCAGATCGCAGACCGGTAGAGGAGTTGCTCTTGTGGCGCATGGAGTGTCGTAGAATGACTTTTGGGTGGATTTTTGCTTTCGATCTTACACTAGTAATGACGCTGACAAGTAACTGCGCAGCAGCGCCTCCGATCAATACTCCGAGCAGTGCCGCAGATTTATCACTACAGCAGCAATTATTGGGTGTTCAGCGCTTGTATCATGTATCTTGCGGCTACGGCAGGAATTGTAATTACTGCATTATCTTAAATTGCGCGCAACACTAGACAACATTACACAATATCATAAATACATTTTTAAAACTTATCGTGCACGAGATCACATCCCTAGACATTATCGGTCGCAGCCACAGCCTAATACTAGAGCGCAAGCTGTGCGGATAGAGAACAAGGGACGGATCACATTCCCGCTGACCAACAGATGCCGGGTGACAGAGCGCCCACTTATCTCCACTATGGGCTGATCTGTGAAGCCCCAACATTACGTCATGCTTTTCTATGAACATACATAGTGTCAATCAAACGAGGAACGGAGGCGGTGTTCAGCTATTGTTCCGTATTATCAGCCATGGGTGCAGAGTTGTGGGATTATTGTGCAGGGAAATCTCCCTTAGTGAAATAAAAAAAGAAAATATGTTTATTCCAACAGTTCCCAGATTTCTTGGCAGGAGGCGCTATACACTGCACACATACTTGCATTGGGTTAACAACTATGAAAAACGAGGGAGAGTTCACATAAATCCAGGGGAGTAACTGCACCATCGTGTTCTGATCCGTCACTCACACCCCATAGGGTACACAACCAATTACCCAACAGGACATGTATCTCATATCACAGAGGCCAAAACCATAAGCAGGCACTAAGTGTAATACCACAGGACTCCACCGGGAGGCAGCAGAGTCGTGGATTCCGTCCTCAATGGATGAGGCCATTTCTATATTTATTTCTTAATTTTTTTCCTATCAATAATTCTTTATGGTCAAAGGAGGATTACGACTTTTTTTTTGCGCAATAAAGAACATCTGTAACATTTATGTATGGTGCCAAAGCAATCAGCTGAAACCGACAACTTCCTTTAGTTTATTGGTTATTTGTATAAAAGTTTTACATTTCCTTTTGTTGTTGTCATGTAATCAGGACTGGCATGTGGCCGACATCAGTCGTGGAATTTCTATAGATAGTTCATGGTAACAGTGTGAACTTTGTATCACATGTCTGTCTCATTTATGAAATACGCCTGCGGATCAGTGTTTGGCCAGGATCACAAAGTGTTTTAGATACTTTTGATACAATCTACATAAATAGTGGAGTCACTTATTACATTACTTATCCTGTACTGATCCTGAGTTATATCCTGTATTATACTCCAGAGCTGCACTCACTATTCTGCTGTGGAGTCACTGTGTACATACATTACATTACTTATCCTGTACTGATCCTGAGTTACATACTGTATTATACTCCAGAGCTGCACTCACTATTCTGCTGGTGGAGTCACTGTGTACATACATTACATTACTTATCCTGTACTGATCCTGAGTTATATCCTGTATTATACTCCAGAGCTGCACTCACTATTCTGCTGGTGGAGTCACTGTGTACATACATTACATTACTTATCCTGCACTGATCCTGAGTTATATCCTGTATTATACTCCAGAGCTGCACTCACTATTCTGCTGGTGGAGTCACTGTGTACATACATTACATTACTTATCCTGTACTGATCCTGAGTTACATCCTGTATTATACTCCAGAGCTGCACTCGCTATTCTGCGGGTGGAGTCACTGTGTACATACATTACATTACTTATCCTGTACTGATCCTGAGTTATATCCTGTATTATACTCCAGAGCTGCACTCACTATTCTGCTGTGGAGTCACTGTGTACATACATTACATTACTTATCCTGTACTGATCCTGAGTTACATCCTGTATTATACTCCAGAGCTGCACTCACTATTCTGCTGGTGGAGTCACTGTGTGCATACATTACATTACTTATCCTGTACTGATCCTGAGTTACATCCTGTATTATACTCCAGAGCTGCACTCACTATTCTGCTGGTGGAGTCACTGTGTACATACATTACATTACTTATCCTGTACTGATCCTGAGTTATATCCTGTATTCTACTCCAGAGCTGCACTCACTATTCTGCTGGTGCAGTCACTGTACATACATTACATTACTTATCCTGTACTGATCCTGAGTTATATCCTGTATTATACTCCAGAGCTGCACTCACTATTCTGCTGGGGGAGTCACTGTGTACATACATTACTTATCCTGTACTGATCCTGAGTTACATCCTGTATTATACTCCAGAGCTGCACTCACTATTCTGCTGGAGGAGTCACTGTGTACATACATTACATTACTTATCCTGTACTGATCCTGAGTTACATCCTGTATTATACTCCAGAGCTGCACTCACTATTCTGCTGGTGGAGTCACTGTGTACATACATTACATTACTTATCCTGTACTGATCCCGAGTTACATCCTGTATTATACTCCAGTGCTGCACTCACTATTCTGCTGGTGGAGTCGCTGTGTACATACATTACATTACTTATCCTGTACTGATCCTGAATTATATCCTGTATTATACTTCAGAGCTGCACTTACTATTCGACAGGCTTCAGAGATGAAAGCTCTTCGCATTCCCTGTACAGAGCTTGCTCTTGTGATTTGCATTCTCGGACGTGTCGTCTTTACACCAGGTGCTGCACAGTCTGATATAGGACTACAGGTCCTTTCTACAACGGACCATTTTAGCCGGTACAACGATCAACGAGATAGATGGTTGATCGGCGCTCGTTTGCTTCTTTCACAAGGCGCTATGGTGACGAGCGCTTGTTACTCCGATCCCTCTTCCCCAGACATTTCCATCATGTCGGCAGCACGTCGTTGTTTACACAGGGAGATCCGCTGCCGACAAAAATAATATTTTGGGCATTTAAAATTATACAATCAGCCGATGAATGATCGTTTGCTCGTTCATTGGCTGATCGTTGCGCTGTTTACACCGGCCAATTGTCAGGAACGAGTATTCTGTGAACGCTTGTTTGCCGATAATTGCCCGGTGTAACAAGGCCTTTACTCCCTATCCTACTGTAGGGGCTCAGCTGAGCTGTTTGGGGGGGGGGGGGTCTGTCCATGAGCTTTCTGAGGAGTTCCAATAAGAACCAGCAGAAGTGTGACTGCGACTCTGACAACTTTCTATGAAGATTAATTCTCTATATAACCCGATGATCGAGCATAAAAGGTGGACGGGCACTTTAAATGCAAAAAAGAAAACCACAACAAACGCAGCAATATGAAGTGTTTAACACCAATGATAATAAGTAACTGGGCGCAATCCCGCTATTATAATGTCGGATTACAGAGTGACCCCGGGCCTGACGCCGAGCCCAATGACGACCCATTTATTTTTTTTTTCAATGGCTCAGTCTTTTTTGGGCGACATATTATAATTTGTCCCAGCGCCCAGAACAGTGATCCAGATTTGACTATATGTACGGGAAATGATTCCCGTCACCAGAATACATCGTTATTTAACAGCCCAATGGGTTAAAACGACCGCGAGCGCCTCACGTTTCCTTCTGGACACCTTGTTCGGATTTCTTTTTGCGGTATGATTCTTCACAATAATGGAGTTCCTGGCAATTGGCGCACTCTTGTAAAATATGGACGGGCAGGGAGAGGCCTGACATCAATTATCCAGAGTCTGTGCTCCGCAGATGGTAAGACCACAATTTATAGCCCGTGGAAGATGGAGGGAGAGAGAGACACCCGGGATGAATCACGCTGACGGCTCTCCTCCGCCCCGTGCTCCTCATTTTATGGTCTTGGAATGAAATCAGAACAGATTGGGGATTAAGGAGGTGTCTGAGGGTCCGCCCTCCACGCAAGGTCTATTCATATGGTGCCACATCCCCCAGGTGGAGACGCCTGCCCCTGGGGTGGATGGTGGGCAGCTTCTCCTGCCAGGGTAGAAGAACACACTATGTCATTACTGTCTGTTATTACCCGAGAGGACGACGCGGTTTCCAAGAAAAATCCTCTTCACATAACAATGAGATCCAGTTACCAACAGGTGAACCTTGTGCCAGGGACACGACGGGCGGGACGGGTATTGCTTGTAACATTGTGCAACAGGTGGATCTGATGCTGGTGACGTTTTCCCGATCCCAGAGGGAGCATCACCCGGCTTTCTAGAGTCCTGAATGTCAAATCTGCAGAGTCCGGGGTGAAGAAGTTTCTGTAAATAAAGTTTAATCCTCGTGTAATGAAAAGTTCTGGAGTCTTTAGGGCAGATTTTCTATTGTTATTCTGGAGCAAAATCGATTCAGACAAATTTATTATGGATTTACGCCAAAAAGAACGGATGTTTCTGCGCCAATAGACACTTTTGGAAAAAAAAGAGTAGAGAAAAAGGGGGCATGGCTTAGCGGAAATGGGCGTGTCTTAAAACTCACCAACGTCTTGGCACAAACCCTGGGGTAAACTACGCCAACCAAGAGGGGCTATAAGGAGGCGAAAAGATTCTATCACGATGCGCCAAATTTATCACACAGCCGGCATCGCACGTAATTAAAAATCATATTGGATGATGGTGGCACTTTAAAAGCTGCGTTCTCCCACACGTCGCTGGCCCTCGGTCTTGGCTCAGAAACTGATAACTCCTGGTGAAATATTTTGGGGTTGGACAAGGTTATCGCACAGAAGTGTCAACAAGACTTTTCCCTGTGATCAGCAAGTGGTAAACGAACTCCCCGCACATCACACCTCTGGAGGTCCTGCTCTATGTGCCCAGTCCCCCCCTTCTTACGTACGCAGATGTAGTAGAATGGGTTGAATTCACAAGTTCTCTAAGACTAGAGCCGACTGCAGAAGTAATATTCTTACAGAGGTTTTCTAGTTTTATGCATCTCCTAATCTCTTCCTGCTCACAGTTGCAGGTTTGTTACATTGTGTCAGTGTAGGCAATGCTCTGAGATAATAACCAGCTCAAACCTCTCCAGTCCTGGACATGGGGCTAATAAAGGCCTCAGCTGTGTGCGCAGGGCTATATCTGGACGGGGTTTCATTCTCCGGATGTAAATAATGTTTCCATTCACTGAGAGCAAGCAGAAAGTACAGAAATTGTTACGAATTGAATAACAAAGGCTATTAGAAAGTTACAGAATTTCTTAATATGCAATGATTAGGTTTTAATCACACTAGACCAGACGAGTCCTTGCGCAAAAGTTTGTCCCGTAAACGGATCCAGTCATAGCACTGTGTTTGCTGGGATGAATAGACACAATTATTATTATGCATCTGGTACTGTCAAATAACACTATAAATCTGTGACCCCCCCCCCCCCTATTATGTACGCAATAGTGAAAAGATTAGATCGGGGGAAGGGATATAACTCATCAGCACGATGCTCTGTATACATTATATACTGACTGTTATTTGCATGGAGCCGGGGATCCGGTACCCGTGTCATATTGCATCAGGCCGGGTGTATAAATATCCTTCCCCTTCCATGGAATTGTCCCCTAATAATAACCAATATGATAGAAGCGCAGCCACAATCCCCGGGGCCACACTCCCCGACCACGTCAGGCTCCTGTTCAGTGGGGGGGGCGTTAGATCGGCCATGTTTGATTCAATCTATATGTCCTGTTGATCAAGGGGGTGTATGATCGGGGGGTGTATGATCGGGGGGTGTATAATCGGGGGGGTGTATGATCGGGGGGTGTATGATCGGGGGGTGTATAATCGGGGGGGTGTATGATCGGGGGGTGTATAATCGGGGGGGTGTATGATCGGGGGGTGTATGATCGGGGGGTGTATGATCGGGGGGTGTATGAGCAGCGGATGAGGTTCTCTGGTCTCATGTAAATAAAGATTAATAATTTATAATGAAAAGTTCTGCAATTTTGGGTTTCAATTCCTTTAATAGTTTGCTACAATGTATCAGTCTGGAGTGCAGGTTGTTTGGCTCACAGATAATTGTCTTAACTGGATACAATTGTAACCAGCCTTCAGCTATGAAGTAGAATGTTACCATTCACTGGCAGAAAGCAGAGCTATTGAAAACCATGAAGAATTGACACAGTCTGTCAGAAAGTGGTGGAAATTTTCATTATACAACGTTTAAGCCTTTATCTTTTTAACATAAGACTGAACGACGGCTCCAATCCCCGGGGGCACAAGTGATCAGGACGATGAAGGTATCACCCAGCACCCACCGGCCTGCAGCAATGAACGGGTTACAGGGGAGGAGGTGGCGAGTGACGGGCAGGATGCGCTCCGCTCTGTACAGCACCCTGGAGATGTCCTGTGGCTGATGAAACCCGCGGTGCGTCTGCCAGTATTTATATAGTGGGTGTGGGAGATACTCGGATGGGTAAACACGGATCTGGAATTGTTTGTGGGTGACGGGAAGCCACAACAGAACGGCTGAGGATTAAAATATGACAAGGCCTTGATCGCCTCCCAGGTGCGCGCAGGTTGTAAGATTTTAATGAGAGGATCTCAACCGGAACCCCTGCCGCGCCGCCGCGCACTATTAACCTCTGCGCTCCACGAAACCTCCACATCTTCCATTATCATTAGGTGTCCGCCACTGTTAACCGTAAGTGCACGGGGAGGGGGAGCTGCGGCTGTGAGGTTACGGGAGGCAGAGGCATGCTGGGACTTTTAGTGCCACAAAAAGCCATAGGAAACCCCAGGGCCTCATTTTCCATTCCGGTGTATATTGCTGCACTTACCTACAGGCTGCAGACCACGCTCCACATCCGCTGCACAGCACGCAGGAAGATGTATATAATACAAATATGTACTGCGCCTTTAAATGGTCTCACCCCAGAAACCACATTCTCACAAGTTTAAATAATGATGCGATGCCGGGTGTCGACCCCCTACACCCCCCCCCCCTCCCCCATCATTGGTTTTGAACATATTTTCCATTATAGTTGCCGAGTATTGTGGTCGGGGGTGGGGGGTCTTGGGCTTATGACATCATCGCGTCTCGTACACTCCGTACATCGTTCTTCCCTGTAACAGACACAATTCGCCCTCTGCGCCTCGACACGGTCACAATCTGGTTCACATAAACAATATAATACGAGCCCATAGGAAGAGAACCACTCGTGTGCTTTATAGGGTGTCAAACCCCTGCCAGCGGAAATGGGGGAGAAAACGGCTCCAGCCTCAAAGTGCAGCTATTAACACCTTCTAGACTTAACCCCTCCACCACCGGATCCTGGAACCAATGACAGACGGCGCAGCAGGAAATCCCGTCTCCTACGTCGTCTTATTCACAAACGATTGCAGAGAATTTCAATGTATCCCACGTTACGAAAATGGTCGGCAAATTTTAATTATTCGTTCTACGTTCCTTTCCCTGAGGCCTCGCAGAAGCGGGTGTTAAAATCAAGTATTCAGGGCGCATTTAACACTTTCCAACAAAGACTAAAACATTTTCCTATAATTCTGGGGGTTCCAGAAAAGAGAATAAAATGGCGTTCATTCCCTGTAAATACGTGGCGCAGCGCTAGGTGAGCGCCAAGAGCTAGTCCACGATTACAGAGGAGTACCATACACCAAGACCTCGTACAACTGCGCGTCATGTTGATAGAATTCCTTAAATGTTCCAAGTGACGACAAATAACCACTTTACGGTCTTTTTAACGTTAAGGAGTGCTCGAAAAAATAATGGAAACGGCTCTCAACATTGGAGCAGCGGCGCACGCACTGAAGAAACCGGAATCACGGGACACAATGCGCCAAAATCTGTGCCAAGACCTTCCCGGCAGATAATCAGGACAGAACATCGGACAATATCTGCATGACCGTCAGTTCAGGAGATAAAACGTATAGAAGATCCGCGTCTGTAATTGATGAAGGTTTTAGGGTTGAAGCATTTATGGTGGAATCTAGTCGGACACCTTGTGAGATGCACAATAGAGACGTCTGGAGTGCTAGAAGGCCGGATCATGGTCTGTGGAGACCCCCTGCTCCTCGCTATACAAAAGGGCAAATATCCAGTATAACCATAGTGGATAACATAAGGCTAACATAGCAGTGCCAAAATTATCTGCCTAGGTATAATACTGCCATATAATGCCAAACACCACCATACAGTGTGCAAATAGTGCTATACAGTAAGCACCTATATAATACGCTGTAAGAGAACCCAAATACCACTACATGGTCCCAACATACTACCATAGAGTGCCCAAATATCCCCACAAATAAGTGCCATAGAGTGCCCAAATACCACTATACGGTCCCCACATACTACCATAGAGTGCCCAAATAATACTATACAGTCCCCACAATAAGTTTGGGTTGAATAATGGATTAAGGCCTCGTTCACACGCCGCTCAAAAAAAAAACAAAATGTAAACGTGCCAAAACGCTAGTGTTCTTAAGAAATTTTGTGCGCGTATGACACATTTTTTGGCATGTAATTAAGACTCCCATCGACTATGGGAATTAGGCACATTTTCGGCACGTCTTACACGGCAAAAAATTAACCTGACGCTTCTTTTTTTACACAACAAGTTTCTGAAACCTGTTGTATACACGAAAAATGTGCTTCCCCATTGAGGTCAATGGGAAACATAAATCATGCGGTTTTTAGTGTGTAAAACGCGTCAGAAACGTGCCGAATACACGTCGTATAGAAGGCCTTAGAAACATGAAAGTTTATCTACCAAAACAAAAAAATGCAACAAAACTGCACTGTGTGAACCCAGCCTAAAGACCAGACAATCAGTACTGAGAAGACGTTGATATATATGGTATACGGCCGCCCAAACTTGACTTGTTCTAGATTCTTCCTGCGATGATAATATGGGCATATCTTCTATGTATTGTATATAATCTATATCAGGGGTCCACAACCTGCAGTGCCGTTCCGTGCGGCCATCAAGACAGACGTGCAATAATGTGTCCTGATAGTTCAGCAATACACAGATCCCTTTTGATAGCCACGTCCTACTAATGGCACTGATGCTGGAGGTACTGTGTGACTGGCACGGTTATGGGGGGTCTATTATAAGCAACGGCCATTCTCTGGATTGCAGGGGACACCCATTCATCCAATACATGGGAGTCCCAGAAGTAGATCCCCACATATACTGTCGTTATGTCATAAATGCCTCATATGGGAAGACCCCTGAGTTTTTATTGCGGCCCCTGGGAGTGGTATAATGATAATGTGGCCCTCAGATCAGTACAGGTTGTGCCCCGCGGCGGATACAGCGATACTATATACACGTAATAAACATCCATATGTGTAACCTGTGGAATCCAATCAAGACTCCGGGAGATTGTAAAGAAATGAATAATCGCTTCTCGGGGAGCGCGTCTTTATACGAGAGAGGAATAGAAGGCAGGAGAGCGAGCGATCGGGGGAGGAGAGGTGCGTTACTGATAAATGAAAGGGACAGACATAATGAACAGTAGAAAATGGGGTGACCGCCTCGCGCCCGTCTTCCTACGCCCCCCTCAAGGCTGCAGGCAAAATGGGCCCTATTCTTTCCCTTTTATATCATGAGCGTTACGGAGGCATCCAGCGCCCCATTAGCCCATTCAATTTCCATTGTCCCTTTCATCGATCACCGGCCACGCACCATTGATCTGGGAAATGACAACAAGCAAAGTAACAAGAGCTCATTTGGAGCTCGCCAATGCCGGTAGGAAGCCGCAGCCTCTCACGCGGGTCGTCGGGTGCCCCGGCCGTATGTCTGACCGCAGCTACGGCAGCACCGGATTCTGTCCGGCAGGTGGCGCTGTTTTTTAAGATCCGGACACAGCATTATGGGAAAAATTTGTACCCAGAACTTGGTAATTGATTTCTCATACTGAATAGGTAACACGTCTGATATGGGAAGTTCTACATTGTGGCCTCTTCAAAGGGGTGCGCCAGCTTTATGTACATAATAGAGATCTCCGATACACTGTAACGAGCCTTGTAACCAGTGTCAGATGAAAACTGGTCCTGATTCTAAGATCGTGGCTTGCTGTCATTGAATGGAACAGTCTTGTTTATATCCACAGAATGAAAACCCATCCTGACCCAGTCCTGCTCTCGTAGCTGAGGATTTGTTACATGTGTGTCAGTGTAGGTAATCCTCTGTGAGACAAACACAGCAGCAGAAATCTTTGTAGACAAAATCTCAGATGGTCATTCGCTCAAAGAATCTAAACTCTCACATGGAAAGCGCCAGGTAGAGCGCAGAGCTCCTAGATTACTGCACCGTGTCGGTCATCGGCTTATTATCCCGCACTGTGTGGAAGCATTGTACATGTGAGCGAGGTCTCCGCAGACGTCAGCTCTGAAGCCGGCTGACCGGACTGTATTATGTCAGGATCATAGGTGCCGCAGGCTGCAGACGCTTTATCAGTTGTTTTTAATCCCCTTTTAGAGCATTACTTTAAATTTCTTTTGCTGAGTGTAAGTGAACAGACCGTAAAATATAGTGGGAGACGACAACAATGGACACCGGTATGTGCAATGGAGAATGTGGAGGGGTCATACCTCAACCCTGAGCAATCCTGAACACTCAGACAACCGTGCTGCTTTATGTTTCTCGGTCACCGGGTCACCCAGGTGCTCCGCCTCCTCCCTCTCTCAGTTCTCCTTGGCAGTCACAGTAAGAAAACTAAATTCTGGTATCACTTATCTCCAGACAGGCAAGATCCCTCCTGTTGGTTCGCTGTTCCCTCCCAACAGCAGCCATGGGCCAAGAGTCTGCCGGGCCCTATAGACATTAGATCAAGAGGAGATCCTATTGGAAACTAGTAACAAATGCCTTGAGGCCGGGATTTACAACAAAAGAATGAATCAAGCTCTTCTGTCACATGTACTCTGTTTTCTGTTATTTGAACAGTTGGGAGACCGGCAGACAGGTGTGTAGCACTGGGGGCAGAGTACAACCTGCGGGCGCTCCGACGGCTCTCGAACCAACGTGTTTACAAACCAACGCGGAAGTCTCGGGGCTGACAACATCTGTCAACCCACAGAACTAGCAGACAGCGCAAACAGGTCAATCCTCGACGCTGCAATAAATATCCTTTATATGAACCCATTACGGCATCCACGCTGCTTGACACCTCTCCCGACAGGTCACAATAAAGCTGGACATACAAGGATGCAGCGATCAGACCAAGAAACGCGCCACGTACAGCGATCAATCAAGTGGATGTGATCAGAAACACTCAAGGAGACTGTCTGACATATTGGAACATCCATTCAATCAGCAGGGGGTCTGAGAAAAGAAGAAGTCTCACCAACCATAGAGGTCTCACTGTGAACAGCAACTCTTAGGGCTCCTGCACACTACCGAGAGCCACTTGGGCCATTTTTTACAGCATCCGAGTGGCACCTGATAATTTTCACTGACCCATTCACTTCAGTGGGTGAATCGGACCGGACTCTCTGATCCGTGCCATTCTTTCTTTCCACGGATCACGGACGGGACTCAGGCGGCACACACAGTCATGAGCTCTGACATATTAGACTGCTCGAGCAGACCCTGCAGCAGCAGGGGATAAAGGCACATTGTTTACATGCACTCCCTCCATGCCGGTACTGTGTCGATATGATACCTTGAGAGCGCCATATTCTTGGGGTCAATTCCGTCAGTAGCACATAATCTGTCCCTCATCTGCAGCAACCATGGTCAGTAAGATCAGGGGTCAGGTGCAGAATACTAGCACCCCTCCAACAGTTACCCCGGACACCCATAGCGCTTAATCTCTGCATTCTCATGAAGCAACGGATGGCGAAACGCGTTGCGTATCTGTGACATCGTTCTGAATTCCCGCATTCACTCTTGTTTACTCCAGGAAATTGGATTTATGTTTGAATGACTTAATTGCTCTGTTCAGCAAAGGGACGGATAATCACCGAGTTTGACCACTTGATCTCTTAAAGGCAAAGGTTCCACGAGTAGGATAACGGAAAAAAAAGGAAAAACCTGACAGCAGATGGAATGTAGAACGCAGCAGCTTGCTGTGGCCAAACCAATTATTTATCTAATTATGATTTACCACTTAACCACATGATCTTTCCGCAGAGTAGTGGGCAATTAAAACCAGGGTGATTATGTGGATTATGCTAATGAGCTGGATGCAAGTGAGGAAAATTGGAGATTACATATTGGCACAAGCCTGGGGCTGGCACAGAGCGGAGGGGAGCAAAGGACAAGAGAGGTTATTAAAACAAAGGCAGGGACCAGGTGATCAGGACCCGAGGAGAGATGGAGGATAACAGAGGAGACGGATAAATAGACTATTGAAGCGACGGGAGAGATCACAGCGCGACTGAGACCAGAGAGCAAAGGCACCGCCACCGAGCACCGCAGTTTATTAAACTCGCTCTGGGGTCACGCGGGGTTCAGCTGCTCCAGGGCAACACGGCAATAATGGCTTCCATAATCACACAGGGAAAGGTCGTGAACGCGATGCTTTGTGCGGCTCGATCTGTTGATGTGGAAGATGAGGCGGGCGGCTGCACACGGCGGTCTTGGTTCCAGTGTTAACTCTATGACCGCCAGTATGAGGGGATTACGTGGAATAACGGCAACATACGAAGCACGACACCATTGGATCAAGGTGAATGTCATATTAGACCTCTGGCGCACGTGTGGCACTAATGGAAATACCTCACATACTGACAGATAACATGGTGGATCCCAGAAGAGATAATATAAGACAGTCTAATGTAACCAGCGGCCATTTACTCATCGCAACGCACAAATCAAGAGACCATTAAAGTGTTATTTCCACAGGTTTGAGCACAGACTGTTCAGGGTCTCCAGGAGGACAATGAAACTGCTGCAATTATTTGTTAGAAATCCCAGGTTTTACATTTCTGTTCCTGCAGTTACGTCCCAGGCTGCAGAAAGGTTGATTTCTATGGAAACCTAACTAGGAGGAGAAGCTAGCTACTTCCTCCCTCACTGATATCTTGAATGAAGGATGTATCACAGCACTTATAAAAAAAAAAAGGAAAGAAAGCTTTTAGAATCGTGATAGTGAAGATTCTGACCTGACACATCCCTGAGGGACAAGTAAATATCCGGTCACTGATCCAAGATCATGTTACACACAAGAAGAGATTGAATGAACTCTGCCATACCACTGCACATTGAGAAGTATGGAGGGGGAGGGTGTATAGTGCCGGAGCGAAGGGAGGGACGAGGGACGACTGAGTGACCAGGTGTTAGCTAATATAGCAGGTAGGATGTAGATGGCAGACAGGAAGTAGCTGGCAGAGAGCTACTTCCTGTCCCAGAAACGTAAGTCTACACCACCAATAGCTAGGCTTACAACAAAAAGACTTCACACGAGGATTCAGAAACAAACCTGGATATTCCTATATGGTTATGTTTGCGGGTGGAAAGTGGTGACGAGTTTTGTAATAAATCTTTACTGAGTAGATGTGTCCATATAACTCATATTAAACACAAGGGAGGAATAAATGATCCAGTCAACCACGTTGAAAATGTAAAAAAAATAAAAAAAATTGTCCAAAGCATTTGGCGCCAGGTACGAACCATCAGGCTCCTAAGTACAGATCTGCCTCATGATCCGCTCATGGTTCTCATATCCAGCTAAGAAAAAAATCCAAGGTCATTTCCAGATTACAGAACAAAAAAAAGGAGGCCGGCGACGGCGAGATAAGGGCCGACACGCTGAGAGCAGGGAAGTTGTGCGCTCCGCCACGCAAAGGGTCAAATGTTCCTCCATACAAACGTTCTACTCGTCAATTACTTTATTAACTTTCTCCATACAAGAAGACGTGTGTATATATCCACCGTCTGGCGCTGCTCACACACAAAACACGCAGCCGGGTGCAGTAAATCTGAGGGGCCGCGCAGCATCTTAAAGGGGATTAGGATTTACAAGAATCATCAATTCACTGACAGAAAGCAGAGATCAGCAAAAACGATGGGGAATAGAATCAAACTAAATTAGAAAGGTCTTGTCCATCATTTAAAAACTGAAAATTTGCAGCCGGTTTTGTCCTTTGCTCAGAGTTTTGGGATCTCTAAACCGTCCTAGTAGAAGATCACAAGGATGAAGGTGAAGAAAATGACACCACCGACACCGTACGACCATTAGTCTTATTCCGACGGACGGACGGGGTGGTTCCTAATCTTTCCCGACGTAGCTATAAATGTCCCGGGACCCCAGCGGAGATGACGCAACACGCTCATCATTGTGATATCAGAGCGGTGAAGGATCCGCAACATAATAGAGATAATAAGGGACTGCCCCCCCCCCCGGGACTGCCCCCCCCCCCACACTGCAGGCAAAGAGAAGAAAATATCAGTAATGTTCAACCTGACAGTCGAGGTCACTGCCAAGGTCACCGCCTGTATCGCTGCGTGCACCCTACAAATCTCTCCCCTCTGGCGCAGGATTCCATGTGTTAGGAGAGATGGGTGCCAGGATCAGCAGGGTAAACAGCAGCTGCTTATCAGCCGCCCTCCTGCCTGGCAGACACAAACCACGGATAAAAGATTTCCATGGCAAATGTAACGTGACAAACAGTGGCGGCTTTAATCTGCGGAGCAGGGAGAGGTGCCGGGCAGGTCCCTCAAAAGACAATCAATCAAGGTGCATGTACCGGCCTGACCCGACCGCGAAGATAAGCTGCAAATAATGACTGGACTGAGCCGGCCATACAAGAAACCCGCAGACTGCGACACTTCTCTCTGGGTATCAGGGCGACGGCCATTCACGTCATCGCAGAGGGAAATACTTGGATTTGTTGGCTGCAATTATTGAAAATCTGCATATCGATGATAAAAAGGTCTTATCTCAGTGTTAAAAATCTGTCCTGACACACTGCAACAAGCCCTGCACCTGTGCCAGTTGGACGTGATCAGAATGGGATTTCAGTCTCTGGATATAAACAAGAAGAGTTTAATTCATTGACCGCAACCGGAGATCTTGAAAACGTTTAAATGTTTGTTTACCTTAAGGACAGAGCGGCTACATAAAACATAGGCTTCAAATATTCCAGATTATCGAGCCTGGTGTCCCTACTAGTTGTCCCTGTCCCACACACACGGGGGTGGGGGGCGCAGCCCCTGTGCGGGGTGATAGTGACGAGGTATATTTGATGGTTGTGCTGTTATCCGGTTATCCTATAAGTGGAGGCTCCACAACCGAGATAAATGCATCACATCCATCCTCCCGCCACAGAGGGGAGCTGGGGATTCACCGCTGTCTCATAAATCAGACGGGATTAAGGAGAGAGGAGCAGCAGCCGCATCCCCCCCCCCCCCCCTGTACTGTGCCGGCAATCATCTCATACACTTAACCCATTCACGTTCCACCTGTTCTGTTCCCAACGTGCCCAGATGGAGACCTCACTCCGGTGTAGATACAATGTTAGGGCCCCACGCACACGACCGTCATTTTGGTCCGCAATTACGAGCCGTAATTGAGGATCAAAACACGGTTCCATTCATTTCTGTATTTACGGGAAGGCGTCCGGGTTGTAGAAATCATCCGTAAAAAATAGGACATGTCCAATTTTTTTGATTTTACGGACCGCGCTCCCGTAATGTGAGGACGGCCCACAAATGCGGGTGACTGTCCGCGGCCATATTCAGGGACCGTGATTACAGGCAGGGTCGTGTGCAGCCGGCGGCGGCCTTACTCCCACATCCACGCAGGATTTTCCATGAAGTTGTGTTTTTAACTGCAATGAAAAATGCACCAAATCGTGGAATTTCATTATATTTTTTATGCGGTTTTTAACCGCACCTCAACCGCTTTGTGCGCATATACCCTTACCCCTAATTTGCTGTAGTGCGTACTTACATCAGCCCATTGTCAGTGAGGACATGAGCGGGGGGCAGAGACCATTCCTGACTGATCTCAGGGGCCAAGGCCTTTATACTGCAGAGAGGGCCCCAGAGCAAATTGGAACCAACCCCCCATCTTACTGCTAATTTATAACCCCCCCCACGCTTGTTCATGGCACGAACGGCTCGTCACTTGTTTGTTCCCTTCTCATCCGTTATAGTGGAGAAAGGCGACCTGACCTCCAGCCACAGCGTCCCGCCCCTAGCCCAAAGGTCGTGGTTAAGCAGGAAAGGGGGCGTGGTCTAAGACGCGCCAAAATTTTACAGTGAAAGGAGTGGAGTAAAATAAGCCAATTAGGAGGTGGTATAAAGTAAGACAGAAGCGTCTAAACCTGCGCCAAATGTATCGTCCAGCACGAGCCTCTAATGTATTATTAACTCCCCCCGATGTGTTGTGTCTGGTGCCGGACCTGAGGGGGCGGGGCCTGACACAGGAAATCTCTCTGATGTTCTTTGAATCCCTTTGTCATGCTCCGCCCACAATCTCGGCCAGTCAGAACACAGGTATCATTTTTAACGCAGTTTAGAAGTAATCACAATATAAAGGGTTTTAGGACAATAATTATAAATGATCACGGAAGAGGCCGGTCCATAAAATTCTGCTCACAACGGCATCGGCCCGGGGAGCAGCCACCGAAGTATCACACCTGTCAGTGACGGGGAAAGTGCTGCCATCTCCATAAGCAGAGGTCACAGCAGAGCCAGACCTGCGCACCCACTGCCTAATTATAATGTAATCACCGTCATTAATATCCGGGGCGTGACGCGATCTTTACTGTCCGCATTCCGAACACACCTATAGGACATGTCGCTGCACTGATTACATTCCTCATTATCTCCCGTCAGATAGTCCTAGCGTTCTGTCAATGACGCTACAGGTAAGTCCAATGTCAGCCAAAAACTAGCTCACAGCCTTAAAGGGCCGGTCCACAATATTAGGAGAAGTTCTGCAACTTTCAGATAGACGTTGTGTATCAATTTCTCAACATTTTCAAGATCTCTACTTGCTGTCAGTGAATGGTAACCTTGTTTACATTAACGGGCTAAAAACTCATCCCCGACCATAGCTGAGGATTTTACCAATGACCAAGAGAAACAGTGATTAGCGGTACAACCAACAGCCCCATATACACCAACCGCCTAATAACTTCCCATTATTAATGGTCCGATCATAGATCGTCATTGCTATAGATATAAGCGCCGCTCAGGGTCTGTGGACAGCTGGGTGATACATAGAAAATACACAAACAGGAACTGGTGACCAGCGGTATAAAAATGTGAGGCCTGGTCAGATCGGCCGTGCTGCGAGGTTCCCGCTAAAACTAAACTGCCCCCCCCCCCTTGTCTGCTGCTCCAGCCGGGGCGACTGCAACACAGGAAACGTTGTGCAATGACGAACGCCCAACACATTCTGACCCCTTCCTTAGAAGTAGACCACAAAGATGATGGGGGAAGGGAGATCAGGAGCCCCCACGTGCAGGCGTGGTTCATGTCACCGCCAAGACGAAACCCGTCCTGATCATGAGGAGCACCCTGGGCTCTCCTCCCGCTGTACTGCCCCCCATATTATATATATATCCACCCATCAGCTCCACCGTTCCTGCACAGATGGCACAAGACGAGGCAAAATTTACTGTCAGATAAGAAATGAACATTGGAAAATAGCAAATTTCCTGCGTGTATATTTATTCCTCTAATTCGGTCGTCATCTGTTTACAATCCTCACGTCACGTACTCAAAAGCAGGATTCATCCTGAGGGGGGACGATGTCACCCCTCACAGAGTACTGCAGAGTCATCCAGATGATGAGAGTTGTACTCCGACTGCAAGAACAACATGGTTACTCTACAACATCTTCCCCGGAGGTTTTTTGTGATATTTTGGGAAACATCGGCAGACAAATAATGGAAGTTACTATGAAGTGCAGGAGGTGCAGCGTATCAGTGGTATCCAGGAGAGCCCCATAGGCTGCAGATACTACATAATGGACCAGCAGCTCTATAACCTGGAGGCTCATCATCATGGCATGCTGGGACTTGTAGTTTTGGAACAGCTGGAGAGCGACAGGCTGCAGACCATTGCACTCTACAGATGAATGCGGCATGTTATATGGACTATACAGGCTGGTAATGACACATGGATCTGGGATCTGTAGTGATCTCAGGGATCTGCCACGTGCCATGAGTGGGATCTCTGCAGGGCCTGTATCAATCAGATATCATAGGAATGGATCATAATCAGAGACAGGTCACAGGTCCACATAAGATTCCTCCAGTCAGTGCAGTACAATATCTCAATGCAAACCACTAAGGGAAACAAAAGTGCAAGCTCCCAAGACAAGGCAGGACGTGGAGGTTCACAGGTCTTTGTAGCCACGTATACAGCAACCTTAGACATTTCCATACACAGAACACAAGCTCAACTATCTCATATATTAGGGGACAAATGCAGAACATGACAGCACAAAGCCCCCTCTGGGTATGAACGGGTCAGGACGCGACAGGTGCTTCACTCCTCTGTCCTCAGGGATGTGTCACTTTAAATTACATAGGGCCATGCTGTGACTAAGGGGCGGTGACAGGTGCCACTGGAAAGTGTGTAATCTCGCGTCCGCTCAGAAATTTCAAGGGTTAACCAGCTACAGGAAAAGATCAATATGCCTGGATAGCTTGTGTGCCGCTTATCTGCCCCAGAATGACTGAGCCTCTGCCAAGAGTCACTGCAGGGCACAGACCAAACACGGGTAACAGTTATACATTACAGACGCTGGTCGTCCCTTCAATAAACTCAGCACACGACGGTCACATACAGGCTAATACAAGGTCTGTGCACAGTACTACTTCTCTGATCAAGATTAACCCCATCATTTCACTTATATATATTCTCAGTATCTGTATTATTATTTATATATATATATATATATATATATATATATATATATATATATATATGGACACTGCACAGTACCACTTCTCCTGTCCTGTATACTGGGTGTAATTCTCAGTATCAGTATTCTGTATATATATATATATATATACACACTGCACAGTACCACTTCTCCTGTCCTGTATACTGGGTGTAATTCTCAGTATCTGTATTATTCTGTATATATGGACACTGCACAGTACCACTTCTCCTGTCCTGTATACTGGGTGTAATTCTCAGTATCTGTATTATTCTGTATATATGGACACTGCACAGTACTACTTCTCCTGTCCTGTATACTGGGTGTAATTCTCAGTATCTGTATTATTCTGTATATATGGACACTGCACAGTACCACTTCTCCTGTCCTGTATACTGGGTGTAATTCTCAGTATCTGCATTATTCTGTATATATGGACACTGCACAGTACCACTTCTCCTGTCCTGCATACTGGGTGTAATTCTCAGTATCTGTATTATTCTGTATATATGGACACTGCACAGTACCACTTCTCCTGTCCTGTATACTGGGTGTAATTCTCAGTATCTGTATTCTGTATATATGGACACTGCACAGTACCACTTCTCCTGTCCTGCATACTGGGTGTAATTCTCAGTATCTGTATTACTCTGTATATATATATACACTGCACAGTACCACTTCTCCTGTCCTGTATACTGGGTGTAATTCTCAGTATCTGTATTATTCTGTATATATATGGACACTGCACAGTACCACTTCTCCTGTCCTGTATACTGGGTGTAATTCTCAGTATCTGTATTATTCTGTATATATGGACACTGCACAGTACCACTTCACCTGTCCTGTATACTGGGTGTAATTCTCAGTATCTGTATTATTCTGTATATATGGACACTGCACAGTACCACTTCTCCTGTCCTGTATACTGGGTGTAATTCTCAGTATCTGTATTATTCTGTATATATGGACACTGCAAAGTACTGCTACTCCTGTCCTGTATACTGGGTGTAATTCTCAGTATCTGTATTATTCTGTATATATAGACACTGCCCAGCACCACTTCTCCTGTCCTGTATACTGGGTGTAATTCTCAGTATCTGTATTATTCTGTATATATGGACACTGCACAGTACCACTTCTCCTGTCCTGTATACTGGGTGTAATTCTCAGTATATGTATTATTCTGTATATATAGACACTGCACAGTACCACTTCTCCTGTCCTGTATACTGGGTGTAATTCTCAGTATATGTATTATTCTGTATATATATACACTGCACAGTACCACCTCTCCTGTCCTGTATACTGGGTGTAATTCTCAGTATCTGTATTATTCTGTATATATGACACTGCACAGTACCACTTCTCCTGTCCTGTATACTGGGTGTAATTCTCAGTATATGTATTATTCTGTATATATAGACACTGCCCAGCACCACTTCTCCTGTCCTGTATACTGGGTGTAATTCTCAGTATATGTATTATTCTGTATATATAGACACTGCCCAGCACCACTTCTCCTGTCCTGTATACTGGGTGTAAGTCTTACTATATATATATGGACACTGGCATCACCTTAAATCTTTAATAGGAAGTAAAGGCCATAAAGCGTTCCCACCACAAAAAGAGTTAATGGCAGCGACATGCAGAACAGGGGGCATCTTTTACTTGGCATGAAGTGCCATATTCACAGCTGCTTGCTGTGTGGCAGCAGCCAAACCCTCAGCCTGCCAACCATATGCCCAGCTCTGCCAGCCAGTTTCCTGCTGCTCTGCCCACTGGAATACCCTGCATGCCACAAGAAAGGACAGGAGCTGACAGTTTTGCTGGTACAAGGCGGTGGGGGTTAAAGGACTGTCTTGGCGGCCCAGCTGGTAAGACTGTGCACAGGATACATCCGCCAAGCTGACGGGGTCTCCCAGGGGCTCCAGATGAGACGGAAAATGATGGGTCTTAAGATATCAGGGTAATTAGGACTGACTGAGCGGGCGCGCACTGCCTTCAAGGCTTCCCAGGGGAGGTTATTGGAGCTGGCACAGACCAGTCCCAGCGCTGACTCCCAGCTCCTCGTTCCCCACAATGTGCAGCTCAGATCCCACTAATAATAACCCAGAACAGAATCCATCAATTATACGCCGGCCGCGATACAACAATGAACCGCGGAAGAAAAACGCCCACAAAATAAAAACGAGATGTGTATGGGAGGGGGCAGAGGCGTGAGCTGGCGGGGTATCTGCTGGGGGGGGGGCTTCTAACAAGCCGCTCTACCCTGGCCGGGGTATTTAAATACAGGGCTAGGGCAGCGAGCGGAATCTTTGTCCTGGGTGAAGTAAAGCCTCGCTACAACTGTGGAGGGGCGGTTCACTGCTCATGGGGTCTACGGACCGGGGAGGGGGCCTCGGGAGATGAGAGGGATACGTTATTGACTAGATCAGTGAAAAGTGGAATATTTAGTAGAGCCGGATCTGCCCCCATGTAAGACAGAGGATAAAATGCGGTTCTGAGAGGAAATTAAGGAACACCTGGCACCCGCTGCTCCGGGGCTCAACTACAGAACCCGAATGTTACGCATTTTATTACAACAGCAAATGGATTTGACATGATAGCGAGACCGCAGATCCATCAAATACCGCGCGCCAGAGTGAGAGGTGATAACGTGAAGGAAGGTCATGATCTGCTCGAGGTTATAATGTATCTAAGCTGCCGGTACACCGCCCCTGGTAAGGGCCCAGCTTAGGTTCATCTCATCCTCCTTACTATTAGGTACCATATTGAGGTCTCTCTGTATCCCCCATCCCCCCCCCCCCCCCGGTGTTCGTGGATAGAGGGTCTCGGCGGTTCTACCGGAATCCGTGTGATGTGCGCCACCATATTCCTCAGCAATGTGTAGAATTAGATTCATTGTATTCGGCCTGCGATCCTGCCGGTCTGTGCCAGAACACCGTCGTCTGCGTGTCATTTCACTCCCTCTGCCTCTAGTAATCTTCAGACTTTACTGCAAATTATTACAATTCACTTCTATTTAATCTTCCTTCTGGAATTAATTGAATTTTTACGCTCTGCAAATGTCAGCGTTAGCGCAGGCGGAGAGCACGGACCTCTGACGGCTGAGTGATATTGCACTGGTGGAGGCTCATTTGGATCCTGCCCAGTGTCGTCGTGTCCAAAGACCTTATTAATCCCAGTCTGCTCCACGGGGAACGGACAGGACGGAGCGGGACTAATAAACGAGTCCACGTCACAGCGCGACCAGCAAACCGGTAACGGGAAGGGGCGTAATGGATTTCATCGAAAAAAATATTGGGAGCACAAACTAAAATATACAGAGTAACAAGTGATTCAATATGCTCAACAGTCCTCCACACAAATCTCTCTCCTCTCCTGATAGTTTGTGACAATGTATCAGTGTAGGTAAAAGTATCAGTCTGGCGTCTAGGCTGTTTTGCTCACAGAGGATTGTCTAGGCTGGATAGAATTGTAACAAACCCTCAGCTGTGAGAAGTATTAGGTAAGGATGTAAACAAGAATGTTCCCATTAACAGCAAGCATTCTACAATGTAAAACTAGAAACTCCCCACAAACATACCAATAGGGAATTTAGATTGTGAGCCCCAATGGGGACAGTAAGTAAGGAGCTTTGTACAGCGCTGCTTCCATTCCATCTGTAACGTGTTACCGGAGCAGTTGTAGGGAAGTGAACATTTTCATCCCTTATATCATTTTTAGGTTATTGGGAGGGATGTGGCCGGGACCCTCCTGTACAGAAGACCCCGGGGTCCTGCTCATCTTCGAGTGTTTCCCACACATCAGCCATTTCTCACAGGATCCAGGAAATGCAGCTTGCGACTCCTGTGCCTGGCGGCCTCTCCCTCCGCTGCTCCACTGTGCAGGAATCCAGCAGGCAGACTGTACTAACATTATCTCCTGCTGTAAATCAACCCGCAGGCGCCAGCAACTTCACAGCTCTCTCCCTGACTTAACCCCTGCATGGCAGCAGATTCCATCCTCACACACAGCATTCCTCATGGCGGAGACCCTGGAGTAACCACAACGTGGACAGTGTCAAAAGATTCAGCAAATATGTAAAATGTGACTCCAGCAGGATGGGCCCGGAGCCATGTACCTCCGCAGAATGAATGGGCATAGGCCCGGAGCCATGTACCTCCGCAGAATGAATGGGCACAGGCCCGGAGCCATGTACCTCCGCAGAATGAATGGGCACAGGCCCGGAGCCATGTATCTCCGCAGAATGAATGGGCACAGGCCCGGAGCCATGTATCTCCGCAGAATGAATGGGCACAGGCCCGGAGCCATGTACCTCCGCAGAATGAATGGGCACAGGCCCGGAGCCATGTATCTCCGCAGAATGAATGGGCACAGGCCCGGAGCCATGTACCTCCGCAGAATGAATGGGCACAGGCCAGGAGCCATGTACCTCCGCAGAATGAATGGGCACAGGCCAGGAGCCATGTACCTCCGCAAAATGAATGGGCACAGGCCAGGAGCCATGTACCTCCGCAGAATGAACGGGCACAGGCCAGGAGCCATGTACCTCCGCAAAATGAATGGGCACAAGCCAGGAGCCATGTACCTCCGCAGAATGAATGGGCACAGGCAAGGAGCCTGCGCCTGACAAAGGACCATTGTCTACTGAGGTGGTGATCAAGTTGTCACATCGGGGAAGGGTGAGAAGTCATTGTGTCTCCTGCCTGGGGGAGAGTGACGGAGCGCAGAGACTGGCATTCAAAAATCAGAGGGCAGTGCCAACCCCTGCATGGTGCCGACGTCCATATTACGAGGGTGATAGTCATGACGAAGGCCAGACGAAATCTCATTGTAACGAGCCCTGCACCTGTGTCTGCTGGACATGATCAGGTCTGGTTTTTAGCCTCTGGATGTAAAGAATGAATGTTTCCATTCCCTGACAGCAAACAGAGATCTGTGAAGTATGATCACAAAACGTATTAGAAATTTGCTAAACTTTTCCTTACACAATGATTGAGCTTCAGTTACATGAAACAGGAAAACCCCTTTGAATTCTGTATAAGGGTACTAGTGATGGAAGGTGTAAACGTGGCATCAGAGAACAGACGAGGAGGGGGAGATGTCATCCAGTAGGTTGTATGAGGGGACTCCATGCTCCATTAGCATATAGGTGGGGAGCCATTGCCCCAGTAGGGTGTTAGTGGTCAGTGCAGGTTTCCGTGTCACTTTCGACATTCTGCGATATGGTTTCCAGCCAATGAGAGGCCACGAGTAAGATGTCAGATCCAGGTGGTCTTCACGGAGAGGAAACAGCTGGCACGCGGCTCTGAAGATCTCATAATGCACCAAACCGCACACAACACAAAATGATATTCCAAATTCAGGAGCAGCGCCCACCCCTCATGTACAAACAAGACTGGCAGACAAGGAACGAGGAGCCATCTCCGCAATTAAGGCCTTTCCTGCAGAACACTGATAATTACCTAATTATACGATTAATGACGGTGCAACCTGTTCAGGAGCAGAGGAAGAAAAAGAAGATAAAGAGAGACTTTCCTCCACATCTCGCTGCCAGCTGCCTCTCACAGATGTCAGCCGCCTTTTATGTGCGAGAGATTTATCGTACGGCGAGAGATTTGGCGCAGCGCCATCCACAGCAGTTTGCCATCGACATGTGACACCGTGTGACCTTTCACCTCCACCCGCGCTGCCTACATAACTGCACCCAGAACATGTTATGCAGAATTTTCTCCAGAGCTAAACTGGAAGAGACGTCCCACGAATAGCAGAAAATGAGCCAAAATTCGAAGACACTCAAAAAGTCCTTGTAGCAAATGTGAGCGACTTTCAATTTCAGTTATTCATTCCGAGACCTCACACAATGTCGCAATCGGCCTAGTCAGTTTTTAGTATTGGCTTCCTCCCCTTCACTACCACAGGATGAACAAGACAAAGACTCACTCAGAACCAGAGGGTGAAAACCTGTCCTGAACTAATACTGCTAACAGCTGAGGGTTTGATACAATGTATCAGTATAGACAATCTGTGAGGTAAACACAGCCGCAGTACAAATCTTTGTAATATGATAATCATGATTTTAGGTTCTATAAAAAGAGAGATAAAAACCTGTGATCAAAATGACCCCTCTATAAATCCCTTGTAAGACCACATCTGGAGTATGGGATTCAGTTTTGGACTTTACAAAGGACCAGGTGACATTCATTGCGTGTGGAAGAAAGGCATCAAAATAGGAAAGGGTTCTTTACAGTTAGAGTAGTCAAACTATGGAATGCCTGACCCCCAAGAGGTGGTAATGGCAGATACTAGGTGAGAAGAGGTAGTAATGGCAGATACTAGGCAAGAAGAGGTGGTAATGGCAGATACTGGGTGAGAAGAGGTAGTAATGGCAGATACTAGGTGAGAAGAGGTAGTAATGGCAGATACTAGGTGAGAAGAGGTAGTAATGGCAGATACTAGGTGAGAAGAGGTAGTAATGGCAGATACTAGGTGAGAAGAGGTAGTAATGGCAGATACTAGGTGAGAAGAGGTAGTAATGGCAGATACTAGGCAAGAAGAGGTGGTAATGGCAGATACTGGGTGAGAAGAGGTAGTAATGGCAGATACTAGGTGAGAAGAGGTAGTAATGGCAGATACTAGGTGAGAAGAGGTAGTAATGGCAGATACTAGGTGAGAAGAGGTAGTAATGGCAGATACTAGGTGAGAAGAGGTAGTAATGGCAGATACTAGGTGAGAAGAGGTAGTAATGGCAGATACTAGGTAAGAAGAGGCAGTAATGGCAGATACTAGGCGAGAAGAGGTAGTAATGGCAGATACTAGGTGAGAAGAGGTAGTAATGGCAGATACTAGGTCAGAATGTAAAAAAAAGGGTGAGATGTTTATCTGATGACATTGAGGGTTATAACTAATCTAGTAAAGGAAGTCGTTGAGAGGTTGAACTTGAAGCCCCCGCGTCTTCTCTCAACCTATGTAACAACCTGCAGCATTGGGGATGTGGATTTTTCTAACGTACTTGATAAGTCTCGAACGCTCGTTTCTTTCGTACACAGCACCCGTCCTTTGCGCCCCCCTTCAAAATATTTAGCACCAGTAGGGATGATGTGTATGTGGCTCCAGGTCAATAGATGCTATATACAACTGTATACATATCAGCCCCCTAGTGGTAGCAACACACAACTGACATTTTTGTCTGCAGGAGAGGGGGCTGCAGAGGGTCGGCGCTATGTACTAAAGATTCAGATCACTGCAGCCTTATCAAGTAGGACAACGACCCCAATTATTAATGCTGCATATTAGTATGTAATGGTAGGTGCGCTGCCCGGCGTCCTGTGCGCGGGGTTGCTGCCTGGAAGGTGCGTTATCGCTTGGGGAAGATTATACTTTTCCTTATTACACGTCAATAAATAGTGACAGATAACCATGGCTGCGATGTGTCACCGAGCGCTGCATCCAGATAAACACAGACATGACTGATCACAGGGCGAAGCTGGGAAGTGGGATCTGTCACTGTCCCCAGGAGCTTACCGTCAGTCCGGCATGGGGCATGTCTACAATATTGCTGGGTTGCAGCTGAGAGTTTGTTGCAATGGTATCCAGTCTAGACAATCCTCTGTGAGCTGAACACCCTGGACTCCAGACTGAGGCTTCATGCACACGACCGTAGAATTTATCCGGAATTACGGACACGTTTATTTCTATGGCCGTATCTTTACGGGAAGGTGTTCGGACCGTAGAAAGCTTACGCAAAAAATAGGACATGTCCTATTTTTTATTTTACGGACCGAGCCCCCATACTTTATAATGTAGCATGGCCCGCAGACGCTGACGACTGTCCGCAGCCGTAATCACGGAATGAGATTACGGCTATGGCCGTGTGCAGTGGGCCTTAGGGTTTTTACGGTCTGCAAATACGGATGTGCATTCGTAGCCATCCACAATTGCGGAAGAGCCCATAAACTTCTATGGGCGAGTACGTGCCGCAATTGCGGACAAGAATACGAGATGTTCTATATTTTGCGGCGGATCAGTTCTACGGCCTGGACACACATCCATAAATATACTGTAAGGTGTCCGTGGCCAATAGACATGAACGGGTCCGCAATTTCATCCGTCATTTCCAGATTCGTAATTATGGATGAAGAGTACGGTCGTGTGCACAGGGCTTGATAAAACTGCCTGCACTGATACATTGTAACAAATGGCCAGTACAGGAGAAGGATTGGTTCAGACTGTAGATGCTACAGGTAAAATCCAGACGGAGATGAGCAGAGTTCTGTGCCGCCGTAAATCACGTAGATATCCAGTATCTCTGGTCTCCGCACACACAGCATCGTACGTGTTCGCTCAGGGACGGGGGTGACTCCACTTTATCCTAAATGACACCCGACTCTCAACTTCCGCTGGACGACAGAGAGTGATCTGAGGGCGGCCGCCTGTCACAACACAAAGCGACAGAAAAAAGGAAGAAATGCTCCCTGATGAGGAGAGACGGATGACGGCGCCGTTCACCTGAGCAGTAATACCGATACATCACACTCTTCCTGGACAGCCGCTGACCAGCGCCAGCACACGTACAACTTCATTACCAGTATCATCTAGGCCCTGCGCCTGCCATGTTTAGCGCGTGACGGTAAAACTCTGACCACGTCCACAGGGCTCCACTCGTCTGACGGAAAACAAAATATTGTCCTTCTGGCCCCCGTCGGTCTGTTGTACGTCAGTAAACCTTTTTTTTTTAAAGATGGAATCCTGCATCCTCCATCCTGCCGGATCCCGCAAAAAAAACTTATGCCGTGCGATATACCTATGGGGGACGGAGGCCACTATATGGAATCTGTCACAGGCCTCTGTATGCGTCAGGAAGCTCCAGTGACGGAACTACATATTCGGACAGTAACGCTGGAGTTTACCCACATTGCGGAGGCCGCCCCCACACGCAGACCCCGGCCACCCCCACCTCTGTCAGGGAATGCTTGTTGTCAGGAAATGGAAACACGCTTCCAGAGAATTTGTATTATTAAATGTCATAATGATAAAGTTTTATTTACAGAAGAAAGTGTCACGGACAAGTTGCAGGACGCAGTTTTCCAGTCAGTGTAGCGGTCGCGATGGTACATGAGATTCTTGCACTTCTACGGTGACTGATGGTAAAAGTACAACTGCTACACTGCGACACCATACAAGTCCGTGCTGCGCCATTTCCTGATGTGCGGCAGAAGTCTCTATGGGGTCATTCAATGGCGCCCATCACGGCTGCAGAGACCGCACAGGTTTATTAACATTCACCACTTCCAGCACACGTTTATATAATGCCCCCCAACAGTGTGCGCGGTAAATGACAAGGTCACCTGCCCCCCGCCTGAGCCGTCCCCTCCTTTCAGGTCTTCGCAGTTAATCCATAAATCAGATGAGAATATTACGCTCCCGACTCCCGGGGACAGAGCTGCTGAAATGCCAAACAATATTAGCATGGTAAAAGCGGGAAGCGATTCCCCGGACACGCTGCTCTGGTCAGACAGGGATTAGCATGTTAAATATAAAGTGGAGCTTTAGACCGAGACGGAGAGAACGGCGCACTCCAAATATACCGGCTGTCGTATTCCAGGGGTATCTACATCATAAAGGAGGAACACGGGGCACGTTGTTTGCCCACCGATATATAGGGTCCATCAGCAGTGATTTACATCAGGAGCTTTATCATATGCTACATTTTTCAAGATACTTTTTAAGTCTATAAACGCTGCATAACCCCCTCTCCATGAAAAACAGTTGTTGTTCATGATACTAGTTGAACTTGTTTGTACTCCAGACTTCTCCTGCCTCTCTGGGACAGGTCTAGCGGTCTGATAACTACTTCCTGTCAGCCATATTTGCTCTCATGGGGTGGCATTTCTCCTGCAGCCAGAGGCTCCTCCCCTTCCCTTTTTCAACTCTTCTTGGCAATTAATGACAGTGGTAGGACCGTTACTGTGTAGGGACGAGCTTGACGGAGTACATGCCCGCAGAGTTATAAATGTCCGTCCATCAGAGACGTGTCGGGGGAATGTTGGGGAGCAGAAGTTATTAGGGGGAATGAGGTGGGAAGTAGCTAACTTCTTCTACTTTATAATAACTTCAGGAAAAGAAAAGTTGACATGGGATTTAGAAGATTTAAGGTTATATCTGTGGAAAGGAGCTGGAGCTGATATTTTACCCTCTTCACATTACTGCAGCAAATGTGATCTATGCTTATACCCAGATAAATCTACATCATTACAGAATATATTTCTAATCAGCATAAAATAAACCCTGGAAATTCATCATCTGTAAATGGCTCCTATATCGGCTGTCAATCATCAGCTTGTGGACTGTAGACCCAGATAATGGCGTGCTTTACCGCAGCTTACTGACGCTATTCACTATACATCACCTCAGTACAGTGTAGATTATATATTACTCTCCGGCTCTGCCCTCTTACCAGCGACAATTCTCCTAATGTAACACAACTGCAACAACATGCGCCATATATACAGGTGAAGCCCAGACGGGCGGGAGGGACTGGGCCCTACAACTGGCAAGGAGCGCTTGGATCAATTAATGGTGCGTCCGCGGTGATCCGACGATTGTTTTCCCCGATGTAATTCTATTGCGGCGTTAAGGAAATTTCTTGAGAATTTTTTTTCTCTATCGCTAGTCCCTAGGAGAATGTTTTTGGATCTGGAGGAGGAAGAAGATCTCGCACGTCTATGACCAGCACGACACCAATCACAGCTCAACAGGTCTCCGAGCAGCCCTCGCCACTGATGTTCCTGCAGAGCCCTGAAGCCTTGTGGGTGCTGGAAGCCTCGGCACTTCTGTCATATCGCTGGCACGGGATTAGCTTCAGACCTTCTCAACAGTCCCAAATTCTGTTGTCTTGGAAACGGTGTCAACCGCAGCCTGCTATTCCCAGTGAGCAGAAGAAAGGACTGGGGGGGGGGGGGTTATAGGGGATAAAGAATAGGACGAGGGGGGGGGGGATCGTTCACAGACTAATTACTACAGAGATAGCGGAGGATACAGTGTGACAGACCATTAACACACGGTCCCTAAGCTGCTGAGATATTTAGGATCACAGGGGCAGGAGAGGAGGGGGGCGAGGAGGTCTTACAGGGGGATTATTATAAGGATTTATCGCTATTCGGCCTCACATTGTGGCTCAGTTTAATATACTGATAACTGCAAATATTGCGGGTTTAACCCTTTGCTTAAGATAATCCCATTTGTTAGTTGTTTTGCAGCAACATGGGAAGATGTGAAAAATCTGTCACACACAATGGGGGGGGGACCTGAAAAACCGGACTCCAGGACCCCGAGAAAAACCCCGTCCCCGTAACAAGACGAAAGCGGCGAGGTCTCCAGGTGACATTGTATCCACAAGACCCGGAACCTTCACCTCACAGCGATACATGAAGCAAATATTTGTGTTGTTACTTTGTATATTCATCTCCCCGGATAACGCAAATCCGCTCATTCCCCCATATAAACGTGACGTAAAAAATAGCTCAGAGCGACAAAACAGCGAGTCCGTAACGTCTGAGAGAAATGCATTTATATATAACAATAATCCCAGGTTTTTGCGTTAATTCAATCGCTTTCAGAGCGCTTGATTTTCATCCGGTCTCGTCTGCTAATGACCAGCAGATGCCGGTTTACACGAGGGGATAGAACGCGACAAACGATAATTTTTAGGTCATCATAAAAGATATGATCAACGACAAATGAGGCATTGCTCGCTGATCGCGCAACCGCCACTCACGTTTACAATACAAAAAGACTGCAACAGTCAATTTTACTATTTTTTCAACGATTATCGCCCCATGTAATTGGCGCTAATAAAAAAAACAAAACAAGAATTGAAGCGGAAACATTCATAAACCCCAGTGATTGGCCGCTGCCCGCGTCCTATGTAAGAAGAATCCTATATCCGTCTACATTGACTGCGGCAGGTCTATAAAGCGGACACGTGAATATAGATCTAAAAATGGCGCAAAAATATCCGGCATATTTATAAAGTGCAATGTGCTACTATAGAACGATCTGGTTGAAATATTTGATTCTTATTTGCGCATTTCGCCCTCCTGTACGATTATTACGGTTAATAACGTTGCGTTGCGTGCACTTTCTGACTACACGGCTGATATTCAGGATCGCGGTTGTGTTATTATAAATCACCAGTGATAACGGTGCGGACTGCTTTGGAGAATATTTGGGAATATGGCATTCTGTACCCCCCAAGTCCAGCAGAACGGACCTACAAGTCAAAAAGTGGCCAAAAATTTGTGCGGATATGGCAGAGGTTACAAACGTCCTGCGAACTTATGGGACTCCCGACATCAGCGCGATTCCGCTTTTCATCCACAAGACGAATTCAATGTCCTAATTTGAGAGCGATAATAAGGAGGAAATGGAAAAACTCATTGATGTAGCCGAGGCCTAATGACCGCAAAGGAAAGAAGAAACGTGTCCTGAGATTCGGTGTCACCAGGAATATAAGACGGGGACAGGACACGGGGGGTGTTATTACCCACCAGCTTTTTTCACGGGTCCCCAACTAGGGCGAGATCCTTTAAATAACACATCAGACGAAGCACTAACAAGAAGACGCATCTCCCCCTCCCCGGCGCTGATCTGTCTAAATGACAAAATGATAGAGAATGAGATGCAATCTAAGCAGCGGGCCGTCCATTCTGACTATGGGAAGGGGGAGATCAGACCTCGGGGAGTCGGAGAGGAAAAAAACATGGCACTTTGATACGCAGCAGATCACAGCCTCTCATTACCGCCTGCCTTTGCTCTTTTCGAGTCTTTCAAGGAAGAGCCTCACTCCTTTGAAAACGGCCCCAGGTAGCTGTAAAAAGCTATCCCGAGAGGCCTGCCTGGGAGGTGGCGCTTCTAAAGGCTGCTGCGCAATTTTTTTTGTCCCTGGGTGGCTGAGAGCTTGTACGCCGCGCGGTCTCGCAGCTACGGATAATGCGTCTCTATTAAATAATAACGGTAATCACACAGCTGATGGCAAAGCGAGAAAACGGCGGAATCATCTGTGTTAACTCCTTGAGCGCGACGCCAACGTTGAACCTTGTGGCCACTTCTATTTTTTATTTTTCCCCCCGGAGCTGACGCGTTTCATGGCAAATATAAGAACTGCTCTTTCCATAACGGATCAGCCGGGTAAGATTCAGGTTATATCTCCGGAGGCTTTTACTGCTCAGCATTAGGGCGGCCAGTTCTCACCTGAATATAAAATAATTTGTCCGCCAACGAGCGCCCGTGATTAGCGTGTTCGTGGTAAGTAGGTGATGGTTTCCAAATGATTGAAATCTGAATCATCAATTGGAAAAATGTATCAGCCGGAAGAATATTTTTCTCTGCAGATGGTCGTAGTCATCAGATATAATTTAACCAGAGTAAAAACGGACCAGAGACGCTGCTAGATACATCAATGTAAAGGCTTAGGACAAGCATAGGACTAAGAAGTATTTAATAAAAAAAGGGAGGCTACGCGTTTCAACGCCGGACCGGCGTCTTCATCAGGCCAATACCTGTCATCAGATGTCGTCAATGGTGATCAGGACCGTAACTACGAACTATGTGGACAATGCACGACCCAAGTCCAGAGATCTTCTGATGGTGACGAAAATCTGCGCTGCAAGAGAAACAAATTCTATACAGTGACGAGAATGACAAAAAGTCTATGGCAAGGCCGCCAATCCCTGTGCCCTATGTGGGGACCTATAGGAGATCGTCATCGTGTTTCACTTACTGAATTTTTGGTATGAAAACGTGGCTGTCAGGTTTAAATGCTGCAATATGATCAAGCGGAGGAGAAATCGCCCCAGCAAAATAAAAGCACCCAAAAAAGGGGAAAAAAATAAAAAAAAGTTCTGATATTCTGCCCCAACAGTCTGGACAAAACATCCTCCCCTCCCCCGGTCTCACTGACCGCTCCCCATATCTCAGCTTCTACTCCACCTGTTTGTAGGGTCTGGGGAGCTGCATGGAGGGGGGGGGGACACAGTAACTATAGAAGATACACCATGTGTTCAGAGGGGGACACGAGCTTAGGGTCTTGTTGGGGTCCAGTTCACTTATCCATATCCAGTAACTTGGGGTGAGGATCTGACTGTCAGGAGGGTCTTCAGGTCTTAGATCAGCGGCAGAACATTGGAGATTAGGGCGAGTTCATGGCGGAGGACAGGAGTGACCCCGTTTTCCTGGCTGGCTGAGCACACACAGGGCTTCCCCGCCTGGTCTGTCTGAACATCACTCAGCAAACACCTACTCATGTGTGACATCTCTGTGGGAAGAGGTGGGGTGTGCGCAGAGCCGTAACCGCCGCCATGATCTGTAAAATGAGGGCATTCCACCCGCACCAGTAATGACAACAAATATCATTCATATTCTGCAGGATCCTGTTTGCCATAAAACTCTATACGGGACATTTTGTTAACGGTGTTGACCCCGTTTTGTTAGATGGGCCCCTGTGGATAAGCTGCCGGGACCCCCTCTGGACTGGCAGGTCCTCATTGCAGGAAGATGGAGCATTACGCATGGATGGGCCAGGTTCTCCCAAATAAGAACTGTAGGGGCTCAATGTTCTGGCTGATACAGGGGGGTCCTGAATAGGGGACACTCCTCATGACCATGGATGCAGAAAGCCCTAGTAGGGTGTTCAGACAATCCCGCCATTGTATCGTGACCGACCTAATTATTTTGCCTGTTAGTGGCGCCACTGGCCACTAACTCCGCACTGGCCACTAACTCCGCACTGGCCACTGGCTCCGCAGTTCTATTAATGTAGCAGACGTGTTTGGCCAAGTCAGACGTGGCCGTTTTTGGTGGAGAGGATGAGGATAGCTGGAGTACAATGTGACGGAAAGTCAAGGAGTCACATTATTTGTAGGGGATGACTGGCCGGGTCGCTGTCGCCTGTTCCGTTAAGTTTCGTCCTTTTGTATTTCAACATGATGAACCTCAATATCCGAGGCCATTCCTGCCGTGAACCCACACGTGGTAGACATGATGCCCTGGTGTCGGAGTCTCCGCTAACGCTCCTGCTTCAGTAGGGAGAGGTTAAATGCCTCACAGGGCGTGGGTGGGAAGAGCATGATCACATTGCTGGGATGACCTCCTTCCTCCAAGACCTTGATGACTCCATTAACCCATTCCAAAGACGTAAGGCCGTGCTGGTTCTGGGTGTCCATAGCCAAGTCACGTCCTGCCGTCCAGCCTGGGACTTTTGGTTCTTCACGAGACAACATTGAGCTGTTCCTACAATACCACCGATGTGCTGGGACCAGGGGATGAGACGAGGAGGTGGTCACGACATGTAGGGTTATTTTTTAATATGAGACTCTATAGACACGTGGCCTGCAGCCCCCGGCGCTCGCTCCTCTCCAGTTTTCCAATTGACATAATCTGAGCTGAATCCGGCGACTGACGTTTAAAACAGCTTTGTCATAAATTGTTTAATTTGGACCCGGCCGATTCAATTTGAGGAGAAAACAGGAGCAAATAAAAGTAAAGTAGGAAGAATCCCTCCCGGTGCTGTGGTTCTGCGGCGTGGTGCGCGGGGGAAGGGTCAAAGAGAGTGGGAGGGGCTTATAGTGAGACTCGCGGGGTTACTGAGAGCCCGCGATACAAATGTTACTTGAGAATATTTCTCATTTCCAGCCCTCAGTGACGGTTCTGCACTAAATCTCGGTGGTCCCTCCATAACTTATCCTGCGGCTTCTAAGTAATAGGACAACGTCCCCCACAGGAGGAGATTCTCGCACAGTCATTTCCATTTTAGGTAGTGAAAACCCAAGAAAAGCAGAACCACAGCAGAGCAATTCCACCGGGAGATAAGAACGATCCAGAGCGGGAGATAAAAGATGATGGAATAGTGCGAGTTCATGACACCAACAGAGACCAAAGCAGAGCACAGCCCGAGGCAGGCCAGGAAATAACCTGCAGCCCGACTCCAAACAACTGTAATTACACACAGAGGACATTGTAACAGATACTGGGAGGTCCTGCATTGTATATCATAACCCTGCATTGTATACTGTGCAATCATAACCCTGCATTGTATACTGTGCAATCATAACCCTACATTGTATACTGTGCAATCATAACCCTGCATTGTATACTGTGCAATCATAACCCTGCATTGTATACTGTGCAATCATAACCCTACATTGTATACTGTGCAATCATAACCCTACATTGTATACCGTGCAATCATAACCCTGCATTGTATACCGTGCAATCATAACCCTGCATTGTATACCGTGCAATCATAACCCTGCATTGTATACCGTGCAATCATAACCCTACATTGTATACTGTGCAATCATAACCCTGCATTGTATACTGTGCAATCATAACCCTACATTGTATACTGTTCAATCATAACCCTACATTGTATACTGTGCAATTATAGCCCTACATTGTATACTGTGCACTCATAACCCTGCATTGTATACTGTGCAATCATAACCCTGCATTGTATACTGTGCAATCATAACCCTACATTGTATACTGTGCAATCATAACCCTGCATTGTATACTGTGCAATCATAACCCTACATTGTATACTGTGCAATCATAACCCTACATTGTATACTGTGCAATCATAACCCTACATTGTATACTGTGCAATCATAACCCTGCATTGTACACTGTGCAATCATAACCCTGCATTGGATACTGTGCAATCATAACCCTGCATTGTATACTGTGCAATCATAACCCTGCATTGTATACTGTGCAATCATAACCCTGCATTGTATACTGTGCAATCATAACCCTGCATTGTATACTGTGCAATCATAACCCTGCATTGGATACTGTGCAATCATAACCCTACATTGTATACTGTGCAATCATAACCCTGCATTGTATACTGTGCAATCATAACCCTGCATTGGATACTGTGCAATCATAACCCTACATTGTATACTGTGCAATCATAACCCTACATTGTATACTGTGCAATCATAACCCTACATTGTATACTGTGCAATCATAACCCTACATTGTATACTGAGCAATCATAACCCTGCATCGTATAATGTGCAATCATAACCCTGCATTGTATACTGTGCAATCATAACCCTACATTGTATACTGTGTAGTCCTACATCATAACCCTACATTGTATACTGTGAAATCCTACATCATGGAAATTCATGGTTTACTGCGCAACTCCACATCATGACCCGCATTGTATATTGTCCACTTTTGTACTCATAACCTGCACGTTACAGTGTCCAGACCAAGATATGTCCATTTCCCATTTACTTGGCGTGAACTTGATGTGGTGGAGAATGGACAGTAAGAAGGGACGAGCGACCGTGTGACGTCCCATCTTATATCACGCTCAGGGGCCGGTGCGTTATACACATTAACCCTTTGGTTACAGCTATAAATGAGGCCCTGACATGCTACAATGCAAAGTTCCTGGAAGTCGTAGCCTGCACATGATCAGAAGTCCCCACGTTATAAGAACGATGTGACTAATTCCCACACCCAATATCTGATAAGGGACATTTTATAGAAGAAGAAGAGAAAAACAGTATCTCTCACTTCACATCTGATAAAAAGATAGGACCAGATGCGGAGAGGACGAGGAATAAACTCAGAACAAGCACTTCACAGAACCGACCGCCAGAAAGTCAAACAAGAGGTCACATCGTAAACCTACAAGAAGCCGCCACAGTCCCCGAGTCACACAGCGCGGTCAATGCCCCGAAGACAAACCGTCAGCGCTCAGCACGAGATCTGCTGAACTACAGAGAGCAGCGGCCAGAACGCCGCTGAACATGACAACACAAGTGTACGGACAGAGGTGCCATACGGGATAGCGGGAAGAATAGCGTGCAACGTGACGATTATCCGCTACATCGTATTCGGAGGCTGTGGATTCTGCCTCGTTGAACACGAGCCGGCAAGGAAGGGGTGTATACATCTAGAGCAAAACCACCGGGTCTATGTGCAACAGACATTTCCGGAATACGCAGCCCCTAAAGATGAAGAGCGCACAAAACCACCAACACAAAACCCAACATGTTATCTGAGGAGAAGAGACGGTGCAGCAGCTGCCACAACGTGTTATCCATGATCAGCCCATCCTCTAACCACTCAGCTGACCTACAGAGCTGACACTCTAATCCTTGTACAAGTAGTGACCCCAGAATGGACCTCATACAGCGCACGTAGAAGTGACAACAAAAAGCCTGTGACAAGTCCTCCTCCCCCTAAACACCCCCCGCGGTGACACCCAACGTATTATGTGTCGGGGGTGCCTCAGCTCTAAGACACCCCAAGTATCAGCAATGGGGAATCAAATATATAATGAATATCCGACATGAACCCCCAGAAGAGATTGGGGGGTGGTGGGGGCTGTCATGCGGCATGCAGATTCTGTACCAGAAGACCAGATGTGGCTGTCATCTGGCAGAGGAATACATGCAGACAGGAATGTGCTGGAGCAGTGAGGGGGTTAAGGCGGAGGTCACCCCTGTAGTCTGTTAACAAGCGACCCCAAGCCACAGCAGCAAATGTGTCAACAGCGCTGCCAAGGGGTTAAGCACATGTCACAGAGCTGCACTCTCACACTCCTCCTGGCAGGACTGGCATTAAAGGAGAAGGGGAATAAATAAAACAGGAGCCAGACTTCCCCATACACAGAGGCGGCGGATCCACCGGTGGAGCGCGCTCAGCCGTGAAAACAATATTAGGCGTTTGCCGTGGACGTAACATCACACCGCTGCGCCTCGCTAATTCACCGGAGCTTAAAAACAAAACAAGGATCCGCACTCAGCAGCAGACAAAGCGAGGACTCCGGCTGGAGCAAGCACTGCCAGCCCCACAATACAGGAGGCGGGGATCACCTCCGCTAACCCCAGAGAGTCCCAAACTAGAGTGCCGTACCCTACAGGGGGACCATCACCCCACACCTACAGATCCCACTCATAATGCCGGGAAACACAGGGGGATCACCACCCCCAACTGTATGACGCCAGGAGCATCAGGAGGTGGCACTTTATCTGGAATAAGCACTGAACACCTCTACTAACCCCATAAAGTGTCAACCCAGGGTGCCATGCATCATCACCGCCACCTATATATATATATATATATATATATTACAGCAATGATGCCAGGAAGCAGCGGGGGTGGCACTCTCGCTGGACGTAACATTGCATGACGCTGCTAACCCCAGAGAGCGCCTGTCAAGAGTCCACGCACTGCAGGAGGTAGGGGATCATCACCCCACACAGCCATGGTGCCAGGCAATACCTGGGTGGAGGAAGCATTGTAAACATCTACTGTACCCAGAGACCGGTAAGGTGCCCAGCACTGCAGGAGACGAGACTCCATCACTTAACAACTATATATATATATTTATATCATTACATACAGGAAGACTCCACAAAGCATGACCCCAGAGAGTGGCAAACACTACAGGAGGTGGCAGCATCAAATCTCCTTACCTGGCAAGTAGTACAGCGGAGGTTTTAATCCAAACATGATTAACACTGAAGTTTCCGAAATGTCTATAGTAATAGATTAGTGTCCCATCATGTGCGGGGAGCAGGGCAGGGAGCAGGGCAGGCGGCAGGGAGCAGGGCAGGCTGGAGCTCACTCCTCACCACAGCAGCTCTTCCGTGTTTGCAGCTTCCCAGCCCAGAAATGCAAATAATTACATGAAAAAAAAAAAAAAAAAGAGAGACAGAGAGAGGAAGAAAATTGTGGGGAGGGACAGAGGGAGTGCTGAGCTGCTCTCTGAAGAATCAGTAATCTCCCTCCCAGACAGCCCAGCAGTCCCTGGCTCTTCCTTCAGTCATGTCAAGGCTGAGGGTCAGTGCAAATCACTGCTGGGGCAGGGAGCTCAGGTGCAGGGAGCTCAGGTGCAGGGAGCTCAGGTGCAGGGAGCGCAGGAGCAGGGAGCACAGGAGCAGGAGGTCGGACACTCACAGGCGTCTTGTTGCCAGGGAGAATGCATCTATTGTTTTTTCCTTTCTTTGCCTTCTGGGATTGGGGGGGGGGGTGTAGACTATAAAAGGGTTAAAAGCTAAAAAATATTTGGAGAATGAACCGCGGTCCCGGAGAAAAGCTGCAGCCTTCACGGCACAGGAGAGCGATCCCTTCCCTCCAAACCTGGCCAGTGAATGAAGGAGATAGGGGAAGAAAGAGAAAAGACATGAGCTCCCCCCAGGCTACAATAATAGAGGGATGGCAGAGGGAGGGGGAGGCAGTGCCCCCACCCCCTACATCAATTGCCATGCAATAATCGTTATTGGCAACTTCACTTTCTGGCAGGAGGGGTGCGTGAACCGAGAAGGGGGGAGGCCAGAGCCCCGGTATCTCTACCGGTAAAGAGGGGGGGGGGGATCTCAAGGTGACCACAAACACGTCCCTGATGTCAACGACTCAAAATATCTGGATCTGAGGAAGCGAGAATTTAAAAAAAGCAAAAAAAAAAACACAAATGTATTGGGGACCCCAAATTTTCCCAAATATCAAAATAAGAAATAATGGATGGGGGGGAGGGGGCAGACGTGTGCGCATAAAACGGCTCCAACCAACACGATCATCATCACAGCAGAAACGTTCAGAACGTGGGTTCATTCACCGTGAGGGGATGTTCACACATTTTTTTCAGGCGTATTTCGGGGATAAATACCTCGAAATACGCCTGACAAAAACCGGTAGCCGAACGCCTACAAACATCTGCCCATTCATATCAATGAGAAACACGTGTTCTGTTCAGACGGGGTGTTTATTAACACCATTTACGCCCCGTAAAAAGGAGCACGTCACTTCGTGAGCGGTTTTTGATTGTGTTAATGGAAAAAAGGCTCCAAAAAAACGTTTTCAGCTTCAAAAACTAGGAGGCCGTTTTCTCTGAAAAAAGCTCCGTAATTTTCAGCCGTTTTTACTTCTGCGTGTGAACATACACTAATTGTGGGATTGATCGGCCATGAATAATTCATTATCAAACCACCATAGTTTACCAGAGGTGAAAACATGTCCAGACCAAATACTTCTCACAGCTGAGTGTTTGTTACAATTGTATCCAGTTTAGACATTGTTAACACTTTATCAGCACAAATCTCCCTACTGCCCTTTAGTTAGTTTGTTACAATGTATTAGTGCAGATAATATGTATCAGTCCGGAGTCCAGGCTGTTTAGATCTCAGAGGATTGTCTAGACTGAATAGTATTGTAACAAAACTTCAGCTGTGAGAAGTATCTGGTCTGGATGGATTGTTCCAATTAACTGACAGTAAGCAGAGATCTTAAAAAAAGTTAATTGGAACACAAAATCTAATATAAAAGTTGAAGAACCCAATCCGAGCAGTGAGGAGGGTGAGACAGTGACCCTCGCTCCAGGTAACTTCTCTTCATATCCATATGGACATAAAACCCTTTCTAGGTGTTTGAGCTTTTCACCGGCATTCACTGTCAATCCTCCAACTGCTTATAAAGCATTAGGAATCATGTTGTGTGTGTCAGACGACTATCTTGGCCTGCGCAGCAGTGGGCTGAATTGTGTCAGACGACTATCCTGGCCTGCGCAGCAGAGTGTTGTATGACACAAAGAATGGCTCCGAGCAACTGCCAAAGAACAATTTATTTATTTATTTATTTCAGTTACTTATATAGCGCCAACATATTACGCAGCGCTGTACAGAGGTCCACTTTTTTACTGTCCCCATTGGGGCTCACAATCTAAATTCCCTATGGGTATGTTTTTGGGGTGTGGGAGGAAACCGGAGTACCCGGAGGAAACCCACGCAAACACGGGGAGAACATACAAACTCCATGCAGATGTTGTCCTTGGATTTGAATCCAGGACCCCAGTGCTGCAAGGCAATAGTGCTAACCACTGAGCCACCGTGCTGCCCTTAAAATAAAAGGAGTGGTAGTAAGTTGGGCTCTGGTCTTCCCTCTAATATACTTTATTTCAGGCCAGGTAGGGGCTGACTGAGGGACAGGTCAATACAATCCATTGCTCCCTATTATCAGCCATGTCAACCTGGGGAGAAGCAGAATGTAGAGTTCATCAATGGGAGGAGTGACAGGAAGTGTAAAACATCCCCTCCCAATGTTCACTACTTTATATCACTCCAGTACTATTATATCCTCCAGAGACATTACATCATATGTGACTGATATCAGCCGCTCCTCTTATATCACTCCAGTACTATTATATCCTCCAGAGACATTACATCATATGTGACTGATATCAGCCTCTCCTCTTATAACACTCCAGCACTATTATATCCTCCAGAGACATTACATCATATATGTGACTGATATCAGCCGCTCCTCTTATATCACTCCAGTACTATTATATCCTCCAGACATTACATCCTATGTGTGACTGATATCAGCCGCTCCTCTTATAACACTCCAGTACTATTATATCCTCCAGAGACATTACATCATATGTGACTGATATCAGCCGCTCCTCTTATAACACTCCAGCACTATTATATCCTCCAGACATTACATCATATGTGTGACTGATATCAGCTGCTCCTCTTATATCACTCCAGCACTATTATATCCTCCAGAGACATTACATCATATGTGTGACTGATATCAGCTGCTCCTCTTATATCACTCCAGTACTATTATATCCTCCAGAGACATTACATCATATGTGACTGATATCAGCCGCTCCTCTTATATCACTCCAGCTCTATTATATCCTCCAGAGACATTACATCATATGTGACTGATATCAGCCGCTCCTCTTATATCACTCCAGTACTATTATATCCTCCAGACATTACATCATATGTGTGACTGATATCAGCTGCTCCTCTTATATCACTCCAGCACTATTATATCCTCCAGAGACATTACATCACATGTGTGACTGATATCAGCCACTCCTCTTATATCACTCCAGCTCTATTATATCCTCCAGAGACATTACATCATATGTGACTGATATCAGCCGCACCTCTTATATCACTCCAGTACTATTATATCCTCCAGAGACATTACATCATATATGTGACTGATATCAGCCGCTCCTCACTCCAGCACTATTATATCCTCCAGAGACATTACATCATATGTGTGACTGATATCAGCCGCTCCTCTTATAACACTCCAGTACTATTATATCCTCCAGAGACATTACATCATGTGTGACTGATATCAGCCGCTCCTCTTATAACACTCCAGTACTATTATATCCTCCAGAGACATTACATCATATGTGACTGATATCAGCCGCACCTCTTATATCACTCCAGTACTATTATATCCTCCAGAGACATTACATCATATGTGACTGATATCAGCCGCTCCTATTATAACACTCCAGTACTATTATATCCTCCAGAGACATTACATCATATGTGTGACTGATATCAGCCGCTCCTCTTATATCACTCCAGCACTATTATACCCTCCAGAGACATTACATCATATGTGACTGATATCAGCCGCTTCCCTTATATCACTCCAGTACTATTATATCCTCCAGAGACATTACATCATATGTGTGACTGATATCAGCCGCTCCTCTTATATCACTCCAGTACTATTATATCCTCCAGAGACATTACATCATATATGTGACTGATATCAGCCGCTCCTCTTATATCACTCCAGCACTATTATACCCTCCAGAGACATTACATCATATGCGTGACTGATATCAGCCGCTCCTCTTATATCACTCCAGCACTATTATATCCTCCAGAGACATTACATCATATGTGTGACTGATATCAGCTGCTCCTCTTATATCACTCCAGCACTATTATATCCTCCAGAGACATTACATCATATGTGACTGATATCAGCCGCTCCTCTTATAACACTCCAGCACTATTATATCCTCCAGAGACATTACATCATATGTGTGACTGATATCAGCCGCTCCTCTTATATCACTCCAGTACTATTATATCCTCCAGAGACATTACATCATATATGTGACTGATATCAGCCGCCCCTCTTATATCACTCCAGTACTATTATATCCTCCAGAGACATTACATCATATGTGACGGATATCAGCCGCTCCTCTTATAACACTCCAGTACGATTATATCCTCCAGAGACATTACATCATATGTGACTGATATCAGCCGCTCCTCTTATATCACTCCAGCACTATTATATCCTCCAGACATTACATCCTATGTGTGACTGATATCAGCCGCTCCTCTTATAACACTCCAGTACTATTATATCCTCCAGAGACATTACATCATATGTGTGACTGATATCAGCCGCTCCTCTTATAACACTCCAGCACTATTATATCCTCCAGAGACATTACATCATATGTGTGACTGATATCAGCCGCTCCTCTTATATCACTCCAGTACTATTATATCCTCCAGAGACATTACATCATATGTGTGACTGATATCAGCCGCACCTCTTATAACACTCCAGTACTATTATATCCTCCAGACATTACATCATATGTGTGACTGATATCAGCTGCTCCTCTTATATCACTCCAGCACTATTATATCCTCCAGAGACATTACATCACATGTGTGACTGATATCAGCCACTCCTCTTATATCACTCCAGCTCTATTATATCCTCCAGAGACATTACATCATATGTGACTGATATCAGCCGCACCTCTTATATCACTCCAGTACTATTATATCCTCCAGAGACATTACATCATATATGTGACTGATATCAGCTGCTCCTCTTATAACACTCCAGCACTATTATATCCTCCAGAGACATTACATCATATGCGTGACTGATATCAGCCGCTCCTCTTATAACACTCCAGCACTATTATATCCTCCAGAGACATTACATCATATGTGTGACTGATATCAGCCGCTCTTCTTATATCACTCCAGTACTATTATATCCTCCAGAGACATTACATCATATGTGACTGATATCAGCCGCACCTCTTATATCACTCCAGTACTATTATATCCTCCAGAGACATTACATCATATATGTGACTGATATCAGCTGCTCCTCTTATAACACTCCAGCACTATTATATCCTCCAGAGACATTACATCATATGTGTGACTGATATCAGCCGCTCCTCTTATAACACTCCAGCACTATTATATCCTCCAGAGACATTACATCATATATGTGACTGATATCAGCCGCTCCTCTTATATCACTCCAGTACTATTATATCCTCCAGACATTACATCATATGTGCGACTGATATCAGCCGCTCCTCTTATAACACTCCAGCAATATTATATCCTCCAGACATTACATCATATGTGTGACTGATATCAGCCGCTCCTCTTATATCACTGCTGTACTATTATATCCTCCAGAGACATCATATGTGTGACTGATATCAGCAGCTTCTCTTATAACACTCCAGCACTATTATATCCTCCAGACATTACATCATATGTGTGACTGATATCAGCTGCTCCTCTTATAACACTCCAGCACTATTATATCCTCCAGAGACATTACATCATATGTGACTGATATCAGCCGCTCCTCTTATAACACTCCAGCACTATTATATCCTCCAGAGACATTACATCATATGTGACTGATATCAGCCGCAACTCTTATATCACTCCAGTACTATTATATCCTCCAGAGACATTACATCATATGTGTGACTGATATCAGCCGCTCCTCTTATAACACTCCAGTACTATTATATCCCCAGAGACATTACATCATATGTGTGACTGATATCAGCCGCTCCTCTTATAACCCTCCAGCACTATTATATCCCCCAGAGACATTACATCATATGTGTGACTGATATCAGCCGCTCCTCTTATAACCCTCCAGCACTATTATATCCTCCAGAGACATTACATCATATGTGACTGATATCAGCCGCTCCTCTTATATCACTCCAGTACTATTATATCCCCCAGAGACATTACATCATATGTGACTGATATCAGCCGCTCCTCTTATAACACTCCAGCACTATTATATCCTCCAGAGACATTACATCATATGTGTGACTGATATCAGCCGCTCCTCTTATAACACTCCAGCACTATTATATCCTCCAGAGACATTACATCATATGTGACGGATATCAGCCGCTCCTCTTATATCACTCCAGTACTATTATATCCTGCAGAGACATTACATCATATGTGTGACTGATATCAGCCGCTCCTCTTATAACACTCCAGTACTATTATATCCTCCAGAGACATTACATCATATGTGTGACTGATATCAGCCGCTCCTCTCATAACACTCCAGTACTATTATATCCTCCAGAGACATTACATCATATGTGTGACTGATATCAGCCGCTCCTCTTATATCACTCCAGTACTATTATATCCCCAGAGACATTACATCATATGTGTGACTGATATCAGCCGCTCCTCTTATATCACTCCAGCACTATTATACCCTCCAGAGACATTACATCCTATGTGACTGATATCAGCCGCTCCTATTATAACACTCCAGTACTATTATATCCAACAGACACATTACATCATATGTGTGACTGATATCAGCCGCTCCGCTTATATCACTCCAGCACTATTATACCCTCCAGAGACATTACATCATATGTGACTGATATCAGCCGCTTCCCTTATATCACTCCAGCACTATTATATCCTCCAGAGACATTACATCATATGTGTGACTGATATCAGCCGCTCCTCTTATATCACTCCAGCACTATTATACCCTCCAGAGACATTACATCATATGCGTGACTGATATCAGCAGGTCCTCTTATATCACTCCAGCACTATTATATCCTCCAGAGACATTACATCATATGTGTGACTGATATCAGCTGCTCCTCTTATATCACTCCAGCACTATTATATCCTCCAGAGACATTACATCATATGTGTGACTGATATCAGCCGTTCCTCTTATATCACTCCAGCACTATTATATCCTCCAGAGACATTACATCATATGTGACTGATATCAGCCGCTCCTCTTATAACACTCCAGCACTATTATATCCTCCAGAGACATTACATCATATGTGACTGATATCAGCCGCAACTCTTATATCACTCCAGTACTATTATATCCTCCAGAGACATTACATCATATGTGTGACTGATATCAGCCGCTCCTCTTATAACACTCCAGTACTATTATATCCCCAGAGACATTACATCATATGTGTGACTGATATCAGCCGCTCCTCTTATAACCCTCCAGCACTATTATATCCCCCAGAGACATTACATCATATGTGTGACTGATATCAGCCGCTCCTCTTATAACCCTCCAGCACTATTATATCCTCCAGAGACATTACATCATATGTGACTGATATCAGCCGCTCCTCTTATATCACTCCAGTACTATTATATCCCCCAGAGACATTACATCATATGTGACTGATATCAGCCGCTCCTCTTATAACACTCCAGCACTATTATATCCTCCAGAGACATTACATCATATGTGTGACTGATATCAGCCGCTCCTCTTATAACACTCCAGCACTATTATATCCTCCAGAGACATTACATCATATGTGACGGATATCAGCCGCTCCTCTTATATCACTCCAGTACTATTATATCCTGCAGAGACATTACATCATATGTGTGACTGATATCAGCCGCTCCTCTTATAACACTCCAGTACTATTATATCCTCCAGAGACATTACATCATATGTGTGACTGATATCAGCCGCTCCTCTCATAACACTCCAGTACTATTATATCCTCCAGAGACATTACATCATATGTGTGACTGATATCAGCCGCTCCTCTTATATCACTCCAGTACTATTATATCCCCAGAGACATTACATCATATGTGTGACTGATATCAGCCGCTCCTCTTATATCACTCCAGCACTATTATACCCTCCAGAGACATTACATCCTATGTGACTGATATCAGCCGCTCCTATTATAACACTCCAGTACTATTATATCCAACAGACACATTACATCATATGTGTGACTGATATCAGCCGCTCCGCTTATATCACTCCAGCACTATTATACCCTCCAGAGACATTACATCATATGTGACTGATATCAGCCGCTTCCCTTATATCACTCCAGCACTATTATATCCTCCAGAGACATTACATCATATGTGTGACTGATATCAGCCGCTCCTCTTATATCACTCCAGCACTATTATACCCTCCAGAGACATTACATCATATGCGTGACTGATATCAGCAGCTCCTCTTATATCACTCCAGCACTATTATATCCTCCAGAGACATTACATCATATGTGTGACTGATATCAGCTGCTCCTCTTATATCACTCCAGCACTATTATATCCTCCAGAGACATTACATCATATGTGTGACTGATATCAGCCGTTCCTCTTATATCACTCCAGCACTATTATATCCTCCAGACATTACATAATGTGTGACTGATATCAGCCTCTCCTCTTATAACACTCCAGTACTATTATATACTCCAGACATTACATCATATGTGTGACTGATATCAGCCGCTCCTCTTATATCACTCCAGTACTATTATATCCTCCAGAGACATTACATCATATGTGACTGATATCAGCCGCTCCTCTTATATCACTCCAGTACTATTATATCCTCCAGAGACATTACATCATATATGTGACTGATATCAGCCGCTCCTCTTATATCACTCCAGTACTATTATATCCTCCAGAGACATTACATCATATATGTGACTGATATCAGCAGCTCCTCTTATATCACTCCAGTACTATTATATCCTCCAGAGACATTACATCATATGTGTGACTGATATCAGCCGCTCCTCTTATATCACTCCAGCACTATTATATCCTCCAGAGACATTACATCATATATGTGACTGATATCAGCCGCTCCTCTTATATCACTCCAGCACTATTATATCCTCCAGAGACATTACATCATATGTGTGACTAATATCAGCCGCTCCTCTTATATCACTCCAGCACTATTATATCCTCCAGAGACATTACATCATATATGTGACTGATATCAGCCGCTCCTCTTATATCACTCCAGCACTATTATATACTCCAGAGACATTACATCATATGTGACTGATATCAGCCGCTCCTCTTATATCACTCCAGCACTATTATATCCTCCAGACATTACATCATATGTGTGACTGATATCAGCCGCTCCTCTTATATCACTCCAGCACTATTATATCCTCCAGAGACATTACATCATATGTGTGACTGATATCAGCCGCTCCTCTTATATCACTCCAGTACTATTATATCCTCCAGACATTACATCATATGTGTGACTGATATCAGCTGCTCCTCTTATATCACTCCAGCACTATTATATCCTCCAGAGACATTACATCATATGTGTGACTGATATCAGCTGCTCCTCTTATATCACTCCAGTACTATTATATCCTCCAGAGACATTACATCATATGTGACTGATATCAGCCGCTCCTCTTATATCACTCCAGCTCTATTATATCCTCCAGAGACATTACATCATATGTGACTGATATCAGCCGCTCCTCTTATATCACTCCAGTACTATTATATCCTCCAGACATTACATCATATGTGTGACTGATATCAGCTGCTCCTCTTATATCACTCCAGCACTATTATATCCTCCAGAGACATTACATCACATGTGTGACTGATATCAGCCACTCCTCTTATATCACTCCAGCTCTATTATATCCTCCAGAGACATTACATCATATGTGACTGATATCAGCCGCACCTCTTATATCACTCCAGTACTATTATATCCTCCAGAGACATTACATCATATATGTGACTGATATCAGCCGCTCCTCACTCCAGCACTATTATATCCTCCAGAGACATTACATCATATGTGTGACTGATATCAGCCGCTCCTCTTATAACACTCCAGTACTATTATATCCTCCAGAGACATTACATCATATGTGACTGATATCAGCCGCACCTCTTATATCACTCCAGTACTATTATATCCTCCAGAGACATTACATCATATATGTGACTGATATCAGCCGCCCCTCTTATATCACTCCAGTACTATTATATCCTCCAGAGACATTACATCATATGTGACTGATATCAGCCGCTCCTCTTATAACACTCCAGTACGATTATATCCTCCAGAGACATTACATCATATGTGACTGATATCAGCCGCTCCTCTTATATCACTCCAGCACTATTATATCCTCCAGACATTACATCCTATGTGTGACTGATATCAGCCGCTCCTCTTATAACACTCCAGTACTATTATATCCTCCAGAGACATTACATCATATGTGTGACTGATATCAGCCGCTCCTCTTATAACACTCCAGCACTATTATATCCTCCAGAGACATTACATCATATGTGTGACTGATATCAGCCGCTCCTCTTATATCACTCCAGTACTATTATATCCTCCAGAGACATTACATCATATGTGTGACTGATATCAGCCGCACCTCTTATAACACTCCAGTACTATTATATCCTCCAGACATTACATCATATGTGTGACTGATATCAGCTGCTCCTCTTATATCACTCCAGCACTATTATATCCTCCAGAGACATTACATCACATGTGTGACTGATATCAGCCACTCCTCTTATATCACTCCAGCTCTATTATATCCTCCAGAGACATTACATCATATGTGACTGATATCAGCCGCACCTCTTATATCACTCCAGTACTATTATATCCTCCAGAGACATTACATCATATATGTGACTGATATCAGCTGCTCCTCTTATAACACTCCAGCACTATTATATCCTCCAGAGACATTACATCATATGCGTGACTGATATCAGCCGCTCCTCTTATAACACTCCAGCACTATTATATCCTCCAGAGACATTACATCATATGTGTGACTGATATCAGCCGCTCTTCTTATATCACTCCAGTACTATTATATCCTCCAGAGACATTACATCATATGTGACTGATATCAGCCGCACCTCTTATATCACTCCAGTACTATTATATCCTCCAGAGACATTACATCATATATGTGACTGATATCAGCTGCTCCTCTTATAACACTCCAGCACTATTATATCCTCCAGAGACATTACATCATATGTGTGACTGATATCAGCCGCTCCTCTTATAACACTCCAGCACTATTATATCCTCCAGAGACATTACATCATATATGTGACTGATATCAGCCGCTCCTCTTATATCACTCCAGTACTATTATATCCTCCAGACATTACATCATATGTGCGACTGATATCAGCCGCTCCTCTTATAACACTCCAGCAATATTATATCCTCCAGACATTACATCATATGTGTGACTGATATCAGCCGCTCCTCTTATATCACTGCTGTACTATTATATCCTCCAGAGACATCATATGTGTGACTGATATCAGCAGCTTCTCTTATAACACTCCAGCACTATTATATCCTCCAGACATTACATCATATGTGTGACTGATATCAGCTGCTCCTCTTATAACACTCCAGCACTATTATATCCTCCAGAGACATTACATCATATGTGACTGATATCAGCCGCTCCTCTTATAACACTCCAGCACTATTATATCCTCCAGAGACATTACATCATATGTGACTGATATCAGCCGCAACTCTTATATCACTCCAGTACTATTATATCCTCCAGAGACATTACATCATATGTGTGACTGATATCAGCCGCTCCTCTTATAACACTCCAGTACTATTATATCCCCAGAGACATTACATCATATGTGTGACTGATATCAGCCGCTCCTCTTATAACCCTCCAGCACTATTATATCCCCCAGAGACATTACATCATATGTGTGACTGATATCAGCCGCTCCTCTTATAACCCTCCAGCACTATTATATCCTCCAGAGACATTACATCATATGTGACTGATATCAGCCGCTCCTCTTATATCACTCCAGTACTATTATATCCCCCAGAGACATTACATCATATGTGACTGATATCAGCCGCTCCTCTTATAACACTCCAGCACTATTATATCCTCCAGAGACATTACATCATATGTGTGACTGATATCAGCCGCTCCTCTTATAACACTCCAGCACTATTATATCCTCCAGAGACATTACATCATATGTGACGGATATCAGCCGCTCCTCTTATATCACTCCAGTACTATTATATCCTGCAGAGACATTACATCATATGTGTGACTGATATCAGCCGCTCCTCTTATAACACTCCAGTACTATTATATCCTCCAGAGACATTACATCATATGTGTGACTGATATCAGCCGCTCCTCTCATAACACTCCAGTACTATTATATCCTCCAGAGACATTACATCATATGTGTGACTGATATCAGCCGCTCCTCTTATATCACTCCAGTACTATTATATCCCCAGAGACATTACATCATATGTGTGACTGATATCAGCCGCTCCTCTTATATCACTCCAGCACTATTATACCCTCCAGAGACATTACATCCTATGTGACTGATATCAGCCGCTCCTATTATAACACTCCAGTACTATTATATCCAACAGACACATTACATCATATGTGTGACTGATATCAGCCGCTCCGCTTATATCACTCCAGCACTATTATACCCTCCAGAGACATTACATCATATGTGACTGATATCAGCCGCTTCCCTTATATCACTCCAGCACTATTATATCCTCCAGAGACATTACATCATATGTGTGACTGATATCAGCCGCTCCTCTTATATCACTCCAGCACTATTATACCCTCCAGAGACATTACATCATATGCGTGACTGATATCAGCCGCTCCTCTTATATCACTCCAGCACTATTATATCCTCCAGAGACATTACATCATATGTGTGACTGATATCAGCTGCTCCTCTTATATCACTCCAGCACTATTATATCCTCCAGAGACATTACATCATATGTGTGACTGATATCAGCCGTTCCTCTTATATCACTCCAGCACTATTATATCCTCCAGACATTACATAATGTGTGACTGATATCAGCCTCTCCTCTTATAACACTCCAGTACTATTATATACTCCAGACATTACATCATATGTGTGACTGATATCAGCCGCTCCTCTTATATCACTCCAGTACTATTATATCCTCCAGAGACATTACATCATATGTGACTGATATCAGCCGCTCCTCTTATATCACTCCAGTACTATTATATCCTCCAGAGACATTACATCATATATGTGACTGATATCAGCAGCTCCTCTTATATCACTCCAGTACTATTATATCCTCCAGAGACATTACATCATATGTGTGACTGATATCAGCCGCTCCTCTTATATCACTCCAGCACTATTATATCCTCCAGAGACATTACATCATATATGTGACTGATATCAGCCGCTCCTCTTATATCACTCCAGCACTATTATATCCTCCAGAGACATTACATCATATGTGTGACTGATATCAGCCGCTCCTCTTATATCACTCCAGCACTATTATATCCTCCAGAGACATTACATCATATATGTGACTGATATCAGCCGCTCCTCTTATATCACTCCAGCACTATTATATACTCCAGAGACATTACATCATATGTGACTGATATCAGCCGCTCCTCTTATATCACTCCAGCACTATTATATCCTCCAGACATTACATCATATGTGTGACTGATATCAGCCGCTCCTCTTATATCACTCCAGCACTATTATATCCTCCAGAGACATTACATCATATGTGTGACTGATATCAGCCGCTCCTCTTATATCACTCCAGTACTATTATATCCTCCAGACATTACATCATATGTGTGACTGATATCAGCTGCTCCTCTTATATCACTCCAGCACTATTATATCCTCCAGAGACATTACATCATATGTGTGACTGATATCAGCTGCTCCTCTTATATCACTCCAGTACTATTATATCCTCCAGAGACATTACATCATATGTGACTGATATCAGCCGCTCCTCTTATATCACTCCAGTACTATTATATCCTCCAGACATTACATCATATGTGTGACTGATATCAGCTGCTCCTCTTATATCACTCCAGCACTATTATATCCTCCAGAGACATTACATCACATGTGTGACTGATATCAGCCACTCCTCTTATATCACTCCAGCTCTATTATATCCTCCAGAGACATTACATCATATGTGACTGATATCAGCCGCACCTCTTATATCACTCCAGTACTATTATATCCTCCAGAGACATTACATCATATATGTGACTGATATCAGCCGCTCCTCACTCCAGCACTATTATATCCTCCAGAGACATTACATCATATGTGTGACTGATATCAGCCGCTCCTCTTATAACACTCCAGTACTATTATATCCTCCAGAGACATTACATCATATGTGACTGATATCAGCCGCACCTCTTATATCACTCCAGTACTATTATATCCTCCAGAGACATTACATCATATGTGACTGATATCAGCCGCTCCTATTATAACACTCCAGTACTATTATATCCTCCAGAGACATTACATCATATGTGTGACTGATATCAGCCGCTCCTCTTATATCACTCCAGCACTATTATACCCTCCAGAGACATTACATCATATGTGACTGATATCAGCCGCTTCCCTTATATCACTCCAGTACTATTATATCCTCCAGAGACATTACATCATATGTGTGACTGATATCAGCCGCTCCTCTTATATCACTCCAGTACTATTATATCCTCCAGAGACATTACATCATATATGTGACTGATATCAGCCGCTCCTCTTATATCACTCCAGCACTATTATACCCTCCAGAGACATTACATCATATGCGTGACTGATATCAGCCGCTCCTCTTATATCACTCCAGCACTATTATATCCTCCAGAGACATTACATCATATGTGTGACTGATATCAGCTGCTCCTCTTATATCACTCCAGCACTATTATATCCTCCAGAGACATTACATCATATGTGACTGATATCAGCCGCTCCTCTTATAACACTCCAGCACTATTATATCCTCCAGAGACATTACATCATATGTGTGACTGATATCAGCCGCTCCTCTTATATCACTCCAGTACTATTATATCCTCCAGAGACATTACATCATATATGTGACTGATATCAGCCGCCCCTCTTATATCACTCCAGTACTATTATATCCTCCAGAGACATTACATCATATGTGACTGATATCAGCCGCTCCTCTTATAACACTCCAGTACTATTATATCCTCCAGAGACATTACATCATATGTGACTGATATCAGCCGCTCCTCTTATATCACTCCAGCACTATTATATCCTCCAGACATTACATCCTATGTGTGACTGATATCAGCCGCTCCTCTTATAACACTCCAGTACTATTATATCCTCCAGAGACATTACATCATATGTGTGACTGATATCAGCCGCTCCTCTTATAACACTCCAGCACTATTATATCCTCCAGAGACATTACATCATATGTGTGACTGATATCAGCCGCTCCTCTTATATCACTCCAGTACTATTATATCCTCCAGAGACATTACATCATATGTGTGACTGATATCAGCCGCACCTCTTATAACACTCCAGTACTATTATATCCTCCAGACATTACATCATATGTGTGACTGATATCAGCTGCTCCTCTTATATCACTCCAGCACTATTATATCCTCCAGAGACATTACATCACATGTGTGACTGATATCAGCCACTCCTCTTATATCACTCCAGCTCTATTATATCCTCCAGAGACATTACATCATATGTGACTGATATCAGCCGCACCTCTTATATCACTCCAGTACTATTATATCCTCCAGAGACATTACATCATATATGTGACTGATATCAGCTGCTCCTCTTATAACACTCCAGCACTATTATATCCTCCAGAGACATTACATCATATGCGTGACTGATATCAGCCGCTCCTCTTATAACACTCCAGCACTATTATATCCTCCAGAGACATTACATCATATGTGTGACTGATATCAGCCGCTCTTCTTATATCACTCCAGTACTATTATATCCTCCAGAGACATTACATCATATGTGACTGATATCAGCCGCACCTCTTATATCACTCCAGTACTATTATATCCTCCAGAGACATTACATCATATATGTGACTGATATCAGCTGCTCCTCTTATAACACTCCAGCACTATTATATCCTCCAGAGACATTACATCATATGTGTGACTGATATCAGCCGCTCCTCTTATAACACTCCAGCACTATTATATCCTCCAGAGACATTACATCATATATGTGACTGATATCAGCCGCTCCTCTTATATCACTCCAGTACTATTATATCCTCCAGACATTACATCATATGTGCGACTGATATCAGCCGCTCCTCTTATAACACTCCAGCAATATTATATCCTCCAGACATTACATCATATGTGTGACTGATATCAGCCGCTCCTCTTATATCACTGCTGTACTATTATATCCTCCAGAGACATCATATGTGTGACTGATATCAGCCGCTTCTCTTATAACACTCCAGCACTATTATATCCTCCAGACATTACATCATATGTGTGACTGATATCAGCTGCTCCTCTTATAACACTCCAGCACTATTATATCCTCCAGAGACATTACATCATATGTGACGGATATCAGCCGCTCCTCTTATAACACTCCAGCACTATTATATCCTCCAGAGACATTACATCATATGTGACTGATATCAGCCGCTCCTCTTATAACACTCCAGTACTATTATATCCCCAGAGACATTACATCATATGTGTGACTGATATCAGCCGCTCCTCTTATAACCCTCCAGCACTATTATATCCTCCAGAGACATTACATCATATGTGACTGATATCAGCCGCTCCTCTTATATCACTCCAGTACTATTATATCCCCCAGAGACATTACATCATATGTGACTGATATCAGCCGCTCCTCTTATAACACTCCAGCACTATTATATCCTCCAGAGACATTACATCATATGTGTGACTGATATCAGCCGCTCCTCTTATAACACTCCAGCACTATTATATCCTCCAGAGACATTACATCATATGTGACGGATATCAGCCGCTCCTCTTATATCACTCCAGTACTATTATATCCTGCAGAGACATTACATCATATGTGTGACTGATATCAGCCGCTCCTCTTATAACACTCCAGTACTATTATATCCTCCAGAGACATTACATCATATGTGTGACTGATATCAGCCGCTCCTCTCATAACACTCCAGTACTATTATATCCTCCAGAGACATTACATCATATGTGTGACTGATATCAGCCGCTCCTCTTATATCACTCCAGTACTATTATATCCCCAGAGACATTACATCATATGTGTGACTGATATCAGCCTCTCCTCTTATAACACTCCAGTACTATTATATACTCCAGACATTACATCATATGTGTGACTGATATCAGCCGCTCCTCTTATATCACTCCAGTACTATTATATCCTCCAGAGACATTACATCATATGTGACTGATATCAGCCGCTCCTCTTATATCACTCCAGTACTATTATATCCTCCAGAGACATTACATCATATATGTGACTGATATCAGCCGCTCCTCTTATATCACTCCAGTACTATTATATCCTCCAGAGACATTACATCATATATGTGACTGATATCAGCAGCTCCTCTTATATCACTCCAGTACTATTATATCCTCCAGAGACATTACATCATATGTGTGACTGATATCAGCCGCTCCTCTTATATCACTCCAGCACTATTATATCCTCCAGAGACATTACATCATATGTGTGACTGATATCAGCCGCTCCTCTTATATCACTCCAGCACTATTATATCCTCCAGAGACATTACATCATATATGTGACTGATATCAGCCGCTCCTCTTATATCACTCCAGCACTATTATATACTCCAGAGACATTACATCATATGTGACTGATATCAGCCGCTCCTCTTATATCACTCCAGCACTATTATATCCTCCAGACATTACATCATATGTGTGACTGATATCAGCCGCTCCTCTTATATCACTCCAGCACTATTATATCCTCCAGAGACATTACATCATATGTGTGACTGATATCAGCCGCTCCTCTTATATCACTCCAGTACTATTATATCCTCCAGACATTACATCATATGTGTGACTGATATCAGCTGCTCCTCTTATATCACTCCAGCACTATTATATCCTCCAGAGACATTACATCATATGTGTGACTGATATCAGCTGCTCCTCTTATATCACTCCAGTACTATTATATCCTCCAGAGACATTACATCATATGTGACTGATATCAGCCGCTCCTCTTATATCACTCCAGCTCTATTATATCCTCCAGAGACATTACATCATATGTGACTGATATCAGCCGCTCCTCTTATATCACTCCAGTACTATTATATCCTCCAGACATTACATCATATGTGTGACTGATATCAGCTGCTCCTCTTATATCACTCCAGCACTATTATATCCTCCAGAGACATTACATCACATGTGTGACTGATATCAGCCACTCCTCTTATATCACTCCAGCTCTATTATATCCTCCAGAGACATTACATCATATGTGACTGATATCAGCCGCACCTCTTATATCACTCCAGTACTATTATATCCTCCAGAGACATTACATCATATATGTGACTGATATCAGCCGCTCCTCACTCCAGCACTATTATATCCTCCAGAGACATTACATCATATGTGTGACTGATATCAGCCGCTCCTCTTATAACACTCCAGTACTATTATATCCTCCAGAGACATTACATCATATGTGACTGATATCAGCCGCACCTCTTATATCACTCCAGTACTATTATATCCTCCAGAGACATTACATCATATATGTGACTGATATCAGCCGCCCCTCTTATATCACTCCAGTACTATTATATCCTCCAGAGACATTACATCATATGTGACTGATATCAGCCGCTCCTCTTATAACACTCCAGTACGATTATATCCTCCAGAGACATTACATCATATGTGACTGATATCAGCCGCTCCTCTTATATCACTCCAGCACTATTATATCCTCCAGACATTACATCCTATGTGTGACTGATATCAGCCGCTCCTCTTATAACACTCCAGCACTATTATATCCTCCAGAGACATTACATCATATGTGTGACTGATATCAGCCGCTCCTCTTATAACACTCCAGCACTATTATATCCTCCAGAGACATTACATCATATGTGTGACTGATATCAGCCGCTCCTCTTATATCACTCCAGTACTATTATATCCTCCAGAGACATTACATCATATGTGTGACTGATATCAGCCGCACCTCTTATAACACTCCAGTACTATTATATCCTCCAGACATTACATCATATGTGTGACTGATATCAGCTGCTCCTCTTATATCACTCCAGCACTATTATATCCTCCAGAGACATTACATCACATGTGTGACTGATATCAGCCACTCCTCTTATATCACTCCAGCTCTATTATATCCTCCAGAGACATTACATCATATGTGACTGATATCAGCCGCACCTCTTATATCACTCCAGTACTATTATATCCTCCAGAGACATTACATCATATATGTGACTGATATCAGCTGCTCCTCTTATAACACTCCAGCACTATTATATCCTCCAGAGACATTACATCATATGCGTGACTGATATCAGCCGCTCCTCTTATAACACTCCAGCACTATTATATCCTCCAGAGACATTACATCATATGTGTGACTGATATCAGCCGCTCTTCTTATATCACTCCAGTACTATTATATCCTCCAGAGACATTACATCATATGTGACTGATATCAGCCGCACCTCTTATATCACTCCAGTACTATTATATCCTCCAGAGACATTACATCATATATGTGACTGATATCAGCTGCTCCTCTTATAACACTCCAGCACTATTATATCCTCCAGAGACATTACATCATATGTGTGACTGATATCAGCCGCTCCTCTTATAACACTCCAGCACTATTATATCCTCCAGAGACATTACATCATATATGTGACTGATATCAGCCGCTCCTCTTATATCACTCCAGTACTATTATATCCTCCAGACATTACATCATATGTGCGACTGATATCAGCCGCTCCTCTTATAACACTCCAGCAATATTATATCCTCCAGACATTACATCATATGTGTGACTGATATCAGCCGCTCCTCTTATATCACTGCTGTACTATTATATCCTCCAGAGACATCATATGTGTGACTGATATCAGCAGCTTCTCTTATAACACTCCAGCACTATTATATCCTCCAGACATTACATCATATGTGTGACTGATATCAGCTGCTCCTCTTATAACACTCCAGCACTATTATATCCTCCAGAGACATTACATCATATGTGACTGATATCAGCCGCTCCTCTTATAACACTCCAGCACTATTATATCCTCCAGAGACATTACATCATATGTGACTGATATCAGCCGCAACTCTTATATCACTCCAGTACTATTATATCCTCCAGAGACATTACATCATATGTGTGACTGATATCAGCCGCTCCTCTTATAACACTCCAGTACTATTATATCCCCAGAGACATTACATCATATGTGTGACTGATATCAGCCGCTCCTCTTATAACCCTCCAGCACTATTATATCCCCCAGAGACATTACATCATATGTGTGACTGATATCAGCCGCTCCTCTTATAACCCTCCAGCACTATTATATCCTCCAGAGACATTACATCATATGTGACTGATATCAGCCGCTCCTCTTATATCACTCCAGTACTATTATATCCCCCAGAGACATTACATCATATGTGACTGATATCAGCCGCTCCTCTTATAACACTCCAGCACTATTATATCCTCCAGAGACATTACATCATATGTGTGACTGATATCAGCCGCTCCTCTTATAACACTCCAGCACTATTATATCCTCCAGAGACATTACATCATATGTGACGGATATCAGCCGCTCCTCTTATATCACTCCAGTACTATTATATCCTGCAGAGACATTACATCATATGTGTGACTGATATCAGCCGCTCCTCTTATAACACTCCAGTACTATTATATCCTCCAGAGACATTACATCATATGTGTGACTGATATCAGCCGCTCCTCTCATAACACTCCAGTACTATTATATCCTCCAGAGACATTACATCATATGTGTGACTGATATCAGCCGCTCCTCTTATATCACTCCAGTACTATTATATCCCCAGAGACATTACATCATATGTGTGACTGATATCAGCCGCTCCTCTTATATCACTCCAGCACTATTATACCCTCCAGAGACATTACATCCTATGTGACTGATATCAGCCGCTCCTATTATAACACTCCAGTACTATTATATCCAACAGACACATTACATCATATGTGTGACTGATATCAGCCGCTCCGCTTATATCACTCCAGCACTATTATACCCTCCAGAGACATTACATCATATGTGACTGATATCAGCCGCTTCCCTTATATCACTCCAGCACTATTATATCCTCCAGAGACATTACATCATATGTGTGACTGATATCAGCCGCTCCTCTTATATCACTCCAGCACTATTATACCCTCCAGAGACATTACATCATATGCGTGACTGATATCAGCCGCTCCTCTTATATCACTCCAGCACTATTATATCCTCCAGAGACATTACATCATATGTGTGACTGATATCAGCTGCTCCTCTTATATCACTCCAGCACTATTATATCCTCCAGAGACATTACATCATATGTGTGACTGATATCAGCCGTTCCTCTTATATCACTCCAGCACTATTATATCCTCCAGACATTACATAATGTGTGACTGATATCAGCCTCTCCTCTTATAACACTCCAGTACTATTATATACTCCAGACATTACATCATATGTGTGACTGATATCAGCCGCTCCTCTTATATCACTCCAGTACTATTATATCCTCCAGAGACATTACATCATATGTGACTGATATCAGCCGCTCCTCTTATATCACTCCAGTACTATTATATCCTCCAGAGACATTACATCATATATGTGACTGATATCAGCAGCTCCTCTTATATCACTCCAGTACTATTATATCCTCCAGAGACATTACATCATATGTGTGACTGATATCAGCCGCTCCTCTTATATCACTCCAGCACTATTATATCCTCCAGAGACATTACATCATATATGTGACTGATATCAGCCGCTCCTCTTATATCACTCCAGCACTATTATATCCTCCAGAGACATTACATCATATGTGTGACTGATATCAGCCGCTCCTCTTATATCACTCCAGCACTATTATATCCTCCAGAGACATTACATCATATATGTGACTGATATCAGCCGCTCCTCTTATATCACTCCAGCACTATTATATACTCCAGAGACATTACATCATATGTGACTGATATCAGCCGCTCCTCTTATATCACTCCAGCACTATTATATCCTCCAGACATTACATCATATGTGTGACTGATATCAGCCGCTCCTCTTATATCACTCCAGCACTATTATATCCTCCAGAGACATTACATCATATGTGTGACTGATATCAGCCGCTCCTCTTATATCACTCCAGTACTATTATATCCTCCAGACATTACATCATATGTGTGACTGATATCAGCTGCTCCTCTTATATCACTCCAGCACTATTATATCCTCCAGAGACATTACATCATATGTGTGACTGATATCAGCTGCTCCTCTTATATCACTCCAGTACTATTATATCCTCCAGAGACATTACATCATATGTGACTGATATCAGCCGCTCCTCTTATATCACTCCAGCTCTATTATATCCTCCAGAGACATTACATCATATGTGACTGATATCAGCCGCTCCTCTTATATCACTCCAGTACTATTATATCCTCCAGACATTACATCATATGTGTGACTGATATCAGCTGCTCCTCTTATATCACTCCAGCACTATTATATCCTCCAGAGACATTACATCACATGTGTGACTGATATCAGCCACTCCTCTTATATCACTCCAGCTCTATTATATCCTCCAGAGACATTACATCATATGTGACTGATATCAGCCGCACCTCTTATATCACTCCAGTACTATTATATCCTCCAGAGACATTACATCATATATGTGACTGATATCAGCCGCTCCTCACTCCAGCACTATTATATCCTCCAGAGACATTACATCATATGTGTGACTGATATCAGCCGCTCCTCTTATAACACTCCAGTACTATTATATCCTCCAGAGACATTACATCATATGTGACTGATATCAGCCGCACCTCTTATATCACTCCAGTACTATTATATCCTCCAGAGACATTACATCATATGTGACTGATATCAGCCGCTCCTATTATAACACTCCAGTACTATTATATCCTCCAGAGACATTACATCATATGTGTGACTGATATCAGCCGCTCCTCTTATATCACTCCAGCACTATTATACCCTCCAGAGACATTACATCATATGTGACTGATATCAGCCGCTTCCCTTATATCACTCCAGTACTATTATATCCTCCAGAGACATTACATCATATGTGTGACTGATATCAGCCGCTCCTCTTATATCACTCCAGTACTATTATATCCTCCAGAGACATTACATCATATATGTGACTGATATCAGCCGCTCCTCTTATATCACTCCAGCACTATTATACCCTCCAGAGACATTACATCATATGCGTGACTGATATCAGCCGCTCCTCTTATATCACTCCAGCACTATTATATCCTCCAGAGACATTACATCATATGTGTGACTGATATCAGCTGCTCCTCTTATATCACTCCAGCACTATTATATCCTCCAGAGACATTACATCATATGTGACTGATATCAGCCGCTCCTCTTATAACACTCCAGCACTATTATATCCTCCAGAGACATTACATCATATGTGTGACTGATATCAGCCGCTCCTCTTATATCACTCCAGTACTATTATATCCTCCAGAGACATTACATCATATATGTGACTGATATCAGCCGCCCCTCTTATATCACTCCAGTACTATTATATCCTCCAGAGACATTACATCATATGTGACTGATATCAGCCGCTCCTCTTATAACACTCCAGTACTATTATATCCTCCAGAGACATTACATCATATGTGACTGATATCAGCCGCTCCTCTTATATCACTCCAGCACTATTATATCCTCCAGACATTACATCCTATGTGTGACTGATATCAGCCGCTCCTCTTATAACACTCCAGTACTATTATATCCTCCAGAGACATTACATCATATGTGTGACTGATATCAGCCGCTCCTCTTATAACACTCCAGCACTATTATATCCTCCAGAGACATTACATCATATGTGTGACTGATATCAGCCGCTCCTCTTATATCACTCCAGTACTATTATATCCTCCAGAGACATTACATCATATGTGTGACTGATATCAGCCGCACCTCTTATAACACTCCAGTACTATTATATCCTCCAGACATTACATCATATGTGTGACTGATATCAGCTGCTCCTCTTATATCACTCCAGCACTATTATATCCTCCAGAGACATTACATCACATGTGTGACTGATATCAGCCACTCCTCTTATATCACTCCAGCTCTATTATATCCTCCAGAGACATTACATCATATGTGACTGATATCAGCCGCACCTCTTATATCACTCCAGTACTATTATATCCTCCAGAGACATTACATCATATATGTGACTGATATCAGCTGCTCCTCTTATAACACTCCAGCACTATTATATCCTCCAGAGACATTACATCATATGCGTGACTGATATCAGCCGCTCCTCTTATAACACTCCAGCACTATTATATCCTCCAGAGACATTACATCATATGTGTGACTGATATCAGCCGCTCTTCTTATATCACTCCAGTACTATTATATCCTCCAGAGACATTACATCATATGTGACTGATATCAGCCGCACCTCTTATATCACTCCAGTACTATTATATCCTCCAGAGACATTACATCATATATGTGACTGATATCAGCTGCTCCTCTTATAACACTCCAGCACTATTATATCCTCCAGAGACATTACATCATATGTGTGACTGATATCAGCCGCTCCTCTTATAACACTCCAGCACTATTATATCCTCCAGAGACATTACATCATATATGTGACTGATATCAGCCGCTCCTCTTATATCACTCCAGTACTATTATATCCTCCAGACATTACATCATATGTGCGACTGATATCAGCCGCTCCTCTTATAACACTCCAGCAATATTATATCCTCCAGACATTACATCATATGTGTGACTGATATCAGCCGCTCCTCTTATATCACTGCTGTACTATTATATCCTCCAGAGACATCATATGTGTGACTGATATCAGCAGCTTCTCTTATAACACTCCAGCACTATTATATCCTCCAGACATTACATCATATGTGTGACTGATATCAGCTGCTCCTCTTATAACACTCCAGCACTATTATATCCTCCAGAGACATTACATCATATGTGACTGATATCAGCCGCTCCTCTTATAACACTCCAGCACTATTATATCCTCCAGAGACATTACATCATATGTGACTGATATCAGCCGCAACTCTTATATCACTCCAGTACTATTATATCCTCCAGAGACATTACATCATATGTGTGACTGATATCAGCCGCTCCTCTTATAACACTCCAGTACTATTATATCCCCAGAGACATTACATCATATGTGTGACTGATATCAGCCGCTCCTCTTATAACCCTCCAGCACTATTATATCCCCCAGAGACATTACATCATATGTGTGACTGATATCAGCCGCTCCTCTTATAACCCTCCAGCACTATTATATCCTCCAGAGACATTACATCATATGTGACTGATATCAGCCGCTCCTCTTATATCACTCCAGTACTATTATATCCCCCAGAGACATTACATCATATGTGACTGATATCAGCCGCTCCTCTTATAACACTCCAGCACTATTATATCCTCCAGAGACATTACATCATATGTGTGACTGATATCAGCCGCTCCTCTTATAACACTCCAGCACTATTATATCCTCCAGAGACATTACATCATATGTGACGGATATCAGCCGCTCCTCTTATATCACTCCAGTACTATTATATCCTGCAGAGACATTACATCATATGTGTGACTGATATCAGCCGCTCCTCTTATAACACTCCAGTACTATTATATCCTCCAGAGACATTACATCATATGTGTGACTGATATCAGCCGCTCCTCTCATAACACTCCAGTACTATTATATCCTCCAGAGACATTACATCATATGTGTGACTGATATCAGCCGCTCCTCTTATATCACTCCAGTACTATTATATCCCCAGAGACATTACATCATATGTGTGACTGATATCAGCCGCTCCTCTTATATCACTCCAGCACTATTATACCCTCCAGAGACATTACATCCTATGTGACTGATATCAGCCGCTCCTATTATAACACTCCAGTACTATTATATCCAACAGACACATTACATCATATGTGTGACTGATATCAGCCGCTCCGCTTATATCACTCCAGCACTATTATACCCTCCAGAGACATTACATCATATGTGACTGATATCAGCCGCTTCCCTTATATCACTCCAGCACTATTATATCCTCCAGAGACATTACATCATATGTGTGACTGATATCAGCCGCTCCTCTTATATCACTCCAGCACTATTATACCCTCCAGAGACATTACATCATATGCGTGACTGATATCAGCAGGTCCTCTTATATCACTCCAGCACTATTATATCCTCCAGAGACATTACATCATATGTGTGACTGATATCAGCTGCTCCTCTTATATCACTCCAGCACTATTATATCCTCCAGAGACATTACATCATATGTGTGACTGATATCAGCCGTTCCTCTTATATCACTCCAGCACTATTATATCCTCCAGAGACATTACATCATATGTGACTGATATCAGCCGCTCCTCTTATAACACTCCAGCACTATTATATCCTCCAGAGACATTACATCATATGTGACTGATATCAGCCGCAACTCTTATATCACTCCAGTACTATTATATCCTCCAGAGACATCATATGTGTGACTGATATCAGCCGCTTCTCTTATAACACTCCAGCACTATTATATCCTCCAGACATTACATCATATGTGTGACTGATATCAGCTGCTCCTCTTATAACACTCCAGCACTATTATATCCTCCAGAGACATTACATCATATGTGACGGATATCAGCCGCTCCTCTTATAACACTCCAGCACTATTATATCCTCCAGAGACATTACATCATATGTGACTGATATCAGCCGCTCCTCTTATAACACTCCAGTACTATTATATCCCCAGAGACATTACATCATATGTGTGACTGATATCAGCCGCTCCTCTTATAACCCTCCAGCACTATTATATCCTCCAGAGACATTACATCATATGTGACTGATATCAGCCGCTCCTCTTATATCACTCCAGTACTATTATATCCCCCAGAGACATTACATCATATGTGACTGATATCAGCCGCTCCTCTTATAACACTCCAGCACTATTATATCCTCCAGAGACATTACATCATATGTGTGACTGATATCAGCCGCTCCTCTTATAACACTCCAGCACTATTATATCCTCCAGAGACATTACATCATATGTGACGGATATCAGCCGCTCCTCTTATATCACTCCAGTACTATTATATCCTGCAGAGACATTACATCATATGTGTGACTGATATCAGCCGCTCCTCTTATAACACTCCAGTACTATTATATCCTCCAGAGACATTACATCATATGTGTGACTGATATCAGCCGCTCCTCTCATAACACTCCAGTACTATTATATCCTCCAGAGACATTACATCATATGTGTGACTGATATCAGCCGCTCCTCTTATATCACTCCAGTACTATTATATCCCCAGAGACATTACATCATATGTGTGACTGATATCAGCCGCTCCTCTTATATCACTCCAGCACTATTATACCCTCCAGAGACATTACATCCTATGTGACTGATATCAGCCGCTCCTATTATAACACTCCAGTACTATTATATCCAACAGACACATTACATCATATGTGTGACTGATATCAGCCGCTCCGCTTATATCACTCCAGCACTATTATACCCTCCAGAGACATTACATCATATGTGACTGATATCAGCCGCTTCCCTTATATCACTCCAGTACTATTATATCCTCCAGAGACATTACATCATATGTGTGACTGATATCAGCCGCTCCTCTTATATCACTCCAGTACTATTATATCCTCCAGAGACATTACATCATATATGTGACTGATATCAGCCGCTCCTCTTATATCACTCCAGCACTATTATACCCTCCAGAGACATTACATCATATGCGTGACTGATATCAGCCGCTCCTCTTATATCACTCCAGCACTATTATATCCTCCAGATACATTACATCATATGTGTGACTGATATCAGCTGCTCCTCTTATATCACTCCAGCACTATTATATCCTCCAGAGACATTACATCATATGTGTGACTGATATCAGCCGTTCCTCTTATATCACTCCAGCACTATTATATCCTCCAGACATTACATAATGTGTGACTGATATCAGCCTCTCCTCTTATAACACTCCAGTACTATTATATACTCCAGACATTACATCATATGTGTGACTGATATCAGCCGCTCCTCTTATATCACTCCAGTACTATTATATCCTCCAGAGACATTACATCATATGTGTGACTGATATCAGCCGCTCCTCTTATATCACTCCAGTACTATTATATCCTCCAGAGACATTACATCATATGTGACTGATATCAGCCGCTCCTCTTATATCACTCCAGTACTATTATATCCTCCAGAGACATTACATCATATATGTGACTGATATCAGCCGCTCCTCTTATATCACTCCAGTACTATTATATCCTCCAGAGACATTACATCATATATGTGACTGATATCAGCAGCTCCTCTTATATCACTCCAGTACTATTATATCCTCCAGAGACATTACATCATATGTGTGACTGATATCAGCCGCTCCTCTTATATCACTCCAGCACTATTATATCCTCCAGAGACATTACATCATATATGTGACTGATATCAGCCGCTCCTCTTATATCACTCCAGCACTATTATATCCTCCAGAGACATTACATCATATGTGTGACTGATATCAGCCGCTCCTCTTATATCACTCCAGCACTATTATATCCTCCAGAGACATTACATCATATATGTGACTGATATCAGCCGCTCCTCTTATATCACTCCAGCACTATTATATACTCCAGAGACATTACATCATATGTGACTGATATCAGCCGCTCCTCTTATATCACTCCAGCACTATTATATCCTCCAGACATTACATCATATGTGTGACTGATATCAGCCGCTCCTCTTATATCACTCCAGCACTATTATATCCTCCAGAGACATTACATCATATGTGTGACTGATATCAGCCGCTCCTCTTATATCACTCCAGTACTATTATATCCTCCAGAGACATTACATCATATGTGTGACTGATATCAGCCGCTCCTCTTATATAACTCCAGCACTATTATATCCTCCAGAGACATTACATCATATGTGTGACTGATATCAGCCGTTCCTCTTATATCACTCCAGCACTATTATATCCTCCAGACATTACATATATCAGCCTCTCCTCTTATAACACTCCATTACTATTATATCCTTCAGAGACATTACATCATATGTGACTGATATCAGCAGCTCCTCTTATATCACTCCAGTACTATTATATCCTCCAGAGACATTACATCATATGTGTGACTGATATCAGCCGCTCCTCTTATATCACTCCAGCACTATTATATCCTCCAGAGACATTACATCATATATGTGACTGATATCAGCCGCTCCTCTTATATCACTCCAGCACTATTATATCCTCCAGAGACATTACATCATATATGTGACTGATATCAGCAGCTCCTCTTATATCACTCCAGCACTATTATATCCTCCAGAGACATTACATCATATATGTGACTGATATCAGCCGCTCCTCTTATATCACTCCAGCACTATTATATACTCCAGACATTACATCATATGTGTGACTGATATCAGCCGCTCCTCTTATATCACTCCAGTACTATTATATCCTCCAGGGACATTACATCATATGTGTGACTGATATCAGCCGCTCCTCTTATAACACTCCAGTACTATTATATCCTCCAGAGACATTACATCATATGTGACTGATATCAGCCGCTCCTCTTATATCACTCCAGCACTATTATATCCTCCAGACATTACATCATATGTGTGACTGATATCAGCCGCTCCTCTTATATCACTCCAGCACTATTATATCCTCCAGAGACATTACATCATATGTGTGACTGATATCAGCCGCTCCTCTTATATCACTCCAGCACTATTATATCCCCCAGAGACATTACATCATATGTGTGACTGATATCAGCCGCTCCTCTTATATCACTCCAGCACTATTATATCCTCCAGAGACATTACATCATATGTGTGACTGATATCAGCCGCTCCTCTTATATCACTACAGTACTATTATATTCTCCAGAGACATTACATCATATGTGACTGATATCAGCCGCTCCTCTTATATCACTCCAGTACTATTATATCCTCCAGAGACATTACATCATATGTGACTGCTGCACCATTATAGGCTCTGACCCTTTAAATTAAGGACATATCGTACATTCCAAGTCTTATTTGGAAGGTTATTGGTCCTTGATATTTCGGATCACAGGTCGGTAGGGGTGTCCACGTTATGGCTTCCTGGGACCTGCACCGCTCGCTAGGTCAATATTGACTCCCATCCAGAACACGTCGCTTGTACTTTACATGTGAGACGTTGTTGACATTGGACAGGACGTGGATCAGAAGACGTCTCGGCTGTGACCGGACCCCTGTGAGGAGCACCCCTGGCCCTCGGCGGCTGGAAACATGTGTCGCCCGCGGGTGTAGTGTGGAGCACAATATAATAAGGAGAAATATCAGAGACTCCGGATTATGAGCTTTACAGGAGGAAGAGATGGGAAAATGAAGCGCTTCCGAGCGCCGCACGCGAACACAATGGCAGCCAGCAAATATTAACCCCTTATGTGGCTAATCCCTGACACATCCCTTACTGGCAGCTGTCACTATTAACTACTTCCTGCCCTGATATCGTCTGCGCCCAGCAGTGTCTCTTCTGTGTGGGGCTTCCTGAGGGGCGGGAAACAGATTTTAACTCTTTCCTTCCAATACCAAATGGACGATGGAGAAAACTAAAAGTGATGGGGTGGCGAGCAGAATACAAGTAAGGGAACCGCAGACCTCATATGTAATGGGGCGGCACATGACAATGATCGCTGAAAACACGGCCGGAAAAGGCGATCACAGACGAGCCTCATTATGTGGATGTTGCTGAAATTATCAATTCTGAAATTTGTGGCTTTGACCAGAATAGGTTTTCGGATTTGTTTCAATTAATTTTTTTAGGTTGTTACTAAATAACCCCTTTTTTTGGGGGGGGGGGGGTAGAAGAGTCCATCTTTGCCCCGTCACATTCTCAGGTGTTTTAGACACTTTTTACGCCTATCGCAGAAGTTTTGTAAAGAGTCGTGAAAAGGGGGCCTGGCTGACAGGAGTAGTAAAATGCGCCTAATTTATTAAAGTTGTGCGCCTGATTGGTGTACATGATTGTTATATACGTATATACCAGGCCGATATTCTTCATCAACCAATCGTGAACAATCATTATAAAGATGCTCTAGATAGAAACGTGGGACCGCACCGGGGACAATCACTGGACACAAACGACCAGATCTTTATACGGAACAGGGAATAATAACAATGTAACAACGTGTAATCCGCTGCTGAGGAGCAACGGACACGGAAATGATTGCGACTCCGCCAGAACCTGAGAAATTACTGGAAAACTTCACGTTTTAAAGGGCTGAATTTTACCACCGCGAATGTCTAGAGTTTAGAGTTCTGGATCTGGATCTCCTTTATAATCATTCTCGTAACCAATCTCATTGCTTCAATGTAAATGGTCAAGATCCGTTTTGTGTCTACAGCTCCTATGCAGCGCTGTGTGTCTCCATGGTTACAGATAAAACCTGTGTATTATGACCCTTCCTTCTTGAGAACCTACAGACAGTAGTAGAGGAGGCAGATGGAAGGGAAGATCACACGACTGCAGGATCAGACTAAACAGGGTTTGTCTAGAAGTCTGTACATGGAGACATAGATCTGCATCGGGGCTGTATACACAAAACCATAGGAGAGCTTTCAATCAAGACTAGAAGCAACGTTTTTTTCAGATGCTTTGGAGCAATAAGGAAAAAAATGTGCAAAAGTGCACCTGCGAGCGATGTAACCGGATCAAAACCCTCGCATGTGACAAGTGCTAAGCCCCCCAGCCCCTCCCCCATTTTGTTTGTATAGTCGTGAAGCGACAAAAAAAAAAAAAAGCAAACAGCTTTGTGTTGCGCTTCCCTCGCCATCCGCTTTCTGTCCGGGACCGGTCTATAATTGCAGGTTTATTGCCTGTACGGCTGCCGGATAATGACATGTTTGCAAATTAATTTTTGCCGCGGCTGCTTCAGCAGATTCAGTAGAGAAGGTCTGACCATTAATTACCGCGGTCGCACGTTTAATCCCGGGGAATTAAGAAGACCTGAAAAAAAGAACGCCAGGAGGAAGCAGAGGCGAGGAAAAGGCAAATGCTTCACCGGATAACACTCCTCACAGACACAGTGGTGGCCCCATGAAGCCCCTCAACACATGAAGAGCCACCGGGGACCTCCCGATTATTAAACCCCCTGGAATGTCGATATCATCAGCTGCTGAGCAGTAGGTCCTTCCTGTACATGAGTTGTTAATAGATGGACGCACATTGTGAACGGCGCACGTGGCATGAAATATTGGGCGTGTATTTGACACGTTTCTCTTTCTTACACCAAGTCGTGGCCGATGTGCATTTATGACAATGAAATGGAGCAACTTATTAAGAAATTTGGCCTCCTTAGCCACGACCCATTATCCACATTTTTAGCGACTCCATTGTTTTCGGAGCATTTTACTTTATAAATCTTCCCCGAGCAGCCGCCTAACATGTAAACACGGAGCCGGCAACTATCAATAAATTAGAAATGGTGGAGAGCAGAACTACATCCCCCTAGCACAGCACAACCTGCTCAGCACTGAAAAATCCTCCTGTTATACACACAGGTCCTTTCCAGTCACACAAACAAAAGCAGAGCTCAACGTCTGCACAGCGAGCGCAAGTCAAGTGCAAGCGGCACGTCCGTATACAAGACTGAAGCCAGGACATGTGCTACTGAGGGGGTCTAAACTGTTCAGAAGCAAAGCTGCAGAGTAAAAACCAATTTGTAACATGAAACTTGTTTCTATTCGCTCCATTTGCCAGTTCTTTGGTTGGAGCCTGCAGTGTAAAGCATAGAGGTTTTCCGTCCAGCCCCTGAGATGAAGCAGTAACGCTTTGACCTTTCGTTTACAGCAGCTGTTGTCTTTCGCCAGTGCAGCCGGTCACCCTCTCCGGGTAGTGATTCGCCGTACATTACCGCACTCTCTGTGACAGGCAGGCATAGCCTCCCGGCCGCTCTCATTCCCGTAATGACCGCATTACCATCCCCTCTCCCACTAATGAATCAAGCAGCAATTTTCCATTTTTAATGAAAGCTCAGACGAGCGCAGGATCACGTACCGAGCCGTTATGAGCGCGTCGTCAGGATCCGCAGCTGTAGCGGGGAATTATTTTCTAGAAGTGCAGAATCTTTATTACAGACCTCGCTATATACTCACACATTTATACACAGGCGGATTGTAAATTCTTCTCCTCTTGCAATGAATTTGGTTTCTTTCTAGAATCCTGTATAACCCGAGGTCTCTGCTGTGTGTTTCAGCCATGACTTTTCAGCACAGGCCATAAGCACATGCTCTATTAGTGCCCGGCTATGGTCAGTGACTCCAGCTTAGCTTCATTGCCTATTAGAGTTTTAGGCAGACTGATATTCACTTCATGTCTCATTCAGGCTCTAGCTGCTCCTCTAGCTCTTCCCTCCTGCTTTAAACTGCAGCTCTGCTTGTTCAGATTGACTGCTGTGTATAAGACCTTAGCACAAAGTCAGTACTTGGATAGATTATTACATTACAGTAAAGATGGAACGATTATAAACTAAGAGCAACTAAACGACCAGTGAGAAAAAACCATCAGTAACCTGCAGCATATAGACGGAAGGGGAGGAGTCTGGATAAAGGGGAGGAGACTGATGAAGATGCTGATCCAGCATTGAAACGCGTTGCCACTTTACTTCTACAATAAACCTTTGAAACTTCCTTTTGCATACGTGATTTACCTTTTTCCACGGTTTTGCATTCTATCTCGTGGGTAGCAGCGCCTCCTAAAGACTCTTCTTTTCTCCCTACCATTATCACTCTGCTATAAACGTCATGTATATAATCTCCTTATATACACATTATACAAAAATATGTTCCACATCCTGTATGAACACAGCAGTCACATGACACAAAAACGCTGGAATCATCTCACCCAGTGCAAACAATGTGACGGACAACACCTGCTTGGGTTAAACAAATACTCTACAGACTTCATGGGAGTAAATAAGACGCTCCGACAAATCAGCAGCTAGAAACATACAATGCTCCGAAACGAAAACCACAGCACCGCTGCTCTCTAGTGAATGGATAGACTGCATTCTCAGTGATGTCACCGCTGCTCTCTAGTGAATGGATAGGCTGCATTCTCAGTGATGTCACCGCTGCTCTCTAGTGAAGAATGGATAGGCTGCATTCTCAGTGATGTCACCGCTGCTCTCTAGTGAATGGATAGGCTGCATTCTCAGTGATGTCATCGCTGCTCTCTAGTGAATGGATAGGCTGTATTCTCAGTGATGTCACCGCTGCTCTCTAGTGAAAGGATAGGCTGCATTATTAGTGATGTCACCGCTGTTATCTAGTGAATGGATAGGCTGTATTCTTAGTGATGTCACCGCTGCTCTCTAGTGAAAGGATAGGCTGCATTATTAGTGATGTCACCGCTGTTATCTAGTGAATGGATAGGCGTCATTCTCAGTGATGTCACCGCTGCTCGCTAGTGAATGGATAGGCTGCATTCTCAATGATGTCACCGCTGCTCTCTAGTGAATGGATAGGCTGTATTCTCAGTGATGTCACCGCTGCTCTCTAGTGAAAGGATAGGCTGCATTATTAGTGATGTCACCGCTGTTATCTAGTGAATGGATAGGCGTCATTCTCAGTGATGTCACCGCTGCTCGCTAGTGAATGGATAGGCTGCATTCTCAATGATGTCACCGCTGCTCTCTAGTGAATGGATAGGCTACATTCTCAGTGATGTCACCGCTGCTCGCTAGTGAATGGATAGGCTGCATTCTCAATGATGTCACCGCTGCTCCCTAGTGAATGGATAGGCTGCATTCTCAGTGATGTCACCGCTGCTCTCTAGTGAAAGGATAGGCTGCATTATTAGTGATGTCACCGCTGTTATCTAGTGAATGGATAGGCTGTATTCTTAGTGATGTCACCGCTGCTCTCTAGTGAATGGATAGGCGTCATTCTCAGTGGTGTCACCGCTGCTCTCTAGTCAAAGGATAGGCTGCATTATTAGTGATGTCACCGCTGTTATCTAGTGAATGGATAGGCGTCATTCTCAGTGATGTCACCGCTGCTCCCTAGTGAATGGATAGGCTGCATTCTCAATGATGTCACCGCTGCTCTCTAGTGAAAGGATAGGCTGCATTATTAGTGATGTCACCGCTGTTATCTAGTGAATGGATAGGCTGTATTCTTAGTGATGTCACCGCTGCTCTCTAGTGAATGGATAGGCGTCATTCTCAGTGGTGTCACCGCTGCTCTCTAGTCAAAGGATAGGCTGCATTATTAGTGATGTCACCGCTGTTATCTAGTGAATGGATAGTCGTCATTCTCAGTGATGTCACCGCTGTTATCTAGTGAATGGATAGGCGTCATTCTCAGTGATGTCACCGCTGCTCGCTAGTGAATGGATAGGCTGCATTCTCAATGATGTCACCGCTGCTCTCTAGTGAATGGATAGGCTACATTCTCAGTGATGTCACCGCTGCTCGCTAGTGAATGGATAGGCTGCATTCTTAGTGATGTCACCGCTGCTCTCTAGTGAATGGATAGGCTGCATTCTCAGTGATGTTACCGCTGCTCTCTAGTGAATAGATAGGCTGCATTCTCAGTGATATCACCGCTGCTCCCTAGTGAATGGATAGGCTGTATTCTCAGTGATGTCACCGCTGCTCCCTAGTGAATGGATAGGCTGCATTCTCAATGATGTCACCGCTGCTCCCTAGTGAATGGATAGGCTGCATTCTCAATGATGTCACCGCTGCTCCCTAGTGAATGGATAGGCTGTATTCTCAGTGATGTCACCGCTGCTCCCTAGTGAATGGATAGGCTGTATTCTCAGTGATGTCACCGCTGCTCCCTAGTGAATGGATAGGCTGCATTCTCAATGATGTCACCGCTGCTCCCTAGTGAATGGATAGGCTGTATTCTCAGTGATGTCACCGCTGCTCGCTAGTGAATGGATAGGCTGCATTCTCAATGATAACACTTCCTCTCGGTGAATAAACTATACATTGCATTTCTATATAATCCACGCAGTTTTCCCATTAGATTTTATAACATTTTTATTGGATTTTGGCTGAAACTACAGAATAAAAGTTTCCATCCAAATCTGCACATAAAACAAAATATGTAATAAACTTTTTAGTCATTTTGGGTTCATTATAATATTGACAAGATTTTCCAGATTATGATTCTGCTCTGCAGAACATTACGCCATGCATTGATACTCTGCAGAGCATTCAGTCTATCGTACAGAACATCTGCAGTGTGTTAATCGCTCAGTTGTTACAGGAATCCTTTGCTAGGAAAAACATTTCATGCCGGTGATAATTATAAATGGTAACACTGTAGCCAATCCCTATGGCCGGTGATACATGGGAGGGTGTGCGGTGGGTGCAGGTTGTATGTGGTGGCGCTGCACACCCGTCCTATATTGTGGGGGGGGGGGCACCTATAGCCGCAGCCAGATGGGAATTATTTTCAAAGACAATGCGAAGAACATCAAGGGGTGTCCATTCCAATAACGGAGCTTTTATAGGAGGTCGACAGGTGTGTGGATTCAGCCCTCGCTCTAACCACAGTCTGATGCAGCGTTGTCAGGCCTTGAGTCAGATTCAGTTGTCTACAGTGTAAAATAATCCTATAATGTAAACAAGAGTGTCCTCATTCACTGACAGCAAGCAAATAGCTTAAAAACCGTAAGGACTGGAAACATTTTCCGTTGCGTTAAACGCTTTTTGTTCCAGAGTTATCCCTTGCTGCTTCGCACTAACAGCCTCTGAATATAAAATAGCCGGCACATTACTTGCAATATTTCGGATCAGTAAGAATAATGAGCGCTGTGAAGAGCGCAGGGTTTGTGACAGTGACGACTGGCAGCGGGCCTCATGGCTCTGGAAGCGCGGGCCCTACAACATCCCCCGGGATTTTCATAGATTGTGAACGTCTACAACCACAGAAGTTGGCAGCGTGATAAGAGCCCCTGCTCCAGGCAGATAAGTAACCTCAGCTGAAGGGAAGGCAGCGAGAAGCGTTATCAGTCCGTGTGAGGAATGACACTTGTCTCCTAGGCCGCGATTGCGGACACAACAGGAAAAGCGACAAAGGCAGAGAGCATGGAGCAGGCCGCGGCGAACAAAGAGCGCGTCCTCTGCCGGCCCAGATAAACTCTTCAGAGAGGAGCCAACGACTAAGAGCTCATTAGTCTGTGCCGCCGTGTGCCACATGCTGACTGGGCCAAAGCGGAGACGTCTATTGCCACACAGGAGTCTTTATCTAACCGACATCCCGACCAACTGCAACCACCACAGAGGCCAAGATATCCCGTTCCTGCCGCTCACCGGGGAAATAAAGGATTCTGGGAGGCACGAGACAAGATGATCATGTGACTAGTGAGGAGAGTTTCTGTGCCAACAACAGTGTTTCACCAAAATCATAGTTTGAAAAGGCTTCTTAACTGGAGGATCCGTAACAATGTATCAGGCAAGTTCCCAAGAGAGGAATTTCTGATATATCCACAGCTTTGCAGCATTTTACAAACCGAATGAATCTACATAACACTATAGAAAAACATGACATATCCTGTACTGAGCTATTGTTTGCATTTACGGACCGTGCTCATAATGCGGGTGACACTCCGCAGCCTGTCCGTGCAGTGTTTACTGACCGCAACTACTGTTGTGTGCATGAGGCCAAACTGTGTACATACATTACATTACTTATCCTGTACTGATCCGGAGTTATGTCCTGTATTATACTCCAGAGCTGCACTCACTATTCTGCTGGTGGAATCACTGTGTACATACATTACATTACTTATCCTGTACTGATCCTGAGTTATATCCTGTATTATACTCCAGAGCTGCACTCACTATTCTGCTGGTGGAGTCACTGTGTACATACATTACATGACTTATCCTGTACTGAACCTGAGTTACATCCTGTATTATACTCCAGAGCTGCGCTCACTATTCTGCTGGTGGAGTCACTGTGTACATACATTACGTTACTTATCCTGTACTGATCCTGAGTTACATCCTGTATTATACTCCAGAGCTGCACTCACTATTCTGCTGGTGGAGTCACTGTGTACATACATTACTTATCCTGTACTGATCCTGAATTACATCCTGTATTATACTCCAGAGCTGCGCTCACTATTCTGCTGGTGGAGTCACTGTGTACATATATTACATTACTTATCCTGTACTGATCCGGAGTTATAGCCTGTATTATACTCCAGAGCTGCACTCACTAATCTGCTGGTGCAGTCACTGTGTACATACATTACATTACTTATCCTGTACTGATCCTGAGTTATATCCTGTATTATACTCCAGAGCTGCACTCACTATTCTGCTGGAGTCACTGTGTACATACATTACTTATCCTGTACTGATCCTGAGTTACATCATGTATTATACTCCAGAGCGGCACTCACTATTCTGCTGGAGTCACTGTGTACATACATTACTGATCCTAAATTGCATCTTGTAAAGCTGCACTCAGTTTTGTAGTGTTCAGAGTGGAAATCTCCCAGCATTCCCTGCTGGTTCACTGTCTGCACAGTACTTATATTGGTAATCTGCATTCTGGGAAGTGTTATATTTATGCGAGGTAGTGCCCAGTCCTAAGAAATAATGAAAACTAACTGCCCCCTTTCCTCACTCGCTACAGGAACTCTGCTAAGCTGCTAAGGCTTTCCAGTCTCCTGTCTTTTCTGTACAGACAGGGGTTATTGCAGGACATTAAAAACCCATCGAGAGTCCGCGGAGTAAAATAAGTGTTAAAATAATAATAAAAGGAGAAGCAACAAAAACCTCAGCAAAATATGAAGAAATTAAGAAAACAAATGAAGTCAAAGGGGAGGAGGGTGCGAGTCTGATCTATGGGGGGGAAATGTCAACATTACCTCATGGTGGATCCCTTCTGGGACTGAAGTATCTGCCTTTTAAAAGAGTTTTAATTTCAAGAAGGGCTTGTTTAAGTCTTCATTGCCCCTTCTAGACAGTCAATAGTAATTGGAGGCAGACCGGTTGCTATGGATGAGCTTCCTGACTGAAAAGACTGGTTGCTATGGATGAGCTGCCTGACAACTATCTTGAAAAGACTGGTTACAAAGTATCTATAGTAACCAGACTGTCAGACAGGACCCCGGCAGGTCAAGACTGGATTTTCCACGCTCGATGCAGCAGACCCCTTACAATTCGGCCTTATTAGTCAGATGCATTTAGATGGAGAAACCCTTTAAGGAGACGTATAAGATGTTGGTAATAATGGTTACAACACGTGTTAAGTCCAAAAGCTCAGTCCGGTTTGAGAAACGTTCCCTATCCTTGTTGTCTCATTATCCCTGTAACCACAAGCTCCGGACTATGTGCAATCAACAAGATATTTCGTGTTGCTTCAGAAACGTTACGGCGTGGCGCGATGGCCCGATGACCTTCAGTAGACAACCGGGTCACACTTATCCCTGCATAAAACTAATGAGCTGGATCTCTCTCTGCAACGGAGACACGTAATTGTTATCAGCGGGTGGATCAGGCTGCTGGCGCGGGGAGCTCGCCACCATTCTACGGAGCCATCAAAGCAATGGAGTGCGACGGACCACCGAATGCTGAGATTTCATTCGTCCCCGAGTTCCTGTCGCTGCCGAGTCATTAGCCAGCTTTCCGTGCAGAGTGTGACTGCGACACAATCGCTCGCTTCTGAATTAAAAGTTTATGGGCTGTGAAGAGAGGAGGCAACAGGAGCAGCCAGAAGACTATTCAAAACGACTGCACCAGTTAACCCATTATCAGGAGATTTAACAAAACATTCATACAAAGGTCCAAAACTATGAATCTACGACCATGAAAACAGCAAAGATCCCAAAGAAATGGCGTCTGGGCGCACGCGCTTGGTCGAGAGAGGAAAGGACCAGTCACAAGCAGAATTGGAAGTCCGGATATCTGTGGTTTAGAGCCGGACCATAAAGCTCTCAGCGCTCTACAGCCTCGGACCACTTCTGTATTTGTGAACATGTGATCCAGGAAATAAGTCCCACATAAGAGGAAGGCTGAAGAACTACAGAATTAAAGTGCCTGTTTAATGGGGTCTGTTCCAGTGATGTGAATCGCTGGGTATTTGGGTTCTCCATCTTATAAATCAGCCGTATGCAGCAGTCAGTGATACAACAAGCGCTACAGTCCACAAGAGCGCAAAATCCTTAATAAAAGAGCTTTGTAAGGTATAAAAGTGCACCCCGCCGTCTTACGTATCCAAGATTGGCACAAGAACAGGACCCACATGTCCCATGCACACGACCATAAAAATCATCCATAATTGAAGACTGTTATTATGGTCCCTTTCACTTCTGTTGTCCACGGACACCGTCCCGTATATTTGTGGTAAGGTGTCCGTGCCGTGGAAACCTTCCGCAAGATATAGGGCATGTCTTATCTTTTGCTTTTTATGGACCGTGCTCCCATACATTATAATGGGAGCACGGCACGCAAATTACGGACCGTGATTAAGGTGCACGGTGGTGTGCATGGGGCCCTAGTCAGATTAGATTGGTTTCCCATTGGGGCCCACAATCTAGTCGATCTCAGGTCCACACACTGAATTAGTCTTCGTTAGGATTGGGGGGAAACCATGTGAACCCTAAGCCGAGGCCATAATGAGATTCATCAACCCAGACCCCAATGCTACAAGACAAGCGTTATCACTGAGCCCCCTTAATACCCATGAGTGAAGTAGAACATGAGAGTCCAGGAGGCGAAAGTGTAACAAGAGTTGGGGAGATGGATTTGTAAAACGAAGATGTTAAGAAGAAGTGACACGAGTTCAGAGGAAATACAGGTTGTCAGGAAGCTGCGAGCCGCCAGGAGAGGATGAAGGATCGACATTGATGGTCAATGGGGGGAAGAAGCTGCGGGTGGTAGAACGTAGACCGCTGCTGAAAGGGACTTGTTCATTGCCGAGAAATAAAAATTGAGGAGAAGACACAACTGGATGAGAAGTTGGATGAGAGTGATGGGCAGGTGAAGACGGAGAGTTTCCAGTACGTGAGTAGAACAAACAGGAGATGATTATGAGCCGCCGGCTGGCCAACCTCGCAGGGAGCAGGGCTAATAAATATCTAGCTCAGACCGGTCACATATCTGCGCTGCTCCAACAGGGGAGCACTACCATCCCCAACCCAGCCAAATGCCTGCTAAATTGAATCAATCCATCTTGGAAATGGTTCTTGTCATCTTGTGTCAAGGAGAGGGGAGGGGGGTCGATAAGGAGAGGCAGGAAAATGGGGTTGAGGAGCGAACAGAGCAGAGCTTGGGGGGAGCCAGCAATCACAGCGGCATCGGTGCAACACAAAACGCACGCAAACCTTGTACAACCAGAGGGGGAAAATGAACATTCTGCCTTATTCATGTTAATGACTATTTAATGAGAATCTCAGTCTGTGTGTGGGTGACAGCCGGGGGGGCGCAGAAGTGAGAGGGAGGACGGCCGCCTCATTCAGAGATGAAACAGAAAATCTGTCACTATGTGATTCTTATCCTTCCAGGGATCCACAGGGCCCTTTCATTGGCTGACAGGTATGTCAAGAGGGTGATTATCAGCGCCACGCTGGTAGCCGACATTGTGGCCTCAGGATTAACTCTTGCACTGACGGACAAAGAAAATGAGGCGTTCTGCTGGACCTCAGTACAGGAGGGCTGACAAATCCCATCTAGTCATTTTAATAGGAAGCAGCGAAGCCCCCCCTTCCCTATTCCTAGCCGAGCCAAAACCTACATGAAGCCGAAACACCAACAGTCCCAGAACGCCCTGAGCAAAGTCTTCAGCAGCGCTGACCGGACATTTATCTTCAGAAACACATTTGAGATGGAAGGCTGAGCCCTTGAAACAATCCCTTTCCATATGTCCCTGTAGACAACCACTGCAAAGCGGTCTGCAGGCATCTGAACACCCACCGCGCGCACCCCAAACACCGGCTCAGCAGATAGAAATGTTCGAGGACCTCTGACGCACTGATTTCATCCGCTACCTTGTAATGGTCCCGTCTCCAGAAATTCTCTATTCTCCAGCAGTTCCCCTGGAGATTACAGGGGTCCCAACAGCAAGTCCTACCCCCTCAATTAGCTAGTTAATGGGGGATCATCTCAACAAAAATGGGTTATAACGAAGTACAAGGTTTTGAAGACCCTCAGTGTGGACTCTTTTTGGGGGTCCCAGGACAATAACACATGGTCAGGTCTAAGAACCAGACATGACACCTACTAGGAGAGGCCTCTCTAATCCTACAATTTCGGTCACCAACTAATCAGTGTCGCAAGTGAAGATGAGGGTTTCAGGTCTTATGTATGGGGACAAATTCGAACTCTTCGGCCTCCTGTCCCCGTGCAACTTTCAGTGACTTTGAGTCTGTCCTCTCATAGATTTCCGGGATTTGCACGCAGAGGCGTAGGATGAGTCTCTGCTTGGAATCAATAGAGAGATGGTTACTTACAGCCTGTGATTTCATATCAATAATCTGTGGGAAGAATTGATGGGCTGTAATGCGGGAGAGCAATAAATCCAGCCATGCAGGAGCTCTTAAAGTGCTTGTCTTTGTGACATATTTGGTTGGTTTGGGTGTCTGGACGGGGAATCAATCACTGCGCTCCCTCCACACCCCGCACCCAGAACTCCATTTTAATTTGCCAGTCCGAGGGTTTTAGAGAGACGCATTCATCTATATTTGTGTCAGCTCAGATTGCCTTTGTCCTGTAACGCTGTCCTATAAATCTAAGGCAATATCTCTATTCAGCAACCCTGCCGGAATCAGGTTACAAATTAAAATCCTTCCTTTCTCAGGTTCAAGGAAAGCATCAGTAAAAGGAAGAGAAAATCCATAATCCTCTACTGTAGAGCAGACAGACGGCACGGGTCCCCATCCAGGTGAGAAGGAAGGGCCAACCGGGGGTTAATATGGTCTACAACAGGTATTCATGTTTTCCAAATTTCAATCCTAAACAGACTCGGCAGTCGGTAAAATAATGGCGGCCGTGACTTGTGGCAGGAAGTTTATACGATTACCTATCCTGCTGAACATGCCATTAACAAGCAAACTTTGACCTAAGAGGGTAAGAAAGTTATCAAGAAACCGCAGCAAATAGCACGGACCCTTCATTCATTTCATTTATTTTTTTTACGAATTTGCCCCCAAAATAATGAATGTGCAATGAGACAAGTTGCCTTGTTGTCACATCCCAGGTGGGTCGCCACATACTATGAAGGTGGTCGAGATCATCGTTGACGGTCACAAAGATTAAAGGTAGGTTCATCTGTAGCCAAAAGTTGCATTGCAGGTCAACCCTATAGCTTGTTCCTATAGAAAGTAATGCAAAATGGCTGCAAGCGACATTCTGACGCCGTCACTGATGACTCAAGTTGAATAAAATGAGTTTACACGCTGGCGGATCCGGTAATACACAAAAATCTTCTGTCGAGTCTTGTTCAATACAGAATTTGGTGGAGAGAATTGGGGCCGGGGGGGTTTATGGGAACATTACAGAGGAGTTGTAGGGCGGCACATGGACTTTTTGTAGTGAGACTTTTTTCTATAGAGTAGAAACCTTAATGAGCATTTTGGAAGAGATTTTCATGTTACTCTATGAGGGAGGAGGCAGCGAATACGTTATGAAAATTGCTCCAAAATACCAGCATGAAGCCAAAAAATAAAAAATGCCAGCAAGTCACCTAACCAAAGCGATTTTTACGATACTCAATGTATTAGTATGGACCGCGATTTCATAGAGTTTTTTGTAGAGTGATAAAAAGTCAAGGTGTAGCCACAGCCGAAGAACCAGAAGCATCAGAATCAAAGGTTAGAAGATCCTAATAACCATCTTCTAGATTTTACCCAACAACGGCCGGCGTCCATAGATCTCTGAGATACCGTACTGCTCCACTGACGGGATGTATGGTAACAGTTCAGTCTCGTAGCCTCCATTTCCCCATCTACTTTTGAGAACCAAATGACTACACAAGATTTGGACCATGTTCATCTCCATGAGCTTTATTAAGAGCTACGAGTGCGACACAACAGGGTGAGATACTGGCAGATCCCATAGTGACGTATAGTCGTCACATCCGGCAAATGTTCCTGATGTAATACAGCCGTGACATATAAATGGCATCCAAGTGAAGAGCACGTTCCGATCAGCGAAGGCCACGTAACGGAGGAGAAAACCACGCACTGAAACTCCAGAGACGGGAGCTCTAGGAAGCAATGTAGACCTGTACACGTGCCTGACAAGTGCTGGCCTTGCTTCAGGTTCATTATATGAATAGCGAGTTTAGCTGCGGAGAACAAGAGAAATCCAGGTAAGCAAAAATAGACAGGAATTTTAACGAAAAGCTCATTTCGCACAAGCGTCCATTATACAGACCGGAGGAGCGCGGATGAAGGCCTCTCACTGCATCCTTGGAGAAAGGCGAAACCACTAAGGCTCGTATGGCTATTGTCTCACAAGGTCCACGAATAAGAGCCATTTATATACAGCTCTAAGAAGTGCTAAATGGGCCCGAGAGGAATCTCAACCAGATATTGCAAGTTCTAGATTGTCCACCATTAAAGCGACATCTCATAAATGGAATCATCATTCAGGAATAATAAAAAAACTAATCAGATCCAAAGATCGCAGGGAAAGGCTTCCTGTATTGTGCAACACCTTTTGTCTGAACTCGCCCCATCGCCTGGCGGTTCGTGCTGGATGAAGTGGACGGGTCAGCCACGAGAACTTACACCAAGTTTAAGCCCCTTTATAAGGCAGTCCTTCTGGAGTGAGAGGTTGGGTCGGTCCTGAAACTTTTTGCAAAAAAGACCTACGGTACATTGGATCTTTGATGCAGAATCTTCCTCCAGTGCCACCTTTCTGAAATGCAACGTATGTAACGGCAGGGGGTAGGGAGACGGACAAGTGAGCCCTAATCTACCCGCCACTCTGTCCCTGCCTACTTGCAACGACCCGCCCTAGGCGACGGGGTACAACTGGGCGGCGGTCCCTGCGCTCAGTAAGTGCACGACAAACACGACAAACATACAAGGAACACAAGCAAGGAAAAGGGGCCGTTGCCCACGGCAACACCGTGAGCAACCAGAGTGGTGAACGAGCCGAGTCAAGCCAGGAGTGTGCGAGGTACAAAACGAAAAGCAGAAGAGTAGTCGGTAAGCCAGGGTCGGTATGGAGCAGGATCAAAAATAGCAGGAGCTGTAGCTGGGCCAGGAACCACAAGGAAGGAAACAAAAGCAATAACAAGCACCGAGGGACAGGAAGTGCAGGCTTAAATAGACCGAGGGCGGGAGCTAGCTGAGTCTGGCCAGGTTACGATAGGCTCTCCCACTCCTAAGCCTGCCAGCCTGAATGGTGGAAGCAGGAGTCAGTCTCAGGGATGTATTCTCAGGTGCTGACTGATTAGTTCTGGGAGTTAACCCCGCAGTGCCTGGCAGATCCTTTACAGTACCCCCCCTTTTATGAGGGGCCACCGGACCCTTTCTAAGTGGACCTGGCTTACTGGGGAAACGCAGGTGGAACCTCCTGACCAATACCCCAGCGTGAACATCCCGGGCGGGTACCCAAGTCCTCTCCTCGGGCCCGTATCCTCTCCAATGGACCAGGTACTGGAGGGAGCCTTGGACCATCTTGCTGTCCACAATCCTGGCCACCTCGAATTCCACCCCCTCCGGGGTGAGGATGGGAACAGGAGGTCTCCTCGAGGGAGCCAAGGACGGGGAGCAGCGTTTGAGGAGGGAGGCATGAAACACGTCGTGTATCCGAAAAGACGGGGGTAACTCCAGCCGGAAGGAGACAGGATTGAGGACCTCAATGACCTTATACGGCCCAATAAACCGGGGAGCAAACTTCTTGGACGGAACCTTGAGACGCAAGTTCCTAGACGACAACCACACCAGATCCCCGACCATAAACAGGGGGTTAGCAGAACGTTTTTTATCAGCCTGAGTTTTTTGTACGCTCTGGGACGCCTCTAGGTTCTTCTGAACCTGGGCCCAGACTGTGCACAGTTCCCGATGAACGACCTCTACCTCAGGATTGTTGGAACTACCAGGTGAAACGGAGGAGAACCGTGGATTAAACCCAAAATTACAAAAAAAAGGAGAGACCCCAGACGAGTTACTGACCCGGTTATTAAGGGAAAATTCGGCGAGGGGAATGAAAGAGACCCAATCAAATTGACAGTCAGAGACAAAACACCTTAAGTATTGTTCTAGAGACTGATTAGTCCTCTCCGTTTGGCCATTGGTTTCAGGATGGAAGGCAGAGGAGAAGGACAGATCAATCCCCAACTTCATACAGAAAGCTCTCCAAAACAATGAAACAAATTGTACCCCTCTGTCCGAAACAATATTGACAGGGACCCCATGGAGACGCAGGATGTGTTTGACAAACAAGGTAGCCAACGTCTTGGCGTTGGGTAGTTTCTTGAGGGGCACAAAGTGGCACATCTTACTGAAGCGGTCCACCACCACCCACACCACCGACTTGCCTTGGGATGGAGGCAAATCGGTGATAAAATCCATGGAGATATGTGTCCAAGGTCTCTGGGGAATGGGCAACGAACGCAGTAAGCCCGCTGGTCGGGACCTGGGAGTCTTGGACCTAGCACAAACCTCACAAGCGGCGACATAGGCCTTAACGTCTTTAGGCAACCCAGGCCACCAATAATTTCTGGTAATGAGGTGTTTGGTACCCAGGATGCCTGGATGGCCAGATAGTGCGGAGTCATGATTTTCCCTAAGTACCCTTAGCCGGAATTGCAGGGGAACAAACAGCTTGTTCTCAGGAAGGTTCCCGGGAGCTGCACCTTGATCAGCAGCAATTTCAGAGACTAAATCAGAATCGATCGAGGAAATGATTATACCTGGAGGCAAAATACAAGCAGGATCTTCCTCCGAAGGAGGGCTGGCCATGAAGCTACGCGACAGTGCATCAGCCTTAATATTTTTAGACCCAGCCCTATAGGTAACCAAAAAATTGAATCTGGTAAAAAATAACGCCCATCGAGCTTGTCTCGGGTTTAGCCTCCGGGCAGATTCTAGGAACACCAGATTCTTGTGGTCGGTAAGGACCGTTACCTGGTGCCTAGCCCCCTCCAGGAAGTGGCGCCACTCTTCAAATGCCCATTTAATGGCTAAGAGTTCGCGGTTGCCAATATCATAGTTACTTTCAGTTGGCGAAAACTTCCTGGAGAAGTAGGCACAGGGGCGGAGATGGGTGAGGGACCTGGTACCCTGGGACAACACAGCCCCCACTCCCACCTCAGATGCGTCAACTTCCACGATAAATGGCTCCATTTGGTTGGGCTGAACCAGCACCGGGGCCGAGACAAAGCACTTCTTAAGGACCTCAAAAGCCTGGACAGCCTCAGGAGGCCAGTGGAGGAGATCAGCACCTTTGCGAGTGAGGTCCGTAAGGGGCTTAGCGATGACCGAGAAGTTAGCAATAAATCTCCTGTAATAATTAGCAAACCCCAAAAAACACTGTAACGCCTTCAGTGAGGCAGGTTGGACCCATTCCGCCACAGCCTGAACCTTGGCGGGGTCCATGCGGAATTCATGAGGAGTGAGGATTTGACCCAAAAATGGAATCTCCTGTACCCCAAACACACATTTTTCGGTTTTGGCAAACAGTTTATTTTCCCGAAGGACCTGGAGCACCTTCCTGACATGCTCCACGTGGGAGGACCAGTCCTTGGAAAACACCAGTATGTCATCAAGGTACACTACCAGAAAAATCCCCAGGTAATTTCTCAAAATCTCATTTATGAAATTCTGGAAGACCGCAGGGGCATTACACAACCCAAAGGGCATGACGAGGTATTCGAAATGGCCTTCGGGCGTGTTAAACGCAGTCTTCCACTCATCCCCCTCTTTGATGCGAATAAGGTTATACGCCCCCCGTAGATCCAATTTAGAAAACCATTGGGCCCCCTGAACCTGATTAAAGAGATCAGGAATCAAAGGAAGGGGATACTGGTTCCTTACCGTGACCTTATTCAGGCTACGGTAGTCAATGCATGGCCTAAGACCACCATCCTTCTTCCCCACGAAGAAGAAGCCAGCACCTACCGGAGAAGAAGAGGGACGAATGTAACCCTTGGCCAGGGATTCCTGGATATACACTCTCATAGCTTCACGTTCGGGACAAGAAAGATTAAATATCCTACCCTTAGGAAGCTTAGCTCCTGGTACCAATTCGATAGCGCAATCGTATTCTCTATGAGGAGGTAACACTTCGGAGGCCTCCCTAGAGAAAACATCAGCGAAGTCCTGAACAAACTCGGGTAGCGTATTCGCCTCCTTAGGGGGAGAAATAGAATTAACAGAAAAACATGACGTACAACATTCATTACCCCATTTGGTTAGCTCCCCAGTATTCCAGTCAAACGTAGGATTATGCAACTGCAACCAGGGAAGACCTAGCACCAAATCGTACGATAATCCCTGCATCAACAGTACAGAGCATTGCTCCAAATGCATGGAGCCAACAAGGAGTTCAAAAACAGGGGTATGCTGTGTAAAATAACCATTAGCAAGAGGAGTGGCGTCGATACCCACTACCGGGACAGGTTTAGGCAAATCAATAAGAGGCATAGCAAGGGACATAGCAAATTCCACAGACATGATATTAGTAGAGGACCCTGAATCCACGAAAGCACTGCCGGTAGCAGACCTACCACCAAAAGAGACCTGAAAGGGAAGCAAGATCTTAGTACGTTTCATATTTACGGGAAATACCTGTGCGCCCAAGTGACCTCCCCGATGATCACTTAGACGCGGAAGTTCTCTGGCTGCAACCTTACGCTTAGGACAGATGTTCACTTGATGTTTGTCGTCCCCACAGTAGAAGCAGAGACCGTTCTTCCTGCGGAATTCTCTACGTTGTTGGGGGGACACGGAGGCCCCGAGTTGCATAGGTATCTCTGAATCTTTCGGGGAGGAACGAAGCAACGGAGCTTCGGGAGGCATCATGGGGGAGTCGGAGGAGAAAACACATAAACGTTCACGTTGTCGTTCCCTGAGACGTCGGTCAAGTCGTATCGCTAAAGCCATAACCTGGTCTAGGGAGTCAGAAGAGGGATAGCTAACTAGCAGGTCTTTCAGGGCATTCGACAGACCCAACCTAAACTGGCACCTTAAGGCAGGGTCATTCCACCGAGAAGCTACGCACCACTTCCGAAAGTCAGAGCAATACTCCTCAACAGGTCTCTTACCCTGACTTAAGGTCACCAGCTGACTCTCAGCAAAGGCAGTCCTGTCAGTCTCGTCATAAATAAGTCCGAGAGCAGAAAAGAAACAATCAACGGAGGAAAGTTCAGGGGCGTCAGGAGCCAAGGAGAAGGCCCACTCTTGGGGCCCTTCCTGGAGCCGGGACATAATTATACCCACCCGCTGGCTCTCAGAACCTGAGGAATGAGGCTTTAAACGAAAGTAAAGCCTACAACTCTCCCGAAAGGAGAGAAAAGTCCTCCGGTCCCCTGAGAACCGGTCGGGCAACTTGAGGTGGGGTTCAAGAGGTGCGGTGCGGGGAACTACCAGGGTAGCATCAGGCTGGTTGACCCTCTGAGCCAGGGCCTGGACCTGTAGGGAGAGACCCTGCATTTGCTGAGCCAGGGTCTCACGGGGATCCATAGTGGTGTCAGGGACCAGGGGTAGACTAGGTATGGGCTTGTTATTATGTAACGGCAGGGGGTAGGGAGACGGACAAGTGAGCCCTAATCTACCCGCCACTCTGTCCCTGCCTACTTGCAACGACCCGCCCTAGGCGACGGGGTACAACTGGGCGGCGGTCCCTGCGCTCAGTAAGTGCACGACAAACACGACAAACATACAAGGAACACAAGCAAGGAAAAGGGGCCGTTGCCCACGGCAACACCGTGAGCAACCAGAGTGGTGAACGAGCCGAGTCAAGCCAGGAGTGTGCGAGGTACAAAACGAAAAGCAGAAGAGTAGTCGGTAAGCCAGGGTCGGTATGGAGCAGGATCAAAAATAGCAGGAGCTGTAGCTGGGCCAGGAACCACAAGGAAGGAAACAAAAGCAATAACAAGCACCGAGGGACAGGAAGTGCAGGCTTAAATAGACCGAGGGCGGGAGCTAGCTGAGTCTGGCCAGGTTACGATAGGCTCTCCCACTCCTAAGCCTGCCAGCCTGAATGGTGGAAGCAGGAGTCAGTCTCAGGGATGTATTCTCAGGTGCTGACTGATTAGTTCTGGGAGTTAACCCCGCAGTGCCTGGCAGATCCTTTACAGTATGTCAAGACTAAACCTAGAAACTTCACCCAGCTGGATCCAGACGAAGGGACAAGGTCAGCCAGACAAAGGGACAAGGTCAGCCAGACGAAGGGACAAGGTCAGTCGGACGAAGGGACAAGGCCAGCCAGACGAAGGGACAAGGCCAGCCAGACGAAGGGACAAGGCCAGCCAGACGAAGGGACAAGGTCAGCCAGACGAAGGGACAAGGTCAGCCAGACGAAGGGACAAGGTCAGCCCCAAGACACGTTCATCAATAAAATTCCTATTAGACGGATCGATTAACGTCCAAATTTTTGTATAATCGTTCGAATGTAAGAGATAATTGCCATGTGTAATAGCGCCCAACGGTCGAATGATAAATCGTTGGGTGTCCGTGGATCGACCACATCTACCTGGGTGAATGATTATCGTTCGTCGCTGCCACATCCCCTCGTCTAATCAGAAATCTTCCAGCAGCTCAGAGATGAGGGCGAACGAGCAACGATCGCAGGAACAACTGAATAGTGAAAATCTCGGCACGTGTAATAGAACGTCTTTTGAACATCACCGACTCGCTAAATCATATAAATCATAACTCGCTGCTCGTTCATGAAAGAATATCCGGCCGTCTAATAGGACCCTAAGAGAAGACTCTCCATTGGATCTTCCTTCTGCAGGGGTCACTATTCCAGCAACGCTTCCACACTTTCATACATTTTTCCTTTCTCCCGGACCTCAGGTCCCCTTTTTGCAGTGCACTCATTTTTTATTTTTTTTTTCATATTTTCAAGCTTGAGAACAGTCAGCAAGACACGGGGACTGCGAATCAGGGCAGCTCGGATTTATGCACAGGACATGCTCTGCCAACTCAGCAGCCCCAGTCACCTGCCGGCCGATGCCTTCACCTTGTAAATGGGATAAATTAAAGGAATGAATCATCCGTCGCAGGGCCGAGGCTCCTCATTAAAAACTTTTCTCCATTCCCCAACTGACCGGTTTATTGTCCCCAGCACAGCACTTCATGTACCTGCAGATAACTGGCGCTGTATGCAGCGGAGCACTGTGGGAAATCAAGACTAGAGACTTACAACTAAGACGTTCACTGGGGAGACCAAAGAAATTACCACCGAGCAGAAGATGAAAAATAAAATACTGATGTAATAGCGCACAGAAATGTGGCCACGTTATTAGGGGGAGATGGCGATGCTGTTATCCCAGGGGAAGGAGCCTTGATGTCCACCATCATCACCATTGGATAGAATCATACTCTACTGAAATACTCTGTGCTGCTGGGGATCCTGCTCCTTCCATTATACAACCTCTTGGAGCAGACAGATTTTACAGATGATCCACCTCCTGGTGTTGCTTCACTCGAGAATTCTGCAACAAGCTTATAAAATTGTAGGATTTTCGCCCCATGTGCCTTTATCTGGAATAGGAGGGTGAATCACAAAACCGTCACCCAAATTGTATAGTCCCCCCACTATAAGGATGTTTACAAAGTCATTTCTGGTGGCGACTGACAAAAATGGTGCGTTTTTGCCAAAATTACGACATAAAACGCCACAGAAACAAGTCATGCAAACATTCACTAAGTGACCCCCACATTCTGTAGCGCCATCAATGCTGCTGATTATAGGAGCGGCGGGTCACACCTTGACCCGAATAACACACTTTCTGCCCAATTGACACTGCTGAAAAAAAATCTCCATACGGAGCCTCATTTGCAGCCATCCTGGAAAATAACGGTAATTATTGCTTCAGAGCGAGGCAGGAAGAAAAAGCGCAGTTAGCGGGAGCGTGGAGCCGGTCGTGTTCATTGTTTTTATTCTATGGAGTTGAAATGCTTTGAATAGTCGGCTCTATATTTTATTCTGCTGAGAGGAGGGCAGGGAGCGCTGCTCAGGTACAGCTCTGCCCCTCACTGTGACATTTCAGCCGAGCGGCTGGAAGCCTCGGCACCATCTCTTCAACTCCGGATAAAAATACACGTCGGCATAAGGCGCGCACAATCATAATTTGGGTCACTGGTGTCTTTAATTAATTTAGATGGAACACTTTGGAGCGCTGGGAGGTAATTAAGGAAGGGGATGTATCAGGCTCGTTCTAACGCATCGCCCCCTCCCTCCTTGGCTTCCATGAACTGTAATTTCATGCATATACTCGAGTAACGCCTCCCTCCATCATCGCGCTACTGGTGGGAGGGGGGGTATTGTTTATCATATTGTTACTGAATATTATCCCCCCGCTGCGATGTACACTCAATGACCCTCCAGCTGCAGAAGATTTGAACAGCTGGGCTGCAATAGCGAGGGATAATTGGAGGGGATTGTGTGGACAGGAGAACAACCCCCAACGCAGAATCAGGGGATGATGATGTAGATGTATGGAAAGAAATACAGAACCGAGAACCCAGAGCCGGGGACAGACTGACTCTCCCACAGCCCAACGGACCTTCAATGTAAAGACGCAAAATATTCACCCAGCGGATTGTTCCACAGATAGAAATGGGCATTCCTGACCCCAGTCCCATATTGTGGGGTTACATTACTACTGATTTTATGGCCACGGATTTCACCCTTTGTAATGTAACGGGTAAAATTAGAGGAAAAATCTGCACGTAAATTTGCAGGTTAGCGCAATGATTGATGTGCGAAATTTGTTGGGTTCCATTGACGATTCAACGCAAAGTTTTTAAGAGGATTCTGAATATTTAAAAAAAATGGAGGGGATTCGTCAACTATTGGAAACCGCTATTTGTCCTTAACGGGGCCATAGCAGTTCTATAAAAACCCTCCAGAAACCAGAAATTCAGTAGGTCGTTGGTCTCCGGGAGGGATGTGAGCAATTCATCTTCTGTATCGGTCTAATGTGCATCTATGGCAACCTGAACGGGGGCGCAGAGTAACCACTTATTAGGGGTTCGAATACATTTAAATCAATGGGAATCCAGATTCCCTCCAGTGAACAATTATCTGGGTTGTCAAAGCAGAAAAAATATCCAAGTTTTCATTGAAGATAGAAGCTCCGCTCCCCAGTGCCAGTCAATGTTTCCAGTCAGCAGAGCCTGTAGGTAACGGGACTGAGCGTCCCCAGATCCCATACGCTGCAAGGTGTTAATGCCAAGACGAGCGCTGGCTCATTAATCACCGGTACGTGACTCTCACAGTCTGCCGCACATCAGGGTTCCGTGCAGCACCAGCTCTCACTACCGGAGAACGTATTTAACCTCTTAGCGTCTGTGCACAGGATCAGCACGCCTCCAGGCTGAAATAATGACTGAACACCTGTAACATCTGTGCTCGGCTGATATCTCCAAGTTCAAATCCCAGCAGGGACGTCCGCCGCTCATCTTATACCATCTTTTCCCCATGAATGTTGCAGCTTCTTCCATACTTGACTGCTCTCCTCTTACAGTCTTTTAGGATGGGTGATCCCAGTGGTCTGCAATTTGCAGCCACCCCAGTTGTGTTGAAATTAAAACGCCATGATGGGAGTTGTAGTTTCTTCACAGCTGGAGCTTGGTGTTTACAAGGTTATTCCTACATGTCAGATAATCTCTGTGATATCAGACATTTTAATCAACTAAAGAACCCTAAATTCTTACCAGATCATTACATAAAAGTGTGCATGGTCAAATTAGCACTAATGAAAAGGGCACGTCCATCTAGGATTGCATTACTTATCCTGTACTGATCCTGAGTTACATCCAGTATTCTACTCCAGAGCTGCACTCACTATTCTGCTGGAGGAGTCACTGTGTACATACATTACATTACTTATCCTGTACTGATGCTGAGTTACATCCTGTATTATACTCCAGAGCTGCACTCACTATTCTGCTGGTGGAGTCACTGTGCACATACATTACATTACATTACTTATACTGTACTGATCCTGAGTTACATCCTGTATTATACTCCAGAGCTGCACTCACTATTCTGCTGGTGGAGTCACTGTGTACATACATTACATTACTTATCCTGTACTGATCCTGAGTTATATCCTGTATTATACTCCAGAGCTGCGCTCACTATTCTGCTGGTGGAGTCACTGTGTACATACATTACATTACTTATCCTGTACTGATCCTAAGTTACATCCTGTATTATACCCCAGAGCTGCACTCACTATTCTGCTGGTGGAGTCACTGTCTACATACATTACATTACTTATCCTGTACTGATCCTGAGTTATATCCTGTATTATACTCCAGAGCTGCACTCGCTATTCTGCTGGTGGAGTCACTGTGTACATACATTACATTACTTATCCTGTACTGATCCTGAGTTACATCCTGTATTATACTCTAGAGCTGCACTCACTATTCTGCTGGTGGAGTCACTGTGTACATACATTACATTACTTATCCTGTACTGATCCTGAGTTACATCCTGTATTATACTCTAGAGCTGCACTCACTATTCTGCTGGTGGAGTCACTGTCTACATACATTACATTACTTATCCTGTACTGATCCTGAGGTACATCCTGTATTATACTCCAGAGTTGCACTCACTATTCTGCTGGTGGAGTCACTGTGTACATACATTACATTACTTATCCTGTACTGATCCTGAGTTACATCCTGTATTATACTCTAGAGCTGCACTCACTATTCTGCTGGTGGAGTCACTGTGTACATACATTACATTACTTATCCTGTACTGATCCTGAGTTACATCCTGTATTATACCCCAGAGCTGCACTCACTATTCTGCTCGTGGAGTCACTGTGTACATACATTACTTATCCTGTACTGATCCTGAGTTACATCCTGTATTATACCCCAGAGCTGCACTCACTATTCTGCTGGTGGAGTCACTGTGTACATACATTACATTACTTATCCTGTACTGATCCTGAGTTACATCCTGTATTATACTCCAGAGCTGCACTCACTATTCTGCTGGTGGAGTCACTGTGTACATACATTACATTACTTATCCTGTACTGATCCTGAGTTACATCCTGTATTATACTCCAGAGCTGCACTCACTATTCTGCAGGTGGAGTCACTGTGTACATACATTACATTACTTATCCTGTACTGATCCTGAGTTATATTCTGTATTATACTCCAGAGCTGCACTCACTATTCTGCTGGTGGAGTCACTGTGTACATACATTACATTACTTATCCTGTACTGATCCTGAGGTACATCCTTTATTATACTCCAGAGCTGCATTCCCTATTCTACTAAATTACGCCAGAATTCTCTCCTGCTTGTTCAGCGTCTTCCGTCTATTTTTTTACACCAGGAATTGGATTATAAGCAATTCCCTACAACATACCTACTGACATCACAGCAGTCCCTCAGATGTCTCACTTTACTGCATGTGAACAGCCCCTGTATTCTGCTGATGATTTATACTCCATCGCCCTGTGCTCTATAACCTGGATATCTTGCACCTGCACTTGGAGACAGTAATAGATATAGAGAATCACTAATAATACAGTTCCCTGGTGCAGTGTGGGGTTTGCAGCGTCTCCATGGTGAAGCATTCATAACATTGCTTAATAATCTGTGATGCACTGAATAGTATACAGTATATACAATATCTGAGCTCCAGATACAATCAGGAAACACGGGGTTAATCGCTTTATGGCACAGTCCTCGTCTTTCCGTGAGCGGACACCTTCCAGTCCGCTAGGCACGCCTCAGCCCGGGGCTAACAATGCTGACCCCTATCTGTGGAGCTGACCAGGGTTCATTTACCCAAACACACACACTAATCAGTACGAGGCTCCAAGGTTCAATGCAAATTGATTTACAGCGGCAGAAAATTGATACAAACGTGATTAGATGCATTTTATTTTTTTATAGCGCAGGATATGATTACAATCAACTGTAGTCCAGGAAGAGCAGGCAGCAATGATGGGAGTGATGTTACCCGAGGAGTCAAAGCTGTGGATCGAATACAGGTCAGATCACCAACAACAACATACAGCAACACAATCAAAAGGGACATCATATGTTTATTGTAAAGGGACAGGCGTCATTCTCAGTGATGTCACCGCTGCTCTCTAGTGAATGGATAGGCGTCATTCTCAGTGATGTCACCGCTGCTCTCTAGTGAATGGATAGGCTGCATTCTCAGTGATGTCACCGCTGCTCTCTAGTGAATGGATAGGCGGCATTCTCAGTGATGTCATTGCTGCTCTCTAGTGAATGGATAGGCTGCATTCTCAGTGATGTCACCGCTGCTCTCTAGTGAATGGATAGGCGGCATTCTCAGTGATGTCATTGCTGCTCTCTAGTGAATGGATAGGCTGCATTCTCAGTGATGTCACCGCTGCTCTCTAGTGAATGGTTAGGCTGCATTCTCAGTGATGTCACCGCTGCTCTCTAGTGAATAGATAGGCTGTATTCTCAGTGATGTCATTGCTGCTCTCTAGTGAATGGATAGGCTGCATTCTCAGTGATGTCACCGCTGCTCTCTAGTGAATGGATAGGCGGCATTCTCAGTGATGTCATTGCTGCTCTCTAGTGAATGGATAGGCTGCATTCTCAGTGATGTCACCGCTGCTCTCTAGTGAATGGATAGGCGGCATTCTCAGTGATGTCATTGCTGCTCTCTAGTGAATGGATAGGCTGCATTCTCAGTGATGTCACCGCTGCTCTCTAGTGAATGGTTAGGCTGCATTCTCAGTGATGTCACCGCTGCTCTCTAGTGAATGGATAGGCGGCATTCTCAGTGATGTCATTGCTGCTCTCTAGTGAATGGATAGGCTGCATTCTCAGTGATGTCACCGCTGCTCTCTAGTGAATGGATAGGCGGCATTCTCAGTGATGTCATTGCTGCTCTCTAGTGAATGGATAGGCTGCATTCTCAGTGATGTCACCGCTGCTCTCTAGTGAATGGATAGGCGGCATTCTCAGTGATGTCATTGCTGCTCTCTAGTGAATGGATAGGCTGCATTCTCAGTGATGTCACCGCTGCTCTCTAGTGAATGGATAGGCGGCATTCTCAGTGATGTCACCGCTGCGCTCTAGTGAATGGTTAGGCTGCATTCTCAGTGATGTCACCGCTGCTCTCTAGTGAATAGATAGGCTGTATTCTCAGTGATGTCACCGCTGCTCTCTAGTGAATGGATAGGCTGCATTCTCAGTGATGTCACCGCTGCTCTCTAGTGAATGGATAGGCTGGAGTCTAAAGTGATGCAATATGATGTCCTGACCTAAGGCTTTACATCTTTGCTCTAGATAACATGAAGGCCTCATGCACACTTCCATCACCGTTTTCACGGATCCGTGTGTCCGTTATGGTATCCGTGTGGTATCCGTGTACGTTCCGTGTTTCCGTTTTAAACGGACGTTGTGCTTCTGTTTGGCTTCCGTTTTTCACGGATCCGTTAAAAAAACGGAAGGTATTAAACTTCATTCGAACTTGTCACATGTCCCAGGAAACACCCACGGAGATCCTGCACCATGCTTAGGAGTCTCTCAACATCCATCTCCAGGAATAAATGTGTACTGTAGTCTGTGAACTTTGGCACGGCCTGCCGTTGCTAGGGCAACGGATCCATCAAAAACGGACGGTACACGAAAGCCTTCTATTTTTGACTAAACGGAACAACGGATCCGTGAAAATAATGGAAGTGGGCATGGGTCCATTGAAATGAATGGGTCAGGGTGCTATCAGTAAAAAAAACGGATAGCACCCTGAAGGAAAAAACGGAAGTGGGCATGAGGTCTAACACTTCTATAAGCTGCAATGCGTATTTTACACAGCAAAGATGAGCGTTCTGAGGAGCATCGTGGGAAGTGAAATCGCCCTCAAATTGTTAGTAGACTGAACACCCAGAGGATCAGTGGATTGAGAATGGAGGATGGCAGCACCAGTCAGATGGAGCACAGCGTGGATCTAGTCAATGGTCATACCAGGGAGGAGGGGGAAAGATGTGACGGAATAAACTGCGAAGATGACTATGTTGGCAGGACATGCTCGTCAGCCTCAGGAGAGCGAGATGCAATTATGAGAACAATTATAGAAACAGCGAGGCAAAGGCGGACGCTGAAGAGTGACAAAGCGGAGCATCAGCAGCTTTATAAGTAATGTGTGGAAGTCTTTCAAGTGTTGACGATGCAGGACGGCTCATTAAACGCATTCCATCTGTCCTTAATGCGGCATGGAGGAAAGATGAGGGAGCCAGAGAATACTTGACCGAACTCCACTTAAAGCCAAAATTCTGGCTTCTTCTAGTCTATACGGATTAAGAAGCGTTACCCCAAAATATCCTCAACGTTATCACAGAAAGACATTTGTTCCCCTAGATTCTTGTAGACTGAAGAACGTCATCATATGACTCTGAAAAGCTTCAACTGTCGTCAAGAGCTTTCTCTACAAGACTGGTGTTATATTCCACCAAAGATTAGATCTGCGTCTGTACACGAACTAATATAATTCTGCCCCCTACGTAAAATATTATAACTACTATAATACTGCCCCCTATACACAAGAATATAACTACTATAATACTGCCCCCTATATACAAGAATATAACTACTATAATACTGCCCCCTGTATACAAGAATATAACTACTATAATACTGCCCCTATATACAAGAATATAACTACTATAATACTGCCCCTATATACAAGAATATATAACTACTATAATACTGCTCCTATATACAAGAATATAACTACTATAATACTGCCCCTATATACAAGAATATAACTACTATAATACTGCTCCTATATACAAGAATATAACTACTATAATACTGCCCCTATATACAAGAATATATCTACTATAATACTGCTCCTATATACAAGAATATAACTACTATAATACTGCTCCTATATACAAGAATATAACTACTATAATATTGTCCCCTATATACAAGAATATAACAACTATAATACTGCCCCTATAAACAAGTATATAACTACTATAATACTGCTCCTATATACAAGAATATAACTACTATAATGCTGCCCCTATATACAAGAATATAACTACTATAATACTGCTCCTATATACAAGAATATAACTACTATAATACTGCCCCTATATACAAGAATATAACTACTATAATACTGCCCCTATATACAAGAATATAACTACTATAATACTGCCTCCTATATACAAGAATATAACTACTATAATACTGCCCCCTATATACAAGAATATAACTACTATAATACTGCCTCCTATATACAACAATATAACTACTATAATACTGCTCCTATATACAACAATATAACTACTATAATACTGCCCCTATATACAAGAATATAACTACTATAATACTGCCCCCTATATACAAGAATATAACTACTGTAATACTGCTCCTATATACAAGAATATAACTACTATAATACTGCCCCTATATACAAGAATATAACTACTATAATACTGCCTCCTATATACAAGAATATAACTACTATAATACTGCCCCCTATATACAAGAATAGAACTACTATAATACTACTCCTATATACAAGAATATAACTACTATAATACTGCCCCTATATACAAGAATATAACTACTATAATACTACCCCCTATATACAAGAATATAACTACTATAATACTACCCCCTATATACAAGAATATAACTACTATAATACTACCCCCTATATACAAGAATATAACTACTATAATACTGCTCCTATATACAAGAATATAACTACTATAATACTACCCCCTATATACAAGAATATACTATAATACTGCCTCCTATATACAAGAATATAACTACTATAATACTGCCTCCTATATACAAGAATATAACTATTATAATACTGCCCCCTATATACAAGAATATAACTGCTATAATACTGCCCCCTATATACAAGAATATAACTACTATAATACTGCCCCTATATACAAGAATATAACTACTAGAATACTGCCCCCTATATACAAGAATATAACTACTATAATACTGCCCCTATATACAAGAATATAACTACTATAATACTGCTCCTATATACAAGAATATAACTATGATAATACTGCCCCCTATATACAAGAATATAACTACTATAAGGGCGGGTTCACACGTGGCGGAATTTCACTTAAATTCCGCTGCGGACACTCCGCAGCGTTAATCCGCAGCGGAGCCGTTTCTACATTGACTTTCACTTTAATTTAGCAGTGTTCGTTTAGACGATGCGTACAATTCCGCTGCGGAGCATAGGCTGCGGAGCGGAATGTGGTGTCCGCAGCATGCTCTGTCTGTTGCGGAGCAGTGGCGGACTGGTTGCGGACTCATTGCGGAAGTTCTCCATTCACTTCAATGGAGAATCGAAATTCCGCAATGAAGTCCGCAGATGTTATGTGTGGTGCGGATTTCGTTTGTGGTGCGGTGCGTATTTCCTGCCGGAGCAGGATATGACATCAGCATTCAGCATAGTAGAAAAGGAAGACGCCATTTTCGGCTTGCAGCCTGCCAGTGATTTTGGAAAAAGTTAACTGACAACTCTGAACACAGGCTGCAATGTCCAGGTATAGACGTATGGACATGGAGGTTTCGGCCCTCATTAATCTGGTAAGTACATGTATATGTTTGTGTCATGTTGTTTCAAGATGTCTACTATGTATGGATTAACACTAGCAGCACCTGTAGAATGTCCATTTTCTTAAGGCAGATCACCATGTAACAGCTCCACTGTGATTCCAGAGTACCAAGCAAACTGCAATATGCCATTTTTTTTTTTTTTTATAGGTGCATAGTAGGCCAGAAATCTGGGACAGCTCTATAGCTGCCTACAGCGACCGCAACGCCCGTGACGAGGGATGGTCGTTTGTGTGCCGCGGTCTGTACCCCGAGTGGGACGGGATGCTGGAGAGGGAGCAGGGAGTGATTGGTAAGTTTGCATTTAGTTTGTAATGCAGAGAGGTGAAAACACTGTTTCCAAAGGTTGTTTTGCATCATTAGCATGCTGCCATAAATCAGCACTAATTTCCTTTCCTGCCTTGCTAAACCATACCCCAACTTTTGGCATGTCACTATGGCACATGCGCAGTTGCTGATCACTTTTTCCCCGACTGTAAGGGTATGTGCACATGGCCTATTGACGGCACTAAATACTGCCTTACACACTCCATTTAACGACCTGAAGTACCTTTTGCTAGCGTGGACAACCATATGCACATTTTAATGCATGGGCAGATGTTTGCCAGCATCTTGGCGGCGTCGTGGCCTATTTTTGCCATGGCAAGAGGTCGTGGGAACCCAGCCGTAGCCATAGTTGCTGGCTCCTCAAGTTCTGCCCCAATGATGTGGTTCCATTGATGATATCTCCTCACGACAGGCCAGAGGACGCAATTGATCTGTATACACCTGACTTCATCCGCTATGCCCTAATTTTTAACACATCCTTCCTTTTCCAGAAAATGATGTGCGCAATAGGTGGAGGACAGTACGCGACCGGTTCCGCAAACAGGTATCAAAGACACCTGCAAGTGGCTCCTCTCCTTCACGGGTCCGTGCGATAGCCCACTATGAAGAACTCGCTTTCCTCATTCCCTGCAGGGAGCTACGAAGGTAAGTCTCTATTCGCACACACACCTGGGTTAAAAGGTAGCGCATGAACCATGTGATTCTAAAATAATGGAATGAAATTTCGATTGTGTGCAGATTATATTCCACATGTTTGTTTTCCTTTTGCCAGTGTTGTGACTGAAATGCCCCTTCACCGTACACATTATCACATATCACTCTGTGTTGCTTATGTAACTCATTCTCTTCATGACGAGAATACGTCTTTAGTTTCCCCCCCCCCCCCAGATTGGTGTCAGATGGGGTGTGTGTAGAATGGCAAAAGGATATGTTAACGAGATTAGCGACTGACAAACTGTCTGAGAACTGTCTGCTGAATCCCCAAAGTCAATGAGCGTTTTTTTCCCTGCAGAACCTCCGGGAATGTACCACCCCGGACGCCACAAGGGAGTGCACGTGGCCAGGTGCAGCAGCAGGCAGTGGCAGGCTCGTCAGCAATTGTGGCTGAGGAAGATGCGCCCTACCAGCCAACCCCGGCCCCAGCAACTCCTCGTGGCGACACCTCTCCAGCCCCCATGGCAGGAACTTCCCGACCGCGCCAAAGAGTGGGTGGCCGAAAGCGCCAGACACCTGATGAACCAAGCGACACGGTAGAGGGCCAAGCCTTACGCATGATTCGTAGGGTGGAGGCAGAAGATCAATATACCAGTTTCGGGAATGCCGTTGGTGGACGATGTCGCGGGATGGAAAATACTCGCAGGGCGGCATATATGACGTGTGTGTTCGCCCTGGCTGATATCTTTGAGGCCCCCCAGCCCCTACCCGATGTGGGAGATCTCATTTTCCACATGCGCACATTAACTGGCCGTAGGGCTGACACGTCTGGCGCTGTGCCGCACGCCCCACCTCCTGCCTCTGCACCCTCCCTGCAGCCCGATCCCTATTTTTCCCCCTGGACTCATGGACATCCCTCGGGTTCCACTTTCCGCCCATACCCCAATGTCCCAAACACTTTGCCCACCCCATACTCGTCCACTCTCCCACCTCTTCATATCCATCCTCCCACCTCTGCGGCATACATGCCCCCTACCTCAACCTCCTCCTCTGCCCCCTCGTCGCATCCCGAATTAAGCCCCCCGCGCTTCCACATCTTGTAGTTTGTTTTGGTTTTTGTTTGGTCGCTAGTGTACCACGTATTGAATGTTTCATACAAGTTGTTCCGTGATTCTACTCGTATATAGTTGTGATGTGCATACGTTCTATAAAAGTTACGGTTAATTTATGACTCTGACTTGTGTATTTGTTGTTTTGTATGGGAGGAGGCCAAAATGCGGAAGGGCATCAAGGGGACGATACCGATTGTTCACGGTGTGGCCGTTTTCATTTAGTAAATACTGTGTGGTTTGATATGCTATGGTGTGCTCAACCAAGAAAGGCAACCTATACATCATACTCCCTATTCCGACATGTGATTACTCAAATACACACACTTAGGCCAAATCCAAGTAATAGGGCATTATTTTATTGCAAAGGAAGCACATCCAACACACAATTTTCCATTCCCTAGGAGTATCATTGACAGAATTGCCTACTGTTTGGACATTAAACCGATTACTGCTGGGTAGGCGGCACCCCGCCAACACAGGAGTATTGCCAAGGTACGGCCCCTTCAGAAGTGAGGAAATAATCCGAGGAAATATCTCGTACGCGTACACCACTACTGGCCTGACAAGCAGAACCCCAGTTAATGGCACTGCCAACATAGGGCAGAAGTGAGTCGCCCTCAACTTCTTGACGGTATTCCTGGAGGTAGTTATGTAGGACACAACATGCCTTGATGACCGCATCAATGGTGGTTTCCTCCAATTGCATGGCCGAGGTAAAGAGCCGCCACTGATTTGCCATGATGCCAAACGTGCACTCGACGAAACGTCGTGCCCTGCTCAGCCTATAATTAAAAATCCGACGACGGACAATGCTGACTATGGTGCGCAGCAGCAGAATCAAATATTGTCGGCGTAATTGAAGTGGTCGCTCCTGGATGTCAGGCATTATCCAACACTTCGGACTAGTATACTTCTCCTGCCAGATTCACTTCTCTTTCTGGCCACACTTATACATGCCATGGGTGTGTCCAGCACGTCGTCATAGGAACTGAACTCACAAATGATGTCAGTTCCCTTTTTGGAAGACTTGCCTTTGAAATCCGCAACTAAATCCGCAACTAAATCCGCAAGGCAATCCGCAGCACTTTGCCAAAATCCGCAGCGTAATCCGCAATGCGGATTCTGTGCGGCATTGATGCGGACAGTTGCGGAGGAAATCCGCCACGTGTGGTCATGCCCTAATACTGCTCCTATATACAAGAATATAACTACTATAATATTGTCCCCTATATACAAGAATATAACAACTATAATACTGCCCCTATAAACAAGTATATAACTACTATAATACTGCTCCTATATACAAGAATATAACTACTATAATGCTGCCCCTATATACAAGAATATAACTACTATAATACTGCTCCTATATACAAGAATATAACTACTATAATACTGCCCCTATATACAAGAATATAACTACTATAATACTGCCCCTATATACAAGAATATAACTACTATAATACTGCCTCCTATATACAAGAATATAACTACTATAATACTGCCCCCTATATACAAGAATATAACTACTATAATACTGCCTCCTATATACAACAATATAACTACTATAATACTGCTCCTATATACAAGAATATAACTACTATAATACTGCCCCTATATACAAGAATATAACTACTATAATACTGCCCCCTATATACAAGAATATAACTACTATAATACTGCTCCTATATACAAGAATATAACTACTATAATACTGCCCCTATATACAAGAATATAACTACTATAATACTGCCTCCTATATACAAGAATATAACTACTATAATACTGCCCCCTATATACAAGAATAGAACTACTATAATACTACTCCTATATACAAGAATATAACTACTATAATACTGCCCCTATATACAAGAATATAACTACTATAATACTACCCCCTATATACAAGAATATAACTACTATAATACTACCCCCTATATACAAGAATATAACTACTATAATACTACCCCCTATATACAAGAATATAACTACTATAATACTGCTCCTATATACAAGAATATAACTACTATAATACTACCCCCTATATACAAGAATATACTATAATACTGCCTCCTATATACAAGAATATAACTACTATAATACTGCCTCCTATATACAAGAATATAACTATTATAATACTGCCCCCTATATACAAGAATATAACTGCTATAATACTGCTCCTATATACAATAATATAACTACTATAATACTGCTCCTATATACAAGAATATAACTACTATAATACTGCCCCCTATATACAAGAATATAACTACTATAATACTACCCCCTATATACAAGAATATAACTACTATAAAACTGCCTCCTATATACAAGAATATAACTATTATAATACTGCTCCTATATACAAGAATATAACTACTATAATACTGCTCCTATATACAAGAATATAACTACTATACTACTGCCTCCTATATACAAGAAAATAACTACTATAATACTGCTCCCTATATACAAGAATATAACTACTATAATACTGCCCCCTATATACAAGAATATAACTACTATAATACTGCCCCTATATACAGGAATATAACTACTATAATACTGCTCTTATATACAAGAATAGAACTACTATAATACTGCTCCTATATACAAGAATATAACTACTATAATATTGTCCCCTATATACAAGAATATAACAACTATAATACTGCCCCTATAAACAAGTATATAACTACTATAATACTGCTCCTATATACAAGAATATAACTACTATAATGCTGCCCCTATATACAAGAATATAACTACTATAATACTGCTCCTATATACAAGAATATAACTACTATAATACTGCCCCTATATACAAGAATATAACTACTATAATACTGCCCCTATATACAAGAATATAACTACTATAATACTGCTCCCTATATACAAGAATATAACTACTATAATACTGCCTCTATATACAAGAATATAACTACTATAATACTGCCTCCTATATACAAAACAATATAACTACTATAATACTGCCCCCTATATACAAGAATATAACTACTATAATACTGCCCCTATATACAGGAATATAACTACTATAATACTGCTCTTATATACAAGAATAGAACTACTATAATACTGCTCCTATATACAAGAATATAACTACTATAATACTGCCCCCTACATACAATATAACTACTATAATACTGCCCCTATATACAAGAATATAACTACTATAATACTGCCTCCTATATACAAGAATATAACTACTATAATACTGCTCCTATATACAAGAATATAACTACTATAATACTGCCCCCTATATACAAGAATATAACTACTATATTACTGCCCCTATATACAAGAATATAACTACTATAATACTGCTCCTATATACAAGAATATAACTACTATAATACTGCCTCCTATATACAAGAATATAACTACTATAATACTGCTCCTATATACAAGAATATAACTACTATAATACTGCCTCCTATATACAAGAATATAACTACAGTAATACTGCTCTCTATATACAAGAATATAACTACTATAATACTGCTCCTATATACAAGAATATAACTACTATAATACTGCCCCTATATACAAGAATATAACTACTATAATACTGCCTCCTATATACAAGAATATAACTACTATAATACTGCCTCCTATATACAAGAATATATCTATTATAATACTGCCTCCTATATACAAGAATATAACTACTATAATACTGCCCCTATATACAAGAATATAACTAATATAATAATGCCCCCTATATACAAGAATTTAACTACTATAATACTGTCCCTATATACAAGAATATAACTACTATAATACTGCTACTATATACAAGAATATAACTACTATAATACTTCTCATATATACAAGAATATAACTACTATAATACTGCCCCCTGTATACAAGAATATAACTACTATAATACTGCTCCTATATACAAGAATATAACTACTATAATACTGCCCCCTATATACAAGAATATAACTACTATAATACTGCTCCTATATACAAGAATATAACTACTATAATACTGCCCCCTATATACAAGAATATAACTACTATAATACTGCCCCCTATATACAAGAATATAACTACTATAATACTGCTCCTATATACAAGAATATAACTATTATAATACTGCCCCCTATATACAAGAATATAACTACTATAATACTGCCCCCTATATACAAGAATATAACTACTATAATACTGCTCCTATATACAAGAATATAACTACTATAATACTGCCCCTATATACAAGAATATAACTACTATAATACTTCTCCTATATACAAGAATATAACTACTATAATACTGCTCCTATATACAAGAATATAACTACTATAATACTGCCCCTATATACAAGAATATAACTACTATAATGCTGCCCACTATATACAAGAATATAACTACTATAATACTGCTCCTATACACAAGAATATAACTACTATAATACTGCTCTCTATATACAGGAATATAACTACTATAATACTGCCTCCTATATCCAAGAATATAACTACTATAATACTGCCCCCTATATACAAGAATATAGCTACTATAATACTGCTCCCTATATACAAGAATATAACTACTATAATACTGCCCCTATATACAAGAATATAACTACTATAATACTGCTCCCTATATACAAGAATATAACTACTATAATACTGCACCTATATACAAGAATATAACTACTATAATACTGCCCCCTATATACAAGAATATAACTATTATAACACTGCTCCTATATACAAGAATATAACTACTATAATACTGCTCCCTATATACAAGAATATATCTACTATAATACTGCTCCTATATACAAGAATATAACTACTATAATACTGCCCCCTATATACGAGAATATAACTACTATAATACTGCTCCTATATACAAGAATATAACTACTATAATACTGCCCCCTATATACAAGAATATAACTACTATAATGCTGCCCCTATATACAAGAATATAACTACTATAATACTGCTCCTATATACAAGAATATAACTACTATAATACTGCCCCTATATACAAGAATATAACTACTATAATACTGCCCCTATATACAAGAATATAACTACTATAATACTGCCTCCTATATACAAGAATATAACTACTATAATACTGCCCCCTATATACAAGAATATAACTACTATAATACTGCCTCCTATATACAACAATATAACTACTATAATACTGCTCCTATATACAAGAATATAACTACTATAATACTGCCCCTATATACAAGAATATAACTACTATAATACTGCCCCCTATATACAAGAATATAACTACTATAATACTGCTCCTATATACAAGAATATAACTACTATAATACTGCCCCTATATACAAGAATATAACTACTATAATACTGCCTCCTATATACAAGAATATAACTACTATAATACTGCCCCCTATATACAAGAATAGAACTACTATAATACTACTCCTATATACAAGAATATAACTACTATAATACTGCCCCTATATACAAGAATATAACTACTATAATACTACCCCCTATATACAAGAATATAACTACTATAATACTACCCCCTATATACAAGAATATAACTACTATAATACTACCCCCTATATACAAGAATATAACTACTATAATACTGCTCCTATATACAAGAATATAACTACTATAATACTACCCCCTATATACAAGAATATACTATAATACTGCCTCCTATATACAAGAATATAACTACTATAATACTGCCTCCTATATACAAGAATATAACTATTATAATACTGCCCCCTATATACAAGAATATAACTGCTATAATACTGCTCCTATATACAATAATATAACTACTATAATACTGCTCCTATATACAAGAATATAACTACTATAATACTGCCCCCTATATACAAGAATATAACTACTATAATATTACCCCCTATATACAAGAATATAACTACTATAATACTGCCTCCTATATACAAGAATATAACTATTATAATACTGCTCCTATATACAAGAATATAACTACTATAATACTGCTCCTATATACAAGAATATAACTACTATACTACTGCCTCCTATATACAAGAAAATAACTACTATAATACTGCTCCCTATATACAAGAATATAACTACTATAATACTGCCCCCTATATACAAGAATATAACTACTATAATACTGCCCCTATATACAGGAATATAACTACTATAATACTGCTCTTATATACAAGAATAGAACTACTATAATACTGCTCCTATACACAAGAATATAACTACTATAATATTGTCCCCTATATACAAGAATATAACAACTATAATACTGCCCCTATAAACAAGTATATAACTACTATAATACTGCTCCTATATACAAGAATATAACTACTATAATGCTGCCCCTATATACAAGAATATAACTACTATAATACTGCTCCTATATACAAGAATATAACTACTATAATACTGCCCCTATATACAAGAATATAACTACTATAATACTGCCCCTATATACAAGAATATAACTACTATAATACTGCTCCCTATATACAAGAATATAACTACTATAATACTGCCTCTATATACAAGAATATAACTACTATAATACTGCCTCCTATATACAAAACAATATAACTACTATAATACTGCCCCCTATATACAAGAATATAACTACTATAATACTGCCCCTATATACAGGAATATAACTACTATAATACTGCTCTTATATACAAGAATAGAACTACTATAATACTACTCCTATATACAAGAATATAACTACTATAATACTGCCCCCTACATACAATATAACTACTATAATACTGCCCCTATATACAAGAATATAACTACTATAATACTGCCTCCTATATACAAGAATATAACTACTATAATACTGCTCCTATATACAAGAATATAACTACTATAATACTGCCCCCTATATACAAGAATATAACTACTATATTACTGCCCCTATATACAAGAATATAACTACTATAATACTGCTCCCTATATACAAGAATATAACTACTATAATACTGCCCCTATATACAAGAATATAACTACTATCATACTGCCCCTATATACAAGGTTATAACTACTATAATACTGCCCCTATATACAAGAATATAACTACTATAATACTACCCCCTATATACAAGAATATAACTACTATAATACTGCCTCCTATATACAGGAATATAACTACTATAATACTGCCTCCTATATACAAGAATATAACTACTATAATACTGCTCCTATATACAAGAATATAACTACTATAATACTGCTCCCTATATACAAGAATATAACTACTATAATACTGCCCCTATATACAAGAATATAACTACTATAATACTGCTCCTATATACAAGAATATAACTACTATAATACTGCCCCCTATATACAAGAATATAACTACTATAATACTGCTCCTATATACAAGAATATAACTACTATAATACTGCCTCCTATATACAAGAATATAACTACTATAATACTGCTCCTATATACAAGAATATAACTACTATAATACTGCTCCTATATACAAGAATATAACTACTATAATACTACCCCTATATACAAGAATATAACTACTATAATACTGCCCCCTATATACAAGAATATAACTACTATAATACTGCCTCCTATATACAAGAATATAACTACTATAAAGGACTTGTTCACATTATTTTGAGGCAGATTTTGAACTGCCTGCGCTTTCTTTTTGCGTCTTTTCGCCTGCGGCCATTGAAGCTAAAGCAAGGACCATGGAAAAAAAAATGTTGCGGAAACGCTCTGAAGTGAGCGCCGTAGGTCTTCTGCCTCGTTCTGATTTTAATGGGATGTCTGAGGCGGAAACTAGGACAATAAAAAGGACATAGTTCTTTTTTCCCACAAGCGGCCAAAAGCCGCCAGGGAGAAACCGCCTCTGCCTTTTAGTGAAATCAATGTGGGGCGTTTTCGGTGCAGATTTCGACGTGGATTCCGAGTCAAAGGCCGTGTCAATAAACTGTATGTGAACTGGCCCTAACACTGCCCCCTTTGGATTGGTCGGATAATCTTCACATATTTATCACACGTTTTCTGTACAGATAAGATGGCGGCGGTGTTTGTCGGTATTTTGTGCTCTCTTTGCGTTTCCTTCATACGATGAGAATCATTTTTGTTGGTGACGGGAGGAGATTCCACTTTGAAACACAAGAGAGAACGAAGCAACAGCTGACGGGAGAGGAGACATATGGGAGAACAGCCGACGTGAGGGGTGAGTAGTGAAGACGCGGCTGGCATCCGCTCCGGAGCCTGTGATCAGTGGCCCCTCCAGCTCCGCGTCTCGCCAATCCCCTCACCAAACAGCTGCACGTCGCCACTTCCAAATGCCACCAGGGACACACAGCGCGGAGTACCTGCTCCTCCTCAGAACTCTGTGTGGCGCTGAAGAAGAGACGGCCCGGGCAGACAGTCTCCACAGCGTGTTACAGTGAGAGCTGCGCTGGCAGCAGATCAAAGCGCGTTACGTTGAGTGGCGACGTGCGCTCGTTGTTCTTCAATTATTCAGGCAATAATTGCACCTTTATTTAAAGCCTGCTCTTGCACGAAGCGCGTTTCAGGCTGCCAGGCTCACTCACAGCCGCTCTTCACCGACACAGACATTAATTAGCAGGATGCGTTTGTTAGCCGGATATCAGGTGTGCCGCCACACAGGGCACATCGTGTCCTTTGTTGTCACCCCTTGGGTGACATTTATTGAAGCAGGGGGAGGGGCACGCAGTACAAGGAGTAAGCCGACATAATGTGCAGCAGACCCCTTCTGACTGGAGGTGTTAATTGATCTGGTTACACTCCGAGTTTTCTACAGAACGCGTTTCACAGTCCTTTAAAAGCACCTCTCGCGGTCATTATAAATCTGAGACTCTCGTGTAACTCTTTCATGGCCGTAAAGCGTTGGTGGAGACCACACCGAAATATTCCACTGTCTCCCGTATTACCTGCTGCTGTGATTTCCACAAATATTGGTCTATAGATGAATGGCACAGACGCCGTAGAATGTGTCACAGCTGAGGGTTTGTTACAATTATATCAAGTCTCAAACAGCCTGGACTACAAACTAATACATTGCAGCAAATACTTTACAGCAGCGATTTCTAACCTGTGGCTCCGGAACCAGTCACCAGCATTTCACCTATTGAACTCTCCTCACCCCTCGCTGGCCGCAGCGGTCAAAAGCTCATTGTCATTATCCCCGCTCCTAAACTCCTCCGACCGTAAATATTGGTCGGCAAACATTTTGCGCCTTTTATAATCCGGTAGTCTCGTTCGTTCCTCTTCTCATGCCCGCCCACCGTCAAAAACTGGCCCGCCCTGAATGCAAAAATCTTGTCCGAGATATCGCGCATGCGCCCGTCATGTATGGTCCGACACCCTTCCCTGCTTCGTCCGGACCTCAAACCTAGTTACCGCGCATGCGTATGAACATGACGTCGATGCGCAAACACGGGATTTCGCATGTGCTGGGAGGAGGAGAGGAGCTGTCAATCAGAAGTGAGGAGGCGGGGTTAACTCGGAAAGGCTTGGGGAATGAAGATTTAAGTCCTTTTTGCTCATTAGCATACGGCGCAGGAACACTAAAAAACTGAATACTAACAATACAGAGCAACTTAGAAGACAATTATAGGATACATAAAAATGATTTTTCCCCCACAGCTATTGCTGGTTTAATAGGTGAAATGCTGGTGACAGGTTCCCTTTAAGGCCTGCCGTGCAGTTACACAGGACACAGTGGTCTCTGCATAGGATATCGATGGCACCCAAGACTTGTGACCACTAGAAATCTAATGTAAATGATTTAGCAGTATTATGGTCATTGTACAGCGTTAGTATACTCTATGTATGATATGTGAGCAGTGTATGGTGATATTATATGAGCTGTGTATGGTGATATTATATGAGCAGTGTATGGTGGTTTTTGAGCACTGCGTGGTGGTATAATATGAGCACTGTATGGTGGTATTATTTTAGCACTGTATGGCGGCATTAGAGGAGCACTATGTGGTGGTATTTGAGCACTGTATGGCGGTATTTGAGCACTGTATGGTGGTATTTGAGCACTGTATGGTGGTATTTGAGCACTGTATGGTGGTATTTGAGCACTGTATGGTGGTATTTGAGCACTGTATGGCGGTATTTGAGCACTGTATGGTGGTATTTGAGCACTGTATGGTGGTAATATATGAGCACTGTATGGTGGTATATGAGCTGTATATGGTGGTATTATTTGAGCACTGTATGGCGGTATTTGAGCACTGTATGGTGGTAATATATGAGCTGTATATGGTGGTATTATTTGAGCACTGTGTGGTGGTATTATTTTAGCACTGTATGGCAGTAATTGAGCATTGTATGGTGGTATTAGGGGAGCACTTTATGGCGGTATTATATGAGCTGTATATGGTGGTATTATTTTAGCACTGTATGGCGGTATTTGAGCACTGTGTGGTGGTATTAGGGGAGCACTTTATGGCGGTATTATATGAGCAATGTATGGTGGTATTAGATGAGCACTGTATGGTGGTATTATTTGAGCACTTTATGGTGGTATTAGATGAGCACTGTATGGTGGTATTATTTGAGCACTGTATGGTGGTATTATTTGAGCACTGTATGGCGGTATTTGAGCACTGTATGGTGGTAATATATGAGCAGTGTATGGTGGTATTATTTTAGCACTGTATGGCGGCATTAGAGGAGCACTATGTGGTGGTATTTGAGCAGTGTATGGCGGTATTTGAGCAGTGTATGGTGGTATTTGAGCACTGTATGGTGGTAATATATGAGCACTGTATGGTGGTATTATTTGAGCACTGTATGGTGGTATTAGATGAGCACTGTATGGTGGTATATGAGCTGTATATGGTGGTATTATTTGAGCACTGTGTGGTGGTATTATTTTAGCACTGTATGGCGGTAATTGAGCATTGTATGGTGGTATTAGGGGAGCACTTTATGGCGGTATTATATGAGCAATGTATGGTGGTATTAGATGAGCACTGTGTGGTGGTGGCGTCTCTATAGTATTGTTATGTAGACATCAGTATGGAAATATTATTTGGGCCTCATCTTGTAGAGTGCTTATAACTAGGCACCGTATGGTACACCATATGGGGGGCACTATCCAACGTAAGACCAGCGCTACTGCCACTATAGTAGTACTACAACTAGGTAAGGGATGCCAATTGTCCTACTGAATATTTAACTACAACTTGCAAAGTAGATCAAATCTTCACGTTCAACATCTCATTTACAGGAGTAAAACGTCTTACTGCTAATCTGGGAGCAAACGAGGGAAAAGGCACGAGAGTCCAGACAAGAAATGGTCACACGGCCCGGGCTGTAAAGGCGCAAAACCATCAAACTGTACATTGTGGAAAAATATTCATTCCTATATTAACCCCATATATAGCAAAATGGGCGTTGTGGAACTACAAGTCACATCCGACCCATCGCAGGTGAGAGTTTCAGGTGCAAGAAGCCCAAAAACTGGTGACTGCACCGATATTCACTGGTTATTCACTTAAAGGGACTGGACACTGAAATGAGAACGCAGAAACAGATACCAGAAAAATCTGCAGCCCGGACATTGATTCCTAATGATGGAAGTTTTCTGGGTCCCTCTGCTCCGTCTCCTGCGCTAGAGCCAAATGCCGGACTATCAGATTTGTCGGACGACGGATTAGATAAAGAAAAGTTTCGGTGGATAGATTTTAGAGGGACGAGGGCTTGTGATAATGACTACACGTCTGCATTGTGGGTGCCGGAGAGGCTGACGAGTGGCGGCCACATTACGTTACAGGTAACACATCACAACGAGAGGATTACATAAGGACTTTTCATCCACGAGGGCTCTTCACACGTCACGTGCAGTCGTCTCCAGATTCAAGGAGAGCGGGCGAGGTGTAAAGTACAGAGGAGGATCAGATAATGACCATCTTCTTATTAAGTGCGGACATCTCCTCCTGCGCGAGACACTAAAGTCTCCTCCAGGTACCAAGAAGGATCTAAATGCTAATGAGGATACAACCTGCAAACGCTGCTCAGTGCTGGCCGCCATATTGGATGACATCTGAAGAGGAACAACACACGTTTCCAGCATCAATTCTGTGCTCGGATCACGGATATTTTTGGAGTTCTGCATTGGTAATACTTTTGCAACCATTTTTTTCTTTATTGCTCCAATAGACATAAAATAATCAAGTAATTTTACAAATAAATCTGGTTAATAATCTCCTCCCGTTTTGTGTATACAGCTCCTATGCAGACATGTGGGTCTCCATGGTAACAGATACAATCAAACCCTGTGTAGTCCTATTTTGCAGTCATGTGATAAATAACAAAGACCATAGGAAAGCTGTCAGGGCATGCTGGGAGTTGTAGTATTGCCACAGACCACATGTCTGGAGACGAGCAGCGAGGAGACGCCACTGATTACTCTAGTATTGTATCCCGGGAAGTCTTCTCTAGCTTTACAAGTCAGTTCCTATGGTTTTCTCTGACCGTCCAATAATCCAGCACTGCTGTCGGATTACATGAGCTTCACTGTACATGGGAGGGTTTATAAAGGCTGCACCGCATGGTTCAGTCCGGCAGGTATACGCGGCCTGGATTATATACAGCGCCCCCACTCCGCTCTGGCTGCACGAGGTCGATGTTACCGGCATCCGTTGTTTAATCTCGCCATTCCACCGAAGAATTATTTCTCCTTTAAGGCAGTGTCCATTTTAAAGGGGAAACAGAGGAAAGATAAAAACTTGCCCCCGATCATGGGAAGATGAGGCCAAAGAAAAGCAGAGCCAAGCGATTGCCAGAACAGCCAGAAAGGGGTCACTTAATTCAGCTGGAGATATTATTGCAGAGGGAGATTTATTGGCAGGACACCACATTAGCGCTGGCACGGTGGGGCACTGGGTTTGCGCCCTGACTGAGCAAGCAGATAAATTAAAGACATCTGGAGGAGACGAGAAAGGAAAGGGAGATTATTAATCCTGAGATGTAGAAGCCGAGGTCTGAGCCACGAATCCATCACCGCAGCAGCTCCTGCTCCATAAATCAGGCAAGATAAGGATTGAAGGATGGAGCATTAGAGGCGGCGATCACTCCCAGCCTGGCAGAGCCCGACCCGTCCGCTGGGAGTCCAAATACAAGGCTGAATGTACAACCAATTCACCCCTCACTGCACCCCCTGCTGAGCGAACTCCTGCTCCGGGGGTAAAAACACAATCCAGAGCCCAAGTCAGATCCAACACACAGCGGCTCAGCAGACTGTATCACACATGATAGGATTAGATACACGGCCCAGCAGACAGTATCACACATGATGGGATTAGATACAGCAGCTCAGCAGACAGTATCACATGCTAGGATTAGATACACAGCTCAGCAGACAGTATCACACATGATAGGATTAGATACACAGCCCAGTAGACAGTATCACACATGATAGGATTAGATACAGCAGCTCAGCAGACAGTATCACACATGATAGGATTAGATACACAGCTCAGCAGACAGTATCACACATGATAGGATCAGATACACAGCCCAGCAGACAGTATCACACATGATAGGATTAGATACACAGCTCAGGAGACAGTATCACACATGATAGGATCAGATACACAGCCCAACAGACAGTATCACACATGATAGGATTAGATACAGCAGCTCAGCAGACAGTATTACACATGATAGGATTAGATACAGCAGCTCAGCAGACAGTATCACACATGATGGGATTAGATACAGTAGCTCAGCAGACAGTATCACACATGATAGGATTAGATACACTGCTCAGCAGACAGTATCACATGCTAGGATTAGATACAGCAGCTCAGCAGACAGTATCACACATGATAGGATTAGATACACTGCTCAGCAGACAGTATCACATGCTAGGATTAGATACAGCAGCTCAGCAGACAGTAGCACACATGATGGGATTAGATATAGCAGCTCAGCAGACAGTATCACACATGATAGGATTAGATACAGCAGCTCAGCAGACAGTAACACACATGATAGGATTAGATACAGCAGCTCGACAGACAGTATCACACATGATAGGATTAGATACAGCAGCCCAGCAGTATCACACATGATAGGATTAGATACAGCAGCTCAGCAGACAGTATCACACATGATCGGATTAGATACAGCAGCTCGGCAGACAGTATCACACATGATAGGATTAGATACAGCGGCTCAGCAGACAGTATCACACATGATCGGATTAGATACAGCAGCTCGGCAGACTGTATCACACATGATAGGATTAGATACACGGCCCAGAAGACAGTATCACACATGATGGGATTAGATACAGCAGCTCAGCAGACAGTATCACATGATAGGATTAGATACACAGCTCAGCAGACAGTATCACACATGATAGGATTAGATACACAGCCCAGTAGACAGTATCACACATGATAGGATTAGATACAGCAGCTCAGCAGACAGTATCACACATGATAGGATTAGATACCAGCCCAGCAGACAGTATCACACATGATAGGATCAGATACACAGCCCAGCAGACAGTATTACACATGATAGGATCAGATACACAGCCCAACAGACAGTATCACACATGATAGGATTAGATACAGCAGCTCAGCAGACAGTATCACACATGATAGGATTAGATACAGCAGCTCAGCAGACAGTATCACACATGATGGGATTATATACACAGCTCAGCACACAGTATCACACATGATAGGATTAGATACAGCAGCCCAGCAGTATCACACATGATATGATTAGATACAGCAGCTCAGCAGACAGTATCACACATGATCGGATTAGATCCAGCAGCTCGGCAGACAGTATCACACATGATAGGATTAGATACAGCGGCTCAACAGACAGTATCACACATGATAGGATTAGATACAGCGGCTCAACAGACAGTATCACAGATGATAGGATTAGATACAGCGGCTCAACAGACAGTATCACACATGATAGGATTAGATACAGCGGCTCAACAGACAGTATCACATATGATAGGATTAGATACAGCAGTTCGGCAGTGTGGAGACGAGGACGGATCTGGCAGAATTCTATAAATAAGTGGAGACCTCGGAGTTGGATGTAATGATAGATGAGAAGCTCTTGACCCCAGTAATGCGCTCGGCTGCTGTCAGGACATGAACCTCCAGGACCGGCCGGTTACCGCAGATTTCTCTACAGGTGATTAGTAAAGTTCAGGCGGCCATGGAGCGCTCTGCCAGTTGGCATCAGTGCACCGGGCAATTACAGTATTATTTTTGCTTCAGTCACACCCTGCCAGCGAGCTGCTCCGGTAACTCCGGGGTCATGAGGACGGTTTACGGTGTGATCGCTGCGAGTGTGAGGATTACCGGGAGCTGGGACAACTACTCCAAGCAGATTACCGAGCAGAATCCCCCGACACTTATCACTTATTACAGGATTTTCTGGGTTTTGTGTAAATAAAACGTCATCATTGTAGAATTTACAGTTCTGCAACTTATACTTAGTGAAACTTGTAAGAAATTGAAACAATCTCTGATTGCTGTCAGACACTGAAAACCCATCCTGACTTAATACTCACAGCAGAGTTTTTGCTTCAATTATCCAGTCTAGATAATTCACTGTGAGCCAGGACTCTATACATTTACCTACGGCCGCTGTGTTTATCTCGTGAAGGATTGTCTAGACTGGGTACAAATGTAACAAACCCTCAGCTGTGAGAAGTGTTCGGTTTGGACAGGTATTCAGCTTCTGGCTAGAAAGAAGAATGTTTCCATTCACTGACAGCAAGCAGCGATTTTAAACCTAAAGTCTACTAGAAAGTTGCAGAACTTTTCATTACTGCCGGTTCCGCGGTTTAAGGGCTCGTCCACACTTAGCGGAATTGCTGCTTATTTTTCGTCCGGAATTGCAGAGAATACTCAGCAGAATACAGTAGCAGCAGAGTGGGTGAGGATTAACAAATCTCATCCACACGCTGCGAAAATTTACGACCAGAAACTGACCTGCGGTGCGGATTTTTCGGACCGCAGCTTGTCAACTCCTGCTGTGGAAAGTGACTGGATGCTGCGTTTTTGCCGCAGTGGAAAGTCTGTCACTTTCAACGGAATTGCTGCTGAAACGTTCTGCAACAATTCCGTTACGTGTGGACGAGTCCTTGCGGCTCTCGGCTCTAGATCGTCCTTGCGGCCCTCGGCTCTAGATCGTACGTTTCACGATACTCGTCGTCCGGCCTCTCATGAGCTCAATGCAAAACAAATCCCTAGTAAAATACTGGAGCATAATTCAGTCTCCCGTCACCCGCTCAGCACCAGGCACCTCATTACTCCTCGTCTTTATGCCACCCATCATCCTGCGCCACGTCAGCTGGATAAATAACCATTACTAATGTACAGCGGGCGACAAGACCGATCCCACCGCGAGCAGCGTCTAATTAACAATCTACGCAGACAGCGCGGTCTGGGATCATCGGCTCGTCAGGTAGCGGAATTCAGCTTCATCCAGGGAAATTACGCATAATAAGATAAATAGAGGCCATCAATGTCACTTCCGCCGTCATCAGGGCTTCGATTAATCCTGCGCTCCCATCCCCCTCTAAACAAGGATTTATATCAGCGAAAAGGAGCCATCTGGAAACAAAACCAAAGTGACAAAGTCGCACATGAGGTGAAAGAATGAAATTCTCATTCATGAGAGGTACTGACGAATCTGACCACAAGAGGCACTGTTCTACCTGTGATCATTAGTGTGACCTTCATCAAGAAACATCACCAAGTATGGTATATAGGCGTACAGTCTCCAGTATACAGCTCATTATACAAGTGCAGTCTCCAGTATATAGGAGAACAGTATACAGCTCATTATACAAGTGCAGCCTCCAGTATATAGGTGTACAGTATACAGCTCATTATATATGTGCAGCCTCCAGTATATAGGAGTACAGTATACATCTCATTATATATGTGCAGCCTCCAGTATATAGGAGTACAGTATACAGCTCTCATTATATATGTGCAGCCTCCAGTATATAGGAGTACAGTATACAGCTCTCATTATATATGTGCAGCCTCCAGTATATAGGAGTACAGTATACAGCTCTCATTATATATGTGCAGCCTCCAGTATATAGGCGTACAGTATACAGCTCTCATTACAAATGTGCAGCCCCCAGTATATAGGAGTACAGTATACAGCTCTCATTATATATGTGCAGTGCCCAGTATATAGGAGTACTGTATACAGATCTCATTATACATGTGCAGCCTCCAGTATATAGGAGTACAGTATACATCTCATTATATATGTGAAGCCTCCAGTATATAGGAGTACAGTATACATCTCATTATATATGTGCAGCCTCCAGTATATAGGAGTACAGTATACAGCTCTCATTACATATGTGCAGCCCCCAGTATATAGGAGTACAGTATACAGCTCTCATTATATATGTGCAGTGCCCAGTATATAGGAGTACTGTATACAGCTCTCATTATACATGTGCAGCCTCCAGTATATAGGAGTACAGTATACATCTCATTATATATGTGCAGCCCCCAGTATATAGGAGTACAGTATACAGCTCTCATTATATATATGCAGCCTCCAGTATATAGGAGTACAGTATACAGCTTTCATTATACATGTGCAGCCTCCAATATATAGGAGTACAGTAAACATCTCTCATTATATATGTGCAGCCCCCAGTATATAGGAGTACAGTATACAGCTCTCATTATATATGTGCAGCCTCCAGTATATAGGAGTACAGTATACATCTCATTATATATGTGCAGCCTCCAGTATATAGGAGTACAGTATATAGCTCATTATATATGTGCAGCATCCAGTATATAGGAGTACAGTATACATCTCATTATATATGTGCAGCCTCCAGTATATAGGAGTACAGTATATAGCTCATTATATATGTGCAGCATCCAGTATATAGGAGTACAGTATACATCTCATTATATATGTGCAGCCACCAGTATGTAGGAGTACAGTATATAGCTCATTATATATGTGCAGCCTCCAGTATATAGGAGTACAGTATACATCTCATTATATAGGTGCAGCCTCCAGTATATAGGAGTACAGTATACAGCTCATTATATATGTGCAGCCTCCAGTATATAGAAGTACAGTATACATCTCATTATATATATGCAGCCTCCAGTATATAGGAGTACAGTATACAGCTCTCATTATATATATGCAGCCTCCAGTATATAGGAGTACAGTATACATCTCATTATATATGTGCAGCCTCCAGTATATAGGAGTACAGTATACATCTCATTATATATGTGCAGCCTCCAGTATATAGGAGTACAGTATACAGCTCTCATTATATATGTGCAGCCTCCAGTATATAGGAGTACAGTATACATCTCATTATATATATGCAGCCTCCAGTATATAGGAGTACAGTATACAGCTCTCATTATATATATGCAGCCTCCAGTATATAGGAGTACAGTATACAGCTCTCATTATATATGTGTAGCATCCAGTATATAGGAGTACAGTATACATCTCATTATATATGTGCAGCCTCCAGTATATAGGAGTACAGTATACATCTCATTATATATGTGCAGCCTCCAGTATATAGGAGTACAGTATACATCTCATTATACATGTGCAGCCTCCAGTATATAGGAGTACAGTATACATCTCATTATATATGTGCAGCCTCCAGTATATAGGAGTACAGTATACATCTCATTATATATGTGCAGCCTCCATTATATAGGAGTACAGTATACATCTCATTATATATATGCAGCCTCCAGTATATAGGAGTACAGTATACAGCTCTCATTATATATATGCAGCCTCCAGTATATAGGATTACAGTATACATCTCATTATATATGTGCAGCCTCCAGTATATAGGAGTACAGTATATAGCTCATTATATATGTGCAGCATCCAGTATATAGGAGTACAGTATACATCTCATTATATATGTGCAGCCTCCAGTATATAGGAGTACAGTATACATCTCATTATATATGTGCAGCCTCCAGTATATAGGAGTACAGTATACATCTCATTATATATGTGCAGCCTCCAGTATATAGGAGTACAGTATACATGTCATTATATATGTGCAGCCTCCAGTATATAGGAGTACAGTATACAGCTCTCATTATATATGTGCAGCCTCCAGTATATAGGTGTACAGTATACATCTCATTATATATGTGCAGCCTCCAGTATATAGGAGTACAGTATACATCTCATTATATATGTGCAGCCTCCAGTATATAGGAGTACAGTATATAACCTTCCGTGACTGGTGTCTTTCTTGTGTGCAGTTAATGAGGTGTTAGTCGTGATCAGGCCTCGTTAACCCCCGCCTGGACACAGTAGAGATGAGGAGTGGAGTGTTTTTCGCTTTTCCTGCCAAGTAGATGGTGAAGTAATTATCCCCCCATTATGAAGCAGACTGGCGTGAATCACCACACGTTGTGGGCAGATACAGGGCACTGGCTCCTATGAGGGTCTCTACTTCTGCTGCGGTGGGTTAAAGATCCAGTAAATGACCCCCTCCCCCCCATACCTAGGGACCACATTAAAGGTCAGGGTAAGACTGTAATAAGAGCAATGTGATCGCACAAGACGCTTCCTCCTCCTTCCTCCAACCACCAACATGCCAATTAAAGAAGAAGATCTGCAAGCGTCTCCGGCTCCTAATTAAAAGGCTCAAGACAGTCCAGAAAGTGAAGAGGGCGGAAGAGCGTGAGATAATGGAGGAGGGCGACTCCGCAGCAACATACAGGGCGCAGGCTGCACAATGAATATCATTACATACCAGTCACTGCACGCTTCACCATTATTATATTACTAGCAATGTGTCACTAATGTGCAGAGATATTGGTCGACGACTAACCCTCTTTATAAGACAGTGACACCTACAGGTGAGGAAGAAAACGACAAAAACATGAACAAGTGCCAATCAAAGGGCTGGAAATGAGCTCCTCCCCCCTGACAACCGTTCAGCTGAGTAAAGAGGGGTGTATATGACGAAACTCCTACGGTCCTACAACGCAGCAGCGAGTGCTTCTCAGCCGGCAGCGGGTTGGGTTCTCCTCCCCTGGGACCCTCGCCGGCAATTTAGTTGTAATATAAAGGTTGAAATGTTGACCAATAATTCAGCTTTGACAACACATCATACAGAAGCCTTCATAGAAGGGGAACTAGTCCTAAGATTAGTCCATTGGGGGGACCTAGTGGTTGTAATTGCAGTTCAGCTTGGATCGTGCAGATGCCCCTGTGTACGGGGAGGATTTTCTGGAGCGCGGGTTCCCTTTAAGACGACTAGGCTCATTTTTACTCCAGAGCGTCCTACAATGAGCTTTGAGCCGTGTGATCGCGGACGTTATTAACACCATTTTTTATCTAACTCCACTTTTGTGACTTTGACCCCCGGTAGATGCTGCGAGCGTCTGGCTGCCGAGAAGGCCGGGATCCAGGGAGGAGATAGCAAATCATCAGAGGATTGAACAAACCTATTTATCCGGAGATGGAGAAGAGGCTAATTCAGGCCGGCAGCGCAGCTGACGCTCACGAGCCTGCTGCTGCCATGTCACCTCCTCGGGCAAAACCAATGGAATCAAAGTTCATTCCATCACCGGAGGCTGCGCGGCGCCAAATCCACAGCAACAAATTAGAAACCAGCTCAGCCAGGGCAGGAAGCCAGATTAACCCCAAATGTTCCCTCTCCCGAATACCGCAAGAACGTGTCACTACTACTATTCATACCTATCAGCCAGTGCCAGTAGGCAGGAGGTAAAGGGGGTGACAGACCGCACCATCAATTATCCTGTCCATTCAATCCATGGCACTAATAGGCGAAGCAGGAGGGGCATGGAGGGGGTGGGGGGGCTCGTGGCGTACGCCAGTCAGTTTACCTCTCTGCGTTACTATATTATTGAGCAATATATCCTGTAGCCAAGGGTTAACTGTAGGTGCCTTAGGCTTGTTCAGCTATTCCAGAATTCCCATGTGAAATCCATTCCAGGAGCCTGCGCAGAGACAAGTCCCCGAGGAGCCCAAAACGTTCCTCCCTTATTCGGGAACAAAAAGAGAGAGGACACAAGGAAGACCCTGACGTGGACCCCATGTTACCTCCGCACACTGCGCCGCGGCTGATAACGCCACCATTGTGTTCCCACGCCACATCAATGTCATCTATCAATACCGGATAACCCCTCCCCTGAAAACGGCCACCAATAAGAATCCAGCGCTGGTCCAACACAATGGGTGTCATGTATGATGAGCAGAGGACGTGCCCATGGCAGCCAAACCGTTAACCCGGGCAATACCTCTGCTTCATTAATGAGGCCCATTGTCTGCGGTGCCCGTCCCTTTGAGTGACAGAACTGGAGACGCTGAGGTACCCGGGCACTCACGGTTACTGGGTGTTCCGTGCAGAGGAAATCCTCATTACATCTTTCAATCAAGGAAGTCATCATCATCATTTATTAAGTGCCAACATACCCTGCAGCGCTGAGCGATGGGGGGGGGCAAATAAAATAGACGACGACACGTCAGGTGAGAGCGCTCTGTCCGCCACATAGGCTCTGATAGGACGGCAATAAATCAGCCGCTGCCGAGTGTCAGCTCTGCGGCTTAGTCAGATCAACTAATGCCGAGTCCAAATCCACTGACAAAACCGGAAAACAACTGAAGAATGTGAATAATTCCCAGAGACGCCGACAAGAGCGGCCCCAGGATCTCCCACAAGCCTCTAACTTGGCCCATGTAGAACAAATAATGGTCTTGGAAGCGGCAGATGGCAACGGGTGCCCGGTGCCCGTCCTCATCAGCTGCTCTGGGTGGTTGTGAGAGCAGCAGATCGCCGCCTAGTGCTCTCTCCGCTCTCCTGGAATTCTGAAGTGTCGCACATTCCCTGCCAGTGATCACACAAGGACTCGGCCTCCTCCACTGACCGCTGATCCTTTTCAGGGAGACAAGAGGCTCCTCACAAGTCAAAGCAGTTTAATCAGCACCTCTGCCCGCAGCGGGGGCACTGCCATCTGCCAGCCTGGCTCACCCAGAGACATCACCCACTGCTAACCCTGTAAATACTAGCACACATGCGAGGCAAGTAGTGTGCAGACCGCTGCCTGTGGTAGAACTACAAGTCCCAGCAGGCGGCCGGACTCCGTTTTTAGTGTTCTGTAATAGTAAAGTGTAAACGTGGAGATATTGTGACTCCGGGATTTTCTGAATGTAAGAAGCAGCAACGACTAGAAGAGACTGAACAACCTGCGGGTCAGTGAATGAAGCGCCGCCGCTGAACAGGGAGAAGTTCTGCAACTCTCTAATAGACTTTGTGGTTCATTTCTTCAGCATTTTCTAGATCTAGGATTGCGGTCAGTGAACGGAAACATTTCTACTGACATCCAGAGGAGGAAAACCTGCCCCTGACTTGGTCCTGCTCACACATGGTTCGTTATGGGAGAGATTTCTGATACACTGTAACAAGCTGAGCCCCTGTGTGAGCAGGACTGAGTTAGAAAAGGGTTTTCGCCTCCTATTGGAGAGATCAGCAGGAAATGTTGTGCCACTTGAATAAGACAATTGTTGCATTATCTGATTCAATGTGTGGTCCAGGCCTTATAGAAAAGTGGGGGTTCATCTGTAGCCCCCTCCCTTCCAGGCCTGGTTTGCCCTGGTCTCTGGGAGCGGACAGGTGCCCCGATGTCTTCCCAGGATCCAGCTCCGGGAGGCCCTAACAAAGTCATCACCAGAGGAGACAGATCAGCGACCGGGCATTAAACGGCAGCTCAGAAGCTGCTGACCTGGGTCAGAGGTCAGGAAGGAGAGGTCATGCCCCATACTACGCAAAGGTCAGAGGTCAAGACCTCAGCGGCCCCCGGCTTTTGTTTGCAGGTTGCATTAATTGGGTTTGGGAGAAGCGGCTGCTGAAAGGTCACAGATATTAGATCTCAAGCAACCGCCATGAAGGAAACATTACAGATCATTAGATCGGTGTCCTGGACCTCGGCCTCGTCTCCGCAGTCACCGGCCCGGAGGTCTCCACCGCCAGGGAGAGGAATCAATGGTCACACGGTGGAGGTCTGATGATAATATCCCCGGAATAGGAGCCCTGTAATCTGCATAACAAGCACAAGTACCACAAGTCCCAGCATCACCTGCCTACAATGGACGACGACAGTCCCAGGTTACAGTCCTCGCTCAGTCCATGTCAGAGACTGCCGGTTCCTGTGCGGTGTTGGATTTTTCTTCGTATATTATAATACAGCAGAACAATTATAACGTTATAATCATTAACTTTCACCCCAGAAAAGTGCGCGTGGAGCGGTGAGAACGGACGACATTTCCCAGCATCCTCCATCCAGGGGGGTTATCTTCTGTGTGTGACCGTGATCAGCGGTCTGATTGTAAAAAATGGGAGCGCTCCTCGTATGGGGGGGTCACCGGGACGTCTCACACATGTTCAGGATTTGATGAGGATTTCTGCCACTGATTATTGTAAGAATCCACGTCAGATTTGCCTACGACCGATCCTGAACGGGGCCTTATATGGAACGTTGTAGCAGCTCAGGTAACAAAGCCCTTTGTGTCTCCCGGACCCTCCAGCGACAGACGTCTCATTGTGACTAGAGGGAAGGTCGCGCTCTCATGTCCACACGCTGGGGACTCATCAGGCAGGAAATGTTCGGAGGGTCTTCAGGTGACGTCGCTTTATGGTGGAGACTCCTAGGCGAGAAACACAAGACGTCTTGTATCATCCTCCGGAGACAGAGGTCAGCAGGAGACATTCCTGACATTCAGCTGGGGTCACCCTCCTCCGGAGCGCCATCCAAAACTAACAGAAATCCAGCTCATGTGAGGAGTGTGAACAGGGGGTTAAAAAAAAAAAAAGTGCCAGAATCGCTGGGTCTTGGTCTCGATTCAGAAAAAAAAAAATGGAATAAAAATAATCAAAAAGTTGCATATACCCAAAATGTTTTTTACATTTTTATTTCATAAAAGTAGTAAAAAAATATATAAACTTCGTATCGACACAATCGTACTGACCCGCAGAATGACGTGAACAGGTCATATTTATCTCAGTGAACACCAAGAAAACAAATACGGTTTATTACATGGTACCTTTAAAAAATACAACTCGTCTCACAAAAAAACAAGCGCTCACACGGCGACAGAAAATGTAAAAAATGATGGCGCTGGGGATGCAATGATGGAAAATGCAAAACTAAAATTGGCTGCGTCCTTAAGCAGTTAATTAATATTGACAGAAAGCAGAACGGCGCCACCAGCTGGAATAAGCCGAGCCACAGCCCCAGGACCGATCCGCAGCGTGACCGCGATACTTCGTAGAGACGCAGCGGCTTTCTGGACACATTTATTTTGCAGGTTCTTCTCATTTCCGGATTTGTGAGCGGTTTAGAACACAATTTGCGTTTGTTGCGTTGCACAACCTACAGTGATCGCCAGAAACTACAGATCATCCCAGCCATGCGCCCTCTCCTGGCCATGGTGTGTACTGCACTCACAACCTGCAAACTCTTCCCTGTTATCAGTGTTCATGGAATATTATCTCTTTCATATGAAAAATAAACAAAACCGACAGTAAAGACCCCCCCCCCCCCCGCCCGCCCACGGCAGCAGTGAGGTTAACAGAGTCACCGACCAGCACAGGAGAGGTTAATCTGTGCAGCATTCCTGCTGTATGGAAATCAGCCTCCGCAGCCGCCGGTAATTTCCATACAGCTATTTGTAGTGGTCACAATGCTCCAGATTAGATATTTGTTTTGCTTTCCCAAACATCAGATGATTTGAATATTCATCCGCGCTTCGTGTTGACTGAGCGCAGCGAGACTAAACTCCGTATCAGCGTGCGGGGGCGACACCTCTTTAATAGAAACGTAGGGAGCTCAGTGCAACTAAACCGCCAATGCAAAGAAAACATGAAACTGTCCGGATACGTTCTGATGACCCTCCCATAGATGCAGATGATCGGCGCGACGACGCGCCCTGGACCGCTCTCTGCGCTATACATCAGGGACTTACTTTTATCTTTCAAGGTGAAATGGATCATGGACAAAGAATAAATCCGGAGCCGGTTGATGCCCTCGCTCTATCGGATGTCCAGTTGTGGTCTGAGATATTCTACATAAGTCACCACCCCTGGGTTGCTGCTCACACACTATGTCACTACCTGGTTTACTAGCTCTGCTACATTAGGGCCCAGCTTAGCTGCATTGTCTATTGGAGTCTGAGGTAGTCTGAAATCCACCTTCTGTCTAATCAGAGGCTCAGGATGCTCCTCTGTCCACCTTATGCTTTACACTGCAGCTCTACTTCCTCAGATTGGCTGTTGTGTATAAGTAGAAGCTCAGCAGGAAGTCAGGACATGGAGAAATTATTACATTACAGTAAGAGCTGAAGATTATAAATTACAAGGAACTAAACCACCGGGGAGAAAGAAAAGACAATGATCAAGTAATATAGAGAACAAAGACTGAGGGGAGGGGCCTCAACAAAAGGAGGGGCCTTGGGAGGGGCCTCAACAAAAGGAGGGGCCTTGGGAGGGGCCTCAACAAAAGGAGGGGCCTCAACAAAAGGAGGCGCCTTGGGAGGGGCCTCAACAAAAGGAGGGGCCTTGGGAGGGGCCTCAACAAAAGGAGGGGCCTTGGGAGGGGCCTCAACAAAAGGAGGGGTCTCAACAAAAGGAGGCGCCTTGGGAGGGGCCTCAACAAAAGGAGGGGCCTTGGGAGGGGCCTCAACAAAAGGAGGCTCCTTGGGAGGGGCCTCAACAAAAGGAGGCACCTTGGGAGGGGCCTCAACAAAAGGAGGCACCTTGGGAGGGGCCTCAACAAAAGGAGGCACCTTGGGAGGGGCCTCAACAAAAGGAGGGGCCTTGGGAGGGGCCTCAACAAAAGGAGGCACCTTGGGAGGGGCCTCAACAAAAGGAGGCACCTTGGGAGGGGCCTCAACAAAAGGAGGCACCTTGGGAGGGGCCTCAACAAAAGGAGGGGCCTTGGGAGCAGCAATTGCGATTAACCCAGGGCGTCCTCCCAGCCAAAATACCACAGCACAGGAGGGAATATTTCTGACTAGACCAAGCTGACAACGTCTCTAGGATGGAACAGATGTCCACCATTAGCACCGCACTAGACCTTTTCCCGGCTGACCCCAATCTGCAGTCCCATAAAAGTCTGGAAGCTTTTATTTATACAAGTTTTTTAATTTGGCGTAATTAGCGGAACCTCATAGGTGCCAGATTATCAGACGTTCTGGATTATTGGAAGGGTTTGAGGTCTCTAATTGTGAAGCACGCCACGGTAGCGCCACGCAGGAGGGAGGCTAGATTCACACCGCTGTGACGTCTGAGCAGAACGTGACCAGGATGCGCCCTGTAGTAGCGCAGCGTCTGCTCCCCGACTTGCTGGAAGCCACAATCAGCTCCTTAGCACGTTCTACTGACACCACAAACACTTCTTACCTCTTCCCCGCTCTGTTGTCATGTCACCAACTACGTGTTTTTAGCACTTACAAAAAGAGAGAAAAACTTTAAATAGTCACAAAACTGCAACATTATCTAAAAGTCTCCCCATCAGTGAGCAGCAGAGCGTGACAATGTATCAGTCAGAACAATCCAAGAGAAGAAAGAAATATTCCAGTGTTTTCCTGCTAATGTGTCCAAAAGGGGGCACTGTTCCCCAGGAGTCTATGAATACCATTGTATGGTAGACTACCGGGATGATACAGTGTGGTCACTGTTTTCAAGACCCATGCTTGCAGTCAGTGAATGAAAACGTTTTTTTTTTGTTACATCCAAAGGCTAAAATCCTGTTCTAACCCAATACTTCTTAAAGCTGAGGGTTTGTTACAATTGTATCCAGTGTAGACAATGCTTTGTGAGACAAACCTGCACTGACACATTGTAACAAACTATCAGGACACGAGATTTGAGCTACTGCTGATGTGTCTATACCGCTACATTGAAACAAACCCTTTGCTGTGATGCAAACCAGGATTGCTCTTTTGTGGTATTATCCTTCATACAGTGAGCGCCGTTTCAATGTAGAGCAATTACCAACAAATTTATTTCACCTGTTTGGATGCGATTGTTCTGGTGCTGTACATATAAATGATTACATGTTGAAAAGTGCAAGTTGGATGCTGAAGGGGCAAGGACCATCGAGAGGTCGGCAGCCAGACTGAATGGTAAGGGGTGTGGTAATGCCAACCAGCACCACAAGGGGGAGCCATTTATGCTTTTGCCATTGGGCTCTGTCCTCTCTATGTGACCCCCTGGTCTATGTGGCCACCCACCATGACAATCCAGCCTATCAATCCATTAAGATCCAACAACCTCAGTGAGGCGCGAGGCCCCGGGTTCTCCGTGCACCGAATTATTGGCGCAGCTCCTCCTCTGCGTGTAGGTAAAAAGTTCACTTTAAAAGACAGCACTGCGGGTTTAAGTGACAGGGACATTAATCCGGCCTGCGCTGCCAGCACCTGCCGAAGATTCCTGACAGTGGGAAATTGTAAAGCCATTCTGTGCCTGCGGGTTCTGGTTCTAGCTGACTACAGCAATAACTTGGCTCCGCCGCGCCGCTTCCTACCAGCCTGAGGGCACAAAGCGGGTGATCACTAAAAGATGTCACCACGTTCTCTCTACTCGATGCATCTGCATCCAAGACCCCGCAGACTATGGGGAGAGGGGCTGCTCGGAGCGGCCTGATACCAGGGTCTGGGTACAGCTTGTGACCTTGTTTTCTCACTCTGGCATCCGGCGTCTCCTGCCGGGGTGTCAAGCAAAGGAGCAGTGCCAGCTAATGATGATTTAATGACGGTGACTCACATGGAGGACGAGCCGCGGGCGCTGGGAGTCTGTGTCACGTTTTTGTGCCTCATCTGCACACACACACGGGCTTTGTGCTGGCAAAACAGCGGCCGCCTTCTACTCCCGGCAGCCCCGCAGGAAGCGTCTGCGCTGGTGACCCCGGGAGCAGGAGTTCGGGTACGGTGCACAACCCGGCACACACTTCTGGGGTATTATAGGAATACACATCGGTGGGCGGCAAGCCCAGGCGAAACTACAACTCCCAATATACTCTGACAGTCAAAATTACAGTTAGAGTCCCACCCCCCAAAAATACAAGTCCTCGAGTCCCGCTGTAAAATCTTCTATCAAGTTGGATTCTTTTCTAAGTGACAGCCGATATGGACGCCACTGTGGCTGCCACAGGGGATGTCGCCCAGCTCATTATAAGGGCAGGTGGCGGATAGACGACCGTAACCAGAAAACCAGGAGTCTATTGTAAGTAATGGACTGAAAACCGCAGCGGGTGATGATGAGAAAGGAGCTTCATTCTGAGAGGGGGTCCCCTTTAAATTTAGCTCTGGCCATACTGCTAAAGGGGGGGTCTCTATACACACACAGACACGCCCCATTGACAAGAATGGTCAATTTATTCACACATTTCTAGGAGGAATAACAGAGGAACGGCACGAGGCAGAGTTTTAAGAAAAGATGCTCCAGAATTATTATTTGATGGGGAATACAGATATTTACTGAGCAGACAAGTCAGGAGAGCGGAGCGGTCCTCTTAAAGCGAAACAGTCCCTACTCGCAGCGGCACAGAAACCCTCCGGTCGCAGTTGGTGATTTAGTCACATGACCACATTCTCCAGTGGTGTTAATGCAGCGCGACCGCAGTAGAGGGGGTTACTAAGTGGGGGGTTAGCGCAAAAAAAAAATCATATATGGAAAAAAACAAACCGGCTATAAAATTCCTCGTCATGGATCATTAATGATACTGAGATCACGTGATCACTCACAGCCAATGTAGTTCAGGGAAAAGCTGGAGGCAGAACATAAACACTTCTACTGTTCCCTGTTATCAGCCGTCAGGGTGCAGACACTTTTCGGCCCCTGAGATGTTGGATCCGTGGCCTTCGCTCATTAATCTTGATGAGGTTCTGCTGAATAATCTCGCCCCGGCGTTCGTCTCACTCACTAATTCCAATTAATCACTCGCCAAACAGATGTCACGCGCAATGTGCTGTGAAGTTTACAATGTCGGATAAAGTCGTCATCAAGGGCTTTGGGGTCCATGGAGGAGACCCTGAGCCACATTAACCCCTCGTGTGCCTCATACATCACGGAAGTATAATCCTCACTCTGCTACCTGACTGTGAGAACATCTGGCGCGCCGCGCCCATCACCGCAGGAAGATCCGATGTACAGACGCGGCAGTGATGAGGCAGCAGATAGATGCGCCACACGGTGAGGACACAAAGACTCGCTAACGATGATTACACGGCACCGCCATCCCAACTGATACTAATGCGTTGTATCTGATAAATCCTCGCCGGTTGTTAAAGGTTATTTGTGAGATGTGTGAACGCGGTGCCGGGAGCAGCACGGAAAGTGCGATTCACGGAATATAAGACACGAAAGACGTTCGATCTCTGTAACGCTTCAGTACACAGCACGAGAATGTAGAGAACAATGGTTCAAAAAAGCAAATAGAGTATTTTTTTTTATCTGCTTGCTGTCAGTGAACAGAAGCCAGCCCTGATCAAGTCCTACTAACCGTTTGCTGCAATTGTACCCAGTCTAGATAATCCTTCTGTGAGCTAAATACATCAGCAGCACAAATCTCTCTCCTTTCCTGATAGTTTGTCACAATGTACCAGTGCAGGTAAAGTGTATCAGTCTGGAGTCCATGCCGTTTACCACACAGAGGATTGTCTAGACTGGATACACTTGTAGGACTTGTAATCACTCGGGTTTATATTATATATGTGTAGGGATCAGTGCTCCTTAGAGTTGCTCTGTAGTTCATGTGTGCAGCGCTGGATGCTTCGTTTTTGCCCCCGTCATGGATATTTTCTCATTGTTGCGTTGGCCTTCTGGAAGCATTAGATATTGGGATCAGAGATCCCTACACTTCAGCAATATTCCTTGTACTAGGTGCAGACAATAGAATTAATAAGGGGCACGGAGAACCTCAGAAAAACATTATAAATGGGGGTCCCTGGTGCTCCACTAATAAAACCTGCAATGAATGTTCTATACGGTGACACGTACAATGCAGGAGGCTGCAGCACCCGGCGCACACGTCCAGATTCATTACCTGCTCATTAAAGCCACTTATGATTAAGTAGCCATATAACAAGACAAGACGACGCGGAAGCCTCAGTGTTTACACAGGCACCAGACCATGGCAATGAAACCTAATGGGATTATAAAGTCTATATATAGCGCTACCAATTAACAATCATCTGTGATTAACAAGCCGCAGGTAACGGGAGAAACGCGACAGGAACAGACCCCTGGGATTTAACGCTATCTGCTGGTGGACTCTGGAGTAATAGTGGAGGATCATCTATTGTACCTATGGCCCCGGTATGATCACAGCCAACCAAATGGACCTGACTTAAGAAGGCGAATCCACCTTTCACAACGTCTTTCAACCTGTTTTATCCTCCAGAGCTGCACTCAGTATTCTGCTGGTGGAGTCACTGTGTACATATATTACATTACTTATCCTGTACTGATCCTGAGTTATATCCTGTATTATACTCCAGAGCTGCACTCACTATTCTGCCGGTGGAGTCACTGTGTACATACATTACATTACTTATCCTGTACTGATCCGGAGTTATATCCTGTATTATACTCCAGAGCTTCACTCACTATTCTGCTGATGTAGTCGCTGTGTACACACATTACATTACTTATCCTGTACTGATCCTGAGTTATATCCTGTATTATACCCCAGAGCTGCACTCACTATTCTGCTGGAGGAGTCACTGTGTACATACATTACATTACTTATCCTGTACTGATCCTGAGTTATATCCTGTATTATACTCCAGAGCTGCACTCACTATTCTGCTGGTGGGGTCACTGTGTACATACATTACATTACTTATCCTGTACTGATCCTGAGTTATATCCTGTATTATACTCCAGAGCTGCACTCACTATTCTGCTGGTGGGGTCACTGTGTACATATATTACATTACTCATCCTGTACTGATCCTGAGTTATATCCTGTATTATACTCCAGAGCTGCACTCACTATTCTGCTGGTGGGGTCACTGTGTACATACATTACATTACTTATCCTGTACTGATCCTGAGTTACATCCTATATTATACTCCAGAGCTGCACTCACTATTCTGCTGGTGGAGTCACTGTGTACATACATTACATTACTTATCCTGTACTGATCCTGAGTTATATCCTGTATTATACTCCAGAGCTGCACTCACTATTCTGCTGGTGGGGTCACTGTGTACATACATTACATTACTTATCCTGTACTGATCCTGAGTTATATCCTGTATTATACTCCAGAGCTGCACTCACTATTCTGCTGGTGGAGTCACTGTGTACATACATTACATTACTTATCCTGTACTGATCCTGAGTTATATCCTGTATTATACTCCAGAGCTGCACTCACTATTCTGCTGGTGGAGTCACTGTGTACATACATTACTCATCCTGTACTGATCCGGAGTTACATCCTGTATTATACTCCAGAGCTGCACTCACTATTCTGCTAGTTATTGAAAACCATCAGTAAGCTTGCGGACAGACACCCCATAATAGCTAAACTGATCTCCTATAATGCAGAGGAGCAGCTCGTTTTAACCCAACTCTGTAAAAAAAAAAAAATCGTACCGAGACGCCACTGATTGGAGGAGTTGCTGACTGGCACGTCTCTCTTACTAAAGCTCGGCCACAGGTCATTTTCAGAGCACTGAGCAGCTTACAGCACTGGCTTTTCTAATCCCCTTAGATGTCTGTATGTAATGTGCCACTGCCTCATGATATACCCCCTTAATACCTTGACTAGGGCAGATAGGCTTGCTGGCGCCACCTTGGCAATCAGGGCACATGCCCCACTGGCCCATCCGTCTCTACCCCCTGCTATAGGACACCAGACTCCATGACCGTATAGGATCGAGCTGCCATTCCTGCCCGTCCTCATACACCGCCTTATATTCCCCCTCTGCCCCCTGTACAGGCCGGTCCCGGGAACATTCAGTCTTTATCGTTTCAGTAACATTTCCCGCAGTCCTATGAAGATTGATGACACAAATAATAACCTGTGACAATGTATCGACCTGGCGGTGGCTCTGATCTTGGGGTAACTGCACAAGGTTCCCCGTCCTCACTGATGTGTCCGAGTTCATGGATTTGATTCCAGCGGCTAAAGAACTAATAAAGAATAAGAAAATTGATCTGATATGAATTCCGGAGACTGCGCCAATTAAATTGTATCCGTGAAGCTCGGTTCATGTTGGAGGCACAGCGAGCGGCCGGTGGTGGGACGCGCTCCCAGGTAATGTCGTGACACCGTCCTATAGACTTTTGTGAGCTTGTTAAAGGCCTGTGTTTATGCCCCGCTGCGATGGCGGCATCAATCGAAGCTCCTCGTCCTTTCATCTGGCAGACATCATGATGCAGGGTATTGACTAGGAAACGTGTGCGCCTCTCCGGTGGCCCAGCGTTCACGGCCTGCAGATTAGCTGCACACAGATCCATCAATGATTAAAAACCTTCAGGGGAAGACGAGCGAATCCAAACCCGACACGAACACCAAACCCTCCGAGCAGAAGACACAATCAAACAATCCAACACTCGTATGAAGCGCAAAACGCGTCTCAATGTTCTCACATTCAACCAAATCCAGAAAAAGTTCTTTATTAAGGAGTCTCATGAAGATGCACAAATATTCCTAATCGTCACCTGTACCGGCCAAACAATCCTAATGACCCGGGCAATCAACGGCAAGAACCGCACAACATATTATAGGGGGAGACGCGGGTCAAAGCCTCAAACATGGAGCTCTCGGTACGGACTCCAACGTCTACTAGATTACGATACTTATCAGAGATGGCCACGAAGATAACACGGTCATCATCCCCACAACCACCATCATCATCTCTGCAGCCACAACCATCATCCCCACAACCACCATCATCCCCACAACCACCATCATCATCATCCCCATAATATCATCTCTGCAGCCACAACCATCATCCCCACAACCACCATGATTGTCATCCTCAGCCCCACAACCACCATCATCATCTCTGCAGCTACAATCACCATCATCATCTCTGCAGCCACAATCACCATCATCATCTCTGCAGCCACAATCATCATCATCATCTCCGCAGCCACAATCATCATCCCCACAAACACCATCATCCTCAGCCCCACAACCACCATCATCCTCAGCCCCACAACCACCATCATCCTCAGCCCCACAACCACCATCATCCTCACACACCGCAGTCACCATAATCTGTGATGAAGAATAAGCGGACATTAGTGATGATGATCTGCGGCCGCCTCGGATGTCGCCTGGCGCAGCGGCGCTTTCTTGGACGCTACTGAACATTTGAACTCAGTCACAACAAGTTGTAAAATATTCATGGTGCGCAGATGGAGGGGGGGGGGGGTCTTTACTGGGCAGGAACGATCTGAGCTCTTGGCTGGGGATTCTCTCATTATATCCCCTTCATATGTAAGCCCCCGATACACAGACTGACTCCCCCCATCATTCCCTGTTACACAGTTCCAGCACCTCTGCCCAGTGACCTGCAATCTGCGCTGTGAGATAAAGGCGTCCTCAGTACACACAGGCCCGGCCATGTTCGGGGCGGCATCCTCCCTGGCGCAGCTTCATGCCCACATTACCCCTGGTGACTGGCACCTGTCAGATCCGTCACCGCAGATTACATTGGCCGAGCCAGAAGGAAGAAATTTAGAGAAAGCCCCACCCTACAGACGTCCCGTCCCCCCCGCTTCACGTTCCCCTCCATTTGCCTTTGTTCCCTGACATCCACTTGATTACTTCCCTGACGGCTCCGCCGAGCTCGCCTGCCTTGTGTATTATATAAATATTTTATTACAATATTATACTGCCTTGTCTGTTGGCTTTGATAAAACCTGCCAACGCGGGAGGGGGAGAGGGCTGCTTATCGCGCACGCACGCCTCTGTATTCACCATCTCCCGGCGTCTGCTGGACGACCTGTAATCCACAGACATGTTTGCTGGAGGCAGTGAAATCGCCAGGCCAGACGGCAACGGAAAAAAGTTGAAACGTATCTCGAGTCGGGAATAAAGAGGTTTTATGCACTAAGGGTCGGAGGTCGTAGATTGTAAGCTCTTACGGCCGGGCCCCCTCTCTTTCTGGACCATGGATTTGTAGAGGAACACGGGCTGTATAGAAATACAGGAGGTTTTATTCTTAGACTGCACCAACCCAAACTCCGAGCTGAACCAGCGATGGAAGCCAAATAGCCCCGACCCCAATACAAAACGTAGACCACGGACCCCAAACAGTCGGGGGTTATTTTTTTTACAGCACTACTATGTGAAGGTCTATGGTTCCTCTGAGACACCAGGTCCTCGGCACCCCTATAAAGTACACTACTGCCCTACACTGTGGACACCCCTCTCGCGTCACCCTAAATGATCATATTGCTTAACCCCAGGCAGTAATACAGGACGGTTTACAATCCCACCCCGGTATGTTTGTAGTGTAAGCTCAATCCCCTATATTTATCCCCTTCCTTTTCTTTCGACCAATGTTGGCCATGACCACCCGTGCGTGTCACCTTATGGGGCCATTCAAAATAATCCTACAACTGCAGGTAACAGACCCACCCAACGATCTTCATCTCAACTTCCCGTTGGACCATGACGGTGGATGGATGTTCTCGTGACGTTCCTTCTCCATGATGAGAGTGATGAGTCTGCGGGTTCAGTTCTCCAACCTCCCGAACCCGAGCACATAATAGTGACTTACAAAGCAGTGGAAGAACCGAAAGACTTTGTAAAGTAGATGAGCAAACCAGTCAAAGTAGAAGAAGCCGGCCTGGGCAAGTCGGTAAACAATATGGTGGCCACGATGTGGATGGAAGACAACGGGGAGCAGGCTGGAGATCTATAGGACCAAAAAATACCCAAGATGGCGGCCTACGAGAACCGCGCCGGTCACTGCTCAACTATGCAAAATAGATAACGAGGTGGGAGGAGTTTAGCGGCAGGATTAGAGAGGACCATTAACCCGTTCCATGACCTCATCTTTTGCTGGTAGTGCCAGGGTTAATGCGATTGCCCCATCATGATCAGCAATGAGTCCTGCGCGCCGCGCGTCACTATATCATCTCCGTCAGCGGCTGCTCCTGTGAACCGCCGGCCTCTTACGTTACATCACGTCAACTTCAATCCCTCCATACATTTCCTTGCTCATTAAAAACACACACGTAGACGAGCCGGTACCACCAAGGTGCTCCAGCACTCACAACAGGGGACATCAAACCGTCTCCGCGCTCCCCCATCGCCCAGACAAGCAAATAAATACTGCACAGATCTGATGCTTCCTATGTATCACCCAGAGGGTGCGGGGAGGGCCGTGATTTGTCTGCGGCTCACTGGAAGTGACAGCTGTGCGTGCTGCACTGGAGGAGCGAGGCTCGGGGAAGGCGCTGTACGCGTTCCGCTCGGCTCGGGGAGTGATGGCGTGACATAGGACGCAGCATCTGCTGGGTAAAGGGCGCATGTGGAAGCGGAGTGCTTATTAATGTGCAGGAGCGGCGTCACACATTTGCAGAGCTAATGAAGCAGGTGTGCGGGAACAGCCTGCTCATAATCATTATGTAGAGACGCTTCGGTGGGATTTCGAGAGGGCTCCGTATGCTGGAGCCGGGAGGCATTAAGAATCCCATACACATCGTTCTGACCTGAGCACCGAGGCTGCAAATCTTCTGTATGGACTGATACACTGATCTTCAACATCAGCTCCGAACAGATCTGTGGCTTCAGGGAGATATTATTGGTGACTGACAGCGGCCATTCTACAGGCTCCATATGTCCACCCTACAGGCTCCATATGTCCACCCTACAGGCTCTATATGTCCACCCTACAGGCTCCATATGTCCACCCTACAGACAATACAGAGAACCTATAAGTCAATAATCATCTAGGAGGTCGACCCGTCACTAAACGTCCATCCAGACACCGGTCAGAATTAGGCCTCATGCACAAACGTGTTTTTGCTTCCGCAATTTATCCGCAAAAATGCAGATGAATTGTGGACCCATTCATTTCTGTGGCCCCTGCACACGATTGGCCAGGAGCCTGGACCGCATAAAAATAGGACAAGTCATTATACGATCCGGAGTGGCTGACACTCTGCGGCTGACACTCTGCGGCTGACACTCTGCGGCTGACACTCTGCGGCTGACACTCTGCGGCTGACACTCTGCGGCTGACACTCTGCGGCTACGGCCGTGTATATGAGGCCTAACAGCAAAAAGGTTCTTACTGAACAAACCTGTTACACAGAGTCCATCATAGGGGGGGGACAGTTTAAAAAAAACAACAAAATCCTAAAACTCCACAATAATGGGATCTTTTCATGGGACTTGGCCTTATAGGGCGGTGCAGTCCTATGTAAATAAAGCTTCATTGTTATTCAACAAATAGTGCTAAAACTTTCCAAGAGTGTTTTAAGTCTTCACTTTTTTTTCAAGAGCTCTGCTTGCGGTCAGTGAAAATAAATATTTATTTTTATTCAATGGCTGAAAACATCGCCCTGACCTACTCTTGCTCACACAGCTGCGAGTTTGCTACAATGCATCACTGTAGAGGGTCTTCCGTCCATCAGCAGCATCTCTCCTGTCGTGATAATTTGCAACAATGCGTCAGTGCAGGTAATAGGTGTCAGAGGATTGTCCAGACCAGATACAACTATAACAAACCCTCCGCTGTGAGAAGGATCAGGTCAGGACTGGTTTTTAACTTTGAGTTGTAAACAGGAATGTTCCCAGCAAGCAGAGATGTTAAAAATGGTGAGGAATTAAACCACCATTAGACAGTTACAGGACGGTTCATCACACATTGATCCCGTTCCTGCACGATTATCTGCTCTGCAGCCACAACGTATTCGCTAGCGCTGTACGCAGCTCTCATATTGGCCTTGCGTCACAGTGGGCTCACAAAGTTATTTCCCGACCTCCGCCATGTACATACTAGGAAGCCAATTAACCTCAAATCTGTTTTTGGAGTGTGGGGGGGGGGGGGGAACCTGAGAAGCAAACACAAGAGGAACACACAGACCCCGTGTATATGTTGGATTAGTTGGCCCCCGAGCCCCCGTATTACAGGCCGGGATCACCGAGTCCTCCGCTGTCTATATTCAGGGAATATTGAGGGACATTTTCAGCCTGCGATTTATTCCAAGATCTCCCGGTTGTTCCCACGAAGACGAACGCAACAACAAACACAGCTCAGCTCTGCGCAGACAGGAACAGCACGCTCTGCAAAGCCCCTCGTCTGCAGCGAATTTTGACGGATTGGCTTAAACAAGTATCTGGCAGCGCTCCCAGGTTTCAGGGCCCGGCCGTGTGACACCGTGTACAAGAGAGCGCTCACACTACACCTCCGGGGGGCAGGGAGGCGAACAATCTATGAAGGGCTCTATTGTACAGTGTGACGGAGAGCCAGCCGCACAACAGACGCTGCATAGAGGTCGCTGCATGACCGCCAGAATACAGGACGCTGGCACAATCTAGACCCAAGTCGTGTGTATATATATATCTCATCTATAAGAAATGTTTACAGGTCAACAGGAAAGCCATATACCAAGTAGACTGCCGGACACGGATCATCTATAGTAGTCGCCCTCCACTCCTGATGTGAGCGAGGACAGCGCTGCACGTGACAGGCGAAGAGACATGTGAGGAGGAGAACAGAGACAAATGGGAGGCCACAGGCTGTGGAGGAGCATTATCCCCAGCAGCACAGAGTATTTCAGTAGGGAGTGTGCTGATCTTGAGGAGGCAGTAACAGGTCCTCATGTGATGAGGTTAGTGAGGACAGGGCTGCATGTGACCGGCAAAGTCATGTGAGGAGGGGGATGGACACAGACAGAGGAGGTGTAGGATCCCCAGCAGCCCAGAGTATTTCAGGAAGGAGTTTGCTGATCTTGTGGGGGGAAACGGACTCCGTAGTAGGGTCTCCAGCAGCACAGAGAACTTCAGGTGAGGGGTGTACTGACCTTGTGGGAGTCTGCAGAATAAAAGTGGATGGAGCAGTCACCAGCAGTGCAGAGTATTTCAGGAGAGAAGTGTGCTGATCTAGTGGAAGGCGCAGAGTTACATTAATCATTCATAATGTTATATTATTTTGTTTCGATACAGATGTTCCCACAATATCTGGTGCGGCGGTCATTGGCGTACTACAAGCACCATCATGCCCGGCCGCCCCCCCAGCTGTTACCTCACATATCTGGACCCCTCGTGCCTCCTGCTCACAATCCTTTGCATTCAGCCGGTTACCGCGTCCACACTGGAATCGCTGACAGCAATCTTCATCTTTTATTCATGCCAATAATCTTGGTGTTATTGCCTGCCGAGCGGGATTAACCCCTTAATGCAAATCACAGGCGGACCTTGCACCGTCGTCAATGCGATTCTCAATACTTCTGACATTTCCTTGTAGGTTACACTCATCATTTACTCAGGGATAATAAAGCAAAGGGAAAGTGTATGTAGCAGTGGCCACGCCGGTGAAGCTGAGACGAGGGTATAGCGGTTATACCCACCCTGCGATGAGACCGGTCAGAACGGTCCACAAACCAAGACCCCCACCGATCACCGGAACGAAGAGGAGTATTACTACCCCATTTATTCTGTATTTTTATTGAAACATTTTCCACTTTACAGACGGTGAATCCGGAGATGAGGAGGTCTCCAAGCCTTGGCCTCAGTACAGCCCTTGTGGGGGTCTCGACTCATGGACCCCACTGATGACATGTGAGGAGCTATTAATCCTTTATATGGCTGAGGTCTCGGTCATGATTGTAAAGGTGTCACGTGAGGTCCGGGATGTCACTATACGGTCATTATAGAGGAGGGTGCGATACATAGAATATTCCATGCACCCCGCAGCGATGTATTGGCAGGATACAGGGCAGCGGTCTATGGTTTGGGTTCATCGAGTATAAGATACGGTGGGTGACGGTCCGGTCTCCCCGGAGATGCTGGAGGTAGACGGGTGTTAGCGGGTGACTGATGTGCGCGCTCGATTCCACATACTGGGTGACTGGGCTGCACATGCTGAATACCTAATTGTCGGCATTAGAAGCGGCTGCAGAACAGATTATTGAGGACGTGTCATCGGAAGCAGGAAGCACCGCGCCACAGAGCTTACAATTAGGGACCGATAATTACCGCTCTCAAGTAGCAGATTCCAAACAGGGAACATGGACGGGAGGGGGACGTCTAGTGACTGACAAACATCTAGACCACAATCCACATCCCACAACGCAGCAATGAGAAAGAAATGTGACTGCCGAACTACAAGTGCAAGGACACCCCACCAGCCAGTCTGGTATAAATGGAGGCCAACTGTGGAACTACAACTCCCAGCAAGACCTCTTACTCCCAGTGGAGAACAAAAGATGCTCTTGAAATGCCCTTAGAAATCTAGTATGACTATGTGTATGCTGGGAGTTGTAGTTCTAAAGAGAGGGGACAAGAGAGATCGGGAGATGAGACGGTGGGGTAAGAGCGATGCATTAGGGTGTATTCTGACGTTGCGGGTGAGGTGCGTATAAATCTACATAGAAGAACCGCAATCCAACATCACAAGCATTCTTTTTTATTCGGTCGCAGTAAAAAAATGCAACTGTATCGAAAAATGCATTAAACCGTAATAGAGACGCAGGATTTGTTTTGACTTGGTGTTTTTTGGTTGTTTTTTTTCAATGCGGTTTTAAGAGCATGGTCTGAATACATCCCCAGATAATATGGATATTAAGCTCGGGGGGGGGGGGGGGGGGGGATAATCTTTATTCCCCTGTAAGATAACATTATTATCGTCTGCTGCTTCTCTCCGGTACACGAGGGGTTATCTGCGGCAGGATGTGACCTTCTCTTCTCCTCCGCTCTGCCCTTTTCACCCTCTCTACAGTGGGCAATTAGAAAGCACAAAGAAGCCAAAGTGCCACATGTTATAATGCCACATCCCCCAGTAACCAGGGTTTATAAGCCCCAGAGGAGACTTCGAGAGACGGCGCCACAGACCCAGAGCAGCAGGTGTCCGAATACAATCTCCGACATTGGGCTCTTATTATGGGAGGAGGGGGCTCCTGTGAGGATGACGGGGAGGAGGGGGCTCCTGTGAGGATGACGGGGAGGAGGGGGCTCCTGTGAGGATAATGGGGAGGAGGGGGCTCCTGTGAGGGGCGATGGGGACTCCTGTGAGGGGCGACAGGGACGAGGGGGCTCCTGTGTGGGAGGAGGGGGCCCCTGTGAGGATGATGGGGAGGAGGGGGCTCCTGTGAGGATAATGGGGAGGAGGGGGCTCCTGTGAGGATGACGGGGAGGAGGGGGCTCCTGTGAGGATGACGGGGAGGAGGGGGCTCCTGTGAGGATGATGGGGAGGAGGGGGCTCCTGTGAGGATAATGGGGAGGAGGGGGCTCCTGTGAGGATGACGGGGAGGAGGGGGCTCCTGTGAGGATGACGGGGAGGAGGGGGCTCCTGTGAGGAGGAGGGGGCTCCTGTGAGGATGACGGGGAGGAGGGGGCTCCTGTGAGGATAATGGGGAGGAGGGGGCTCCTGTGAGGATGACGGGGAGGAGGGGGCTCCTGTGAGGATGATGGGGAGGAGGGGGCTCCTGTGAGGATGACGGGGAGGAGGGGGCTCCTGTGAGGGATGACGGGGAGGAGGGGGCTCCTGTGAGGATGATGTGGAGGAGGGGGCTTCTGTGAGGATGATGGGAAGGAGGGAGCTCCTCTGGGGAGGAGGGGGCTCCTGTGAGGGATGACGGGGAGGAGGGGGCTCCTGTGAGGATGACGGGGAGGAGGGGGCTCCTGTGAGGATGACGGGGAGGAGGGGGCTCCTGTGAGGATGACGGGGAGGAGGGGGCTCCTGTGAGGATGACGGGGAGGAGGGGGCTCCTGTGAGGATGACGGGGAGGAGGGGGCTCCTGTGAGGATGACGGGGAGGAGGGGGCTCCTGTGAGGATGACGGGGAGGAGGGGGCTCCTGTGAGGATGACGGGGAGGAGGGGACTCCTGTGAGGATAATGGGGAGGAGGGGACTCCTGTGAGGATGAGGGGGAGGAGGGGGCTCCTGTGAGGATGACGGGGAGGAGGGGGCTCCTGTGAGGATGACGGGGAGGAGGAGGCTCCTGTGAGGGATGATGGGGAGGAGGGGGCTTCTGTGAGGATGATAGGAAGGAGGGAGCTCCTCTGGGGAGGAGGGGGCTCCTGTGAGGGATGACGGGGAGGAGGGGGCTCCTGTGAGGATGACGGGGAGGAGGGGGACCCTGTTAGGATGATGGGGAGGAGGGGGACCCTGTGAGGATGATGGGGAGGAGGGGGCTCCTGTGAGGATGATGGGGAGGGGGCTCCTGTGAGGATGATGGGGAGGAGGGGGACCCTGTGAGGATGATGGGGAGGAGGGGGCTCCTGTGAGGATGATGGGGAGGAGGGGGCTCCTGTGAGGATGATGTGGAGGGGGCTCCTGTGAGGATGATGTGGAGGGGGCTCCTGTGAGGATAATGTGGAGGAGGGGGCTCCTGTGAGGATGATGTGGAGGGGGCTCCTGTGAGGATGATGTGGAGGGGGCTCGTGTGAGGATGATGTGGAGGGGGCTCCTGTGAGGATGATGTGGAGGGGGCTCCTGTGAGGATGATGTGGAGGGGGCTCCTGTGAAGATGATGTGGAGGGGGCTCCTGTGAGGATGATGTGGAGGAGGGGGCTGATTTTTTTCCTCTTATCTAATTTGCTATGAACATTTCTACATAATTGCCGCCGTCCTCCTTTTATTGCCTATTAGGGGACGGTTCCCTTTTTCCTTGAATATATAAAATGAGAGGGATGTGGAGACATCTAGACAGATATGGCAGCGTGTACGGAACAATAAACACTCCGTCTGTAACCCCCCCCATTGACGGGTCTCGCGGGGTCACGCAGACTGCCCGCCGCCCTGATCTCACATCCTGTATGACAGCGGAGCAGAGAGCGGCTCTGCACAATGATGAGAGTTCATTAATGAATGGCTTTTTTTGATGCCCTGAAGAGACGTTGCCATCTGGCGGGCGATGCCTCCCTGGCGTCATCTCAGGTGGAGCTTCCAGCAATAAACTGGTCTCAAACGTGGGAGATTAGGAGATAAAGAAAACGATGCCGAGATGAGAAGAGCTCAGCCCCGGTCACCCAAATAACGAGGAGTTCTGAAACTTTCTAATAGACTTTGGAAGAGATTTATTAAGGCCCCCGGCACACGACCGTAAATACGGGCCCATTCATTTCTATGGCCGACGGACACCTTCCCGTATGTCTATGAGACGGAGTCCGTGCCGTAGAAACCTGCCGAAAAAAATAGGACATGTCCTATTTTTTTATTTTACGGACCGTGTTCCTGTACTTTATAATAGGAGCACAGCTCGTAAAAACGGCCGGCTGCCCGTGCCCATAATTACGTATCGTAATTACGGGCACGGTTGTGTGAATGAAGCCTTAAGATCGGAGTTAATACGGAAGTCGTCACAAGAAACAATCTCCAATAAGATGCGACACAGTTATTAAGAGGCGCCTCACCGGCGGTCCGTGCACCAGTAAATGTAATCTGGGGCGGTCAACAGCTTGCGCTATAAGTTACGCCGGTTTCTTGCATAAATGATAGTGAATACGATGGGCCAGCAGGACATGCTGACACTTGTAGTTCTTCAGCAGCTGCCGAGCGACAGGTCACTTAGTCCTTGTTAAAGCAGAAGCAGCAGGTTACGAGGACAGGGGCGTCCGGGGGAGGGGAGGACGATGCACCAATAAAGCTCTCACATCGACAGGATTGATCCGGGAAAGACAGCTTAATCGTCTCGGCTTTCAGGTAGGGGCATTATAATACAATTAAAGGCAGCAGCGAAGCCCCACGAGGCCGCAAATTACAGCGTCCAACCTCAGAGCGCAGTCAATACGCGCCCCACAATCAAGATAAATCTTCAGAGCAGAAAAAGATGGACGACACGGCGGTCTAATGGGATCCATTAATGATTAGACGTAACCAGAAATAAGAAAACGGTTCCGTTCTGGGGCAGAGAGATAGAGCAATAGAGAGAGATAGATAGAGATAGAGATAGATAGATAGAGAGAGAGAGAGAGAGAGAGAGATAGATATGAGATAGATAGATAGATAGATAGATAGATAGATAGATAGATATGAGATAGATAGATATGAGATAGATAGATAGATAGATATGAGATAGATAGATAGATAGATAGATAGATAGATAGATAGATAGATAGATAGATATGAGATAGATAGATAGATAGATAGATATGAGATAGATAGATAGATATTAGATAGATAGATAGATAGATAGATAGATAGAGTTCTCATTATCAGGCAGATCAGGGACCTCCAGTCATATTTTCCGCGGCCACAATCTGATCCCGGATACATTTCCCGCGTATTGTCCATACACGCTGCTGAGATGATCAGATCACAATGGTCTCTGTACTTGAATGCTCGCTCCCTGTGTTCGGTTCTATACACACACACACACACACACACACACACACACACACACACACACACACACTATAAGGGCCGCATTTTCCCTACCCCCGCACCGTTACCCATCCCCCGATTCAATTTGATGGACATGTGTCTATTTTACAACCATACTAACTATGTAACATTTCAGGTGGGGGAGGGGATGTTGACAATTACGCAATGAAGCGTTTACCCGGATGCCAGCTCTACCGGAATCTGAAGTAAAGGCGGTAATGGAGACTTATTGCTGCGCTGATCTCAGATCTAAACAAGCAATTACAGGAGACGAACTTAATAAATATCAGGCAATTTACACGCTGACCCCTGAGAAATTAGGAGGGAACATTGCTCCCCTCCTGGCTGATTACCATCTCCTCTCCAAACCAGCAGGCGCCACATCCCTGGCAGAACGCTTCATATTTAATAACGCAATTTATATTCCTCTCTCTCAACATAAACTATAGTAAAGGCGCACTAATGTAAAAATACATCTGGCCCGTCGCTGCTTTATCTTCCCGCGCCGCGTCCATATCCCTCTGCATCCCTGACTTATGGCTGCGGCGGAGCCTAATGAATAAAAAGGTGCAAATTACAGGAGCCGCTTTAATGCTCTTCATAAAATGACATGATGGAGGCAGGAGCTGCATTCTCTGCGCCGCAGCCCCGCGCCGCCGTGTTATAAATAAGCGCCACTTAATGGGACTCCGCGTCGCCACAGAGAATGTTATGGCCCAGATCTCAAAGCCTCCGCCACAGGTTGAATGGACTGATCCCCCCTGATCCATCAAGTGAATTTACGTTAACTGTCTCCTAGAAAAGTCACGGCCTCGGCCCTGTAAATGGCGTCCTATCCTTCTAGCGCAGCTCGCCTGCCAATAAAACTGTCACACGGAGATGAGAATCGAGCAAGGGAAGGGAAACCATGAGCAAGGGGGGGGGGATGGTGGCGGCGACTTAAAGGACACCGCTGCAGGTGTTTATCACCCGAAACAATAAAACCGTGAAGCCATCGCAACACCGTCCGCCATTCATCAGCGCCAGAGGTCGACTTCCTCAAGTTAATACACGAGATCATATTGTACGGCCCTGTCCTTAACCTTTCATTTGCATTAAAGATTCTAGGTGCGCCCTCTCTCAGAGAGGTCAATTGTGTTCTTCAGAGCAGAGACTGCCAGACTGAAAAAAAAAAATCTATACGGTTAGAAAAGCCGGGTGATTAAACAGCAGTTACGCGGCTTCATAAGCTGGGGGCGATTAGTCACAATACGACGGTCAGTACCATGAATCAATGCAGCAATGTGATTCCTGTACTGATCCTGAGTTACATCCTGTATTATACTCCAGAGCTGCACTCACTATTCTGCTGGTGCAGTCACTGTACATACATTACATTACTTATCCTGTACTGATCCTGAGTTACATCCTGTATTATACTCCACAGCTGCACTCACTATTCTGCTGGTGGAGTCACTGTGTACATACATTACATTACTTATCCTGTACTGATCCTGAGTTACATCCTGTATTATACTCCAGAGCTGCACTCGCTATTCTGCTGGTGGAGTCACTGTGTACATACATTACTTATCCTGTACTGATCCTGAGTTATATCCTGTATTATACTCCAGAGCTGCACTCACTATTCTGCTGGTGGAGTCACTGTGTACATACATTACATTACTTATCCTGTACGGATCCTGAGTTACATCCTATATTATACTCCAGAGCTGCACTCACTATTCTGCTGGTGGAGTCACTGTGTACATACATTACATTACTTATCCTGTACTGATCCTGAGTTACATCCTGTATTATACTCCAGAGCTGCACTCACTATTCTGCTGGTGGAGTCACTGTGTACATACATTACATTACTTATCCTGTACTGATCCTGAGTTACATCCTGTATTATACTCCAGAGCTGCACTCACTATTCTGCTGGTGGGGTCACTGTGTACATACATTACATTACTTATCCTGTACTGATCCTGAGTTACATCCTGTATTATACTCCAGAGCTGCACTCGCTATTCTGCTGGTGGAGTCACTGTGTACATACATTACTTATCCTGTACTGATCCTGAGTTATATCCTGTATTATACTCCAGAGCTGCACTCACTATTCTGCTGGTGGAGTCACTGTGTACATACATTACATTACTTATCCTGTACTGATCCTGAGTTACATCCTATATTATACTCCAGAGCTGCACTCACTATTCTGCTGGTGGAGTCACTGTGTACATACATTACATTACTTATCCTGTACTGATCCTGAGTTATATCCTGTATTATACTCCAGAGCAGCACTCACTATTCTGCTGGTGGAGTCACTGTGTACATACATTACATTACTTATCCTGTACTGATCCTGAGTTACATCCTGTATTATACTCCAGAGCTGCACTCACTATTCTGCTGGTGGAGTCACTGTGTACATACATTACTTATCCTGCACTGATCCTGAGTTACATCCTGTATTATACTCCAGAGCTGCACTCACTATTCTGCTGGTGGAGTCACTGTGTACATACATTACATTACTTATCCTGTACTGATCCTGAGTTACATCCTGTATTATACTCCAGAGCTGCACTCACCATCAATCACTGAGAAGTGACAGGAGGACAATTTCATGCAGCAACTGCGGGGTTACATGGGCTGCAGACAGTAATGGTGGAGGGAGAGGACGTTTACACTTAGTTAATGTGCTGGCAATGGGAGGAAATTTCATCTTAACCTGTCAATCTGAAGACGTGACCAGTGACCCCAGTAACAGGGGTCAAACATTCACCACTCAAATAATACACAACCCGACATCAACACAAAGCATCTCAAAGATAAAACCGCTTTTAAAGTGACCCGGACTCTGACACAGATCATTCATTTTTTGGATATCAGCACTTTTCCCGTTCTGCGCCTCATTTATGAAGATTTTGCGCCTGACTCATAACCCACCTGGTCGCCTATAGCAACTAATCACAGTGGAGCTTTCTTTTTCAGAGCAATGTAAAAAATTAAAGCTGCGCTCGGATTGGTTCCTATGGTCGTACTACATATTACGTTCCGCAATTTTCTAAAACTGCGTTTAATCCTCCACCACTTTCAAGATCTCTGCTTGCGGACAATAAATTGTATCATTATTGTTTGCAACCAGACTTTGACAGATGTGCTAGCCTTATATGTCACAGCTGAGTGTTTGTTACAATATTATCCAGTCTAGATAATCCTCTGCTAGCAGCACAAATCTCCCTCCTGTCCTGGTAGTTTGCTACTATGTATCAGTGCATGTAAAATGTATCAGTCTGGAGTCCAGGTTGTAGCAATCCTTCTACTGAGGGAATTATTGGACCTGTAAAACTTTCCAGATTATAAAAGAGAAAGCAGGAAAAAACGGTGACACCGCCCCCCCCTCAAAAGCAGACTATAAATCCTGGTGTGTCCCCCCTCCTGACATGTATCTTAGTGTAGGCCCTGTTCACACAGTTTTTTGTTTTTTTTTTGCAGGTAAACGGAATTTTGAGGCAGATTTTTGACCTGCCTGCAATCTGTTCCCGCGATATTTCGCTGCATTTTTCTGCCACGGTTATTGAGCGCCACAGGCAAAAAACACAGCGAAAAACACTTTCCCTGCCTCTCATTGATTTCAATAGGAGGTCACAGATGGAACCCGCAGCAAAATAGAGCATGGCGCTTTTTTTTTTTAACATTTTTTTTTACCACAAGCGGCTAAAGTCCGCGGCGGGAAAAAATGCCTCCGCCTCCCATTGAGATCGCGGTTACCAAGTTAAAATCAGAATAAAAAAACTCAATGTGAACTGGGCCTAATAGTAAATACTTGTTTCCCTCATGAGAAAACCGCTCTGGAATATATTTTCTTAGAACCCTACGTTGTGCTGTTCCTCTGTTATTCCTCCTAGAATTTATAAATACATTTATTGACGACTAAATGTTACCATTCACTTGTCAAGTGGGCGTGTCCCTACAGTCTCATCTGTCAGCACTGATTGGTCAATGTCTGACTGTGTAGGGACACACCCCCAACTGGTAACACCCAGTTGTCAATTTACTCATACACTACTAGGAGGAATAACAGAGGAACCGCACAATGTAGAGTTTTAAGAAAAGATGCTCCAGAATTTTTATTTAATGGGGAATACAATTATTTACTAAAACAGACCGGAGAGGGGACGGCCATAGGACAGTGGGTCCTCATTAACACCATAGGGCACCCCTGTCTCAGAGGGCACGTGACACCCGGGGGGGGGTGGGGGGGAGGCTTCACCACCGATGTTATAATCAATTAGTAAATTCCTCAGCAGGAACCTCCCTACGAGGGATTACACGAAGGTGTTCCGCGTCCTTGTTTTTATAATTATTATTTTTTGACTACATTTTAATTACTTCTTTTTGTTTTTACGTATCTGTTTAGAAGCCGTACATTCATTTTTAATTCACCGAGAACTAAGATTTTAATTAGGAGCGTCCCTGCTGGAAACATAAAACACATTAATATGGTAATAATGTCATGACGGTTAAAATGTGAGAGAAGGGGAGCGAGCGCCATCTTCATAGGGAAGCGGCAGGCAGCCGTCATTATCAGCCTCTCCGGGGAAGGAAAGATAAGACTAATACAAATCGCGCACCAGCAGACGACTTTATTCTGGGGTTCCCTGCACCTTCCTGCAACCTTCACTGAATCCACTCCCTGAATACAGAACTTCACTGCTATTTGGAGCATCAAATCATTTTCGTGGTTAAAGTGACCAAGTTACTAAGAAAAACGTATGACACAAGTCAAGCGAGCCCCATGTCTGCGCCTCGTGGGATTATCAGGGCAAGGTGGGAGAGGTTGGGACCCCCGCGCGCGGCCTCAGTCTCATCGCCTTGTTCACGCCTGTCTATTTTTATCATGAAAGCGCTCCACATCCCCAATAATAGCACAAGTGGCTGTTCGGAAGGCGCTCGGCTCCTATTCTATAAATAATGCAGAGTTCGTATATACTGACAGGTTGTAGCAGAAATAATGTAAAATCAGGCCTAATGCATAATGCATGGCAGCAGCTTGACGCCAGCTTCTCCTCCTGGCTTGGTGTCCTTTCGTCTACACATTTACGCCTCCCTCTCCCAGGTCTTAACAGGGTAACACCTCATAGTACAAGCAAGGAACGCGCTCATTTCTGGAGGAGACAGCGAACCACCTGCGACGCCTCATGTTCCGCAAACATTTCACTTTCATCCACTTTTAAATGAACGGATTAAACAATGAAGATAAAATAAAGTAAAGCCCAGAACACGAGTTCAGCAGCGGCCGCGCCAACACGACGTTTTATACTAAAAATTCCCATTTTTGGTTTCCTGGAAGTCGCCACAACTGCTAGATTCTACTAGAAGAATGTTGTATGTCAGTGAATAGCCATACCCAGCAGCCATATTCAGAGCGGATTGAGTCACGTCCATTCAGCACCACCTATAGGGGGTTTCATTGCGGTGAATGTTGCGCCCCAACAACCACATTTATTGATCGCTACAGTTTCAGTCATTGCGATGAGGAACTGAAACATTTGACGTTTTATTCTCTTCCAATTTTAAGAAGTCGGCTTGCTAGACCTGCTCACACAGCTGCAATGTGTTACAATGTACATCACAGCCATCAGCCTGGAGTCCAGGGCAGAACATTTGTGCTACACTGATACATTGTTACAAACTAGTTACTTACTACCGGTAGTTGCATAAAAGCAGGACTAAGGCTCTGTTCACATCTGCGTCGGAGGCTCCATTAGGGGACTCTCTCACCGATTCGGCAGGGTTTGCCGGAGACAATAGCGCAGCATCCAGTAAAATCACAGACAGCCCGATGGAACCCATTAAAGTCAATGGGTTGCGTCGGCAATCGGCGGCATCCATTGTACAACGGAACCAACGAACCCCCTTGTTCTGCTCCTCTGACAAAGCTGAATAACGGAACTGACCCAATGCAGGTGTGAACACAGCCCGAGTCCGTATGGATTTATAGCCTTTCATTACAATGTACCAGTGGAGACAAACCGCAAGAGCACAAATCTCCCTCTTGTCCTGGACTCCAGACTGATAGCGCTCACCTGCCCTGAAACATTGGAACAAGCCCACCAGCTGTGTGAGCAGGACTATGTGAAGAGGGGTTTCCAGCCTGCAGATGTGTACAGGAATATTCCCATTCACTGACAGCAAGCTAAAATGTTAAAAACAGTGAGGAATTCAAGACAGAAATGGGAAAATTTATCCCAAACTCTATGGCAGAAAACTAGCGTAGAAGTCACAATTTGCGCAAAAACAGTTTTTCAACTTTTGCATTTTTACACGATCTTCGCCAACTTATTTTAAAGTGGGGGCTTAGCAAAAGTAGACGTGGCCACTCGTGGTCCGACAAATTCATTATATAGAATATAGAAACTGCCGGAAATTACAGCGGAAATCTAATCCAGTTCATCGTTGGCGTAGACGTCCTTTTCTGGCACAGGGACAGCCAGCGCGGCGCCTATTTTATTGAGGGGGTGAACGTCTTAATAAATGATGCACATTTTACCCCAGCGACTATCTGCCCCTAACCATGCACCCCCCATCTGCTATCTGACCATGCACCCCCCATCTGCTATCTGCCCCTGCACGCCCCATCTGCTATCTGCCCCTGACCATGCAGGCCCCATCTGCTATCTGCCCCTGACCATGCACGCCCCATCTGCTCCTGACCATGCACGCCCCATCTGCTCCTGACCATGCACGCCCCATCTGCTCCTGACCATGCACCCCCCATCTGCTATCTGCCCCTGCACGCCCCATCTGCTATCTGCCCCTGACCATGCACGCCCCATCTGCTCCTGACCATGCACGCCCCATCTGCTCCTGACCATGCACCCCCCATCTGCTATCTGCCCCTGACCATGCACGCCCCATCTGCCCGACCATGCACCCCCCATCTGCCCCTGACCATGCACGCCCCATCTGCCCCTGACCATGCACCCCCATCTGCTATCTGCCCCTGACCATGCACCCCCCACCTGCTCCTATCTGCCCCTGACCATGCACCCCCATCTGCTATCTGCCCCTGACCATGCACGCCCCATCTGCCCGACCATGCACCCCCCATCTGCCCCTGACCATGCACGCCCCATCTGCCCCTGACCATGCACGCCCCATCTGCCCCTGACCATGCACCCCCATCTGCTATCTGCCCCTGACCATGCACGCCCCCACCTGCTCCTATCTGCCCCTGACCATGCACCCCCATCTGCTATCTGCCCCTGACCATGCACGCCCCATGTGCTATCTGCCCCTGACCATGCACGCCCCATCTGCTATCTGCCCCTGACCATGCACCCCCCCTTGCTCCTATCTGCCCCTGACCATGCACCCCCCCCCCCCCCCCGCCCCCCAGCTATCTGTCCGTCTATCACCGATCCTCTCACTATTATTACCAGCAGAGCCGGCCCCCCCCCCTCTAGTATCTCCGCTCCCTGCAGAAATTTTGAATCTATTGACCCATTTATAGCGAAGAAATTGCCCGAAAATTATCGAATAACGGGAGGTCGCCTCCTCCTCCGCGCTGCCCCCCGATGACAATAAGCGGCTTCATTAGTCAGATTCCTGCACCCGGCGCTACGTTTACTCCTGACGCCATTTGGGGATCATCTCTCCTCTGAGGAATTAACTTAATTGAGGCTTTGAGCTCCGGCTTGTGGTGGCATCTCCTCCTCCTCCTCTCCACAAGCTGCTCCGGGGCTTCGGGTTGCATTCATTTTGCAAAGAACAGGTGTGGGATAAAAGATGAGCGATGAAGAGGAGCCGGCGAGAGGAAGAGGCAGATGTATCAGGACAAGAACAGAGGGGAAGAGCCTCATCCTACTGGAAGGTTTCTATTGGCAAAAATGGCGCAAAATGTATGTGCTGCAAACACACAAAATCAACAAAATGTAACAAAATAAATTAAATATTGCATCTCGGCCACTCTGCTCCGTTACAAAACCGCCTACAATGTCAAGAAGTTTTATAGATGGGTCCTACTGATCGAAAATCAGGATGAGCATAACCTGTACCCAGGATGTCTAAAGGTAGAGGCAGAGAAGCATTCACAATCCTGCAGGCTTCAGAGCTGAAATCTCCCAGCATTCCATGCTTGATCAGAGACTGCACATAGCATGCTGTGGTGATGTGTACTCTGGGTAGTGTCATCTTTAGGCCAGGCTCTGTAAAGTAATCTGGTGAAGGAAAATCAAACTGCCCCACTGTATTATAAGAGCACAGCTAAGCCGTTAGGGACTGACTGTCCACAGGCTCTCTCACAATTTCCAATAACAAGCAGAATCTTGAGGGCAGCTCTGGAGTATAATACAGGATGTAACTCAGGATCAGTACAGGATAAGTAATGTATGTACACCGTGACTCCACCAGCAGAATAGTGAGTGCAGCTCTGGAGTATAATACAGGATGTTACTCAGGATCAGTACAGGATAAGTAATGTAATGTATGTACACAGTGACTCCTCCAGCAGAATACTGAGTGCAGCTCTGGAGTATAATACAGGATATAACTCAGGATCAGTACAGGATAAGTAATGTAATGTATATACACAGTGACTCCACCAGCAGAATAGTGAGTGCAGCTCTGGAGTATAATACAGGATGTAACTCAGGATCAGTACAGGATAAGTAATGTAATGTATGTACACAGTGACTCCACCAGCAGAATAGTGAGTGCAGCTCTGGAGTATAATACAGGATGTAACTCAGGATCAGTACAGGATAAGTAATGTAATGTATGTACACAGTGACTCCACTAGCAGAATAGTGAGTGCAGCTCTGGAGTATAATACAGGATATAACTCAGGATCAGTACAGGATAAGTAATGTATGTACACAGTGACTCCACCAGCAGAATAGTGAGTGCAGCTCTGGAGTATAATACAGGATGTAACTCAGGATCAGTACAGGATAAGTAATGTAATATATGTACACAGTGACTCCTCCAGCAGAATAGTGAGTGCAGCTCTGGAGTATAATACAGGATGTAACTCAGGATCAGCACAGGATAAGTAATGTAATGTATGTACACGGTGACTCCACCAGCAGAATAGTGAGTGCTGCTCTGGAGTATAATACAGGATAAGTAATGTAATGTATGTACACAGTGACAGTGTACGTAGATTTATACTATATGTACATGTTACATAGTGTTTAGCGGTAGATGTCATGAGCTGCATCAGTCACTAGGTCTATATCCAACAAGTCTTGTAGGTGCCACTCAGCTGGCGATTCTGCCATCCCTCCCCCAGTGCCGGGGGGCTGAGCAGAGGAGCAGAGGAGCAGCGTCTGTACTCTAGTCAGGATAAGCGCCGGGCTGCAGCCATCACAATTAATAGCTAATTCTCCCTTAACACCCATCAAATTAAACCAGTGTCCAGGGCCCGCCAGGACTGGCACCGCTAAGTGCTCGCTGTTAATAAGGTTTAATGGATCTGGTCTACATTTTACGGCACCTCGATCTTCGTTTATGAAGATTTAATTCACCGGGAAAGAAAACTGCCCTTTGTATCCGTCCTGTGAGGGCAAAATCTTCAGAGAATCCAAAGAAGAAGTCTGTTTATAGCGCAGACCAGGGGCGGGGGCAGGGATTGTACAGCGCTCCACCTTCTGTGTAATACGGAGACTGATAACCCGTCCTGACATAATATTCCTTACAGCGGAGACTGTTACAATGTAGCCAGTCTAAACAAAGGTAAAACACAGTAACAAATCTCTCTCCTGCCCTGGTAGTTTGTTACAATGTATCAGTGCAGGTAAAATGCATCAGCCTGGAGTCCAGACTGTTTATCTTTCTAGAAAGTTGCAGAAATGATTATTGATTATTGAAACTGAATGAGACATAAAATGAAGGGCTTTATAATTTACCCAGGAGTCTGACCATTTCTGATCTAGGACGGTCAGCCATTGTGATGACATCATGTGACCATGGCGGCACGTTTTTAGGATCTTTGGCTAGTCAGCTACAACTATATAATATACAACAAACCCCCAAAATGAAACCGTAGGAACCAGAAGGGAAGCGTCCCCCCTTTATTTTCATCTCTGCTCCATTGTTGTGGGATTAACATTCGAGGACGGCGACAACTTCCCTCCAGCTAGAAGAAGCGCTGCGAGGACATATCTGGGACCTGCCGAGAACGACTCACAAATTATACAGGAGAACCTCTCATTAAGGGGACCGTGGATTTGATTCCCGGGGGGGGCAAGTTATATAGGGGGAGGGGTAATGACAGATTCTCAGTAATGGCAGATTTTGGACGTGGAGGAGCTTCAGTGCTTCTCTTGCAATAAAAAATGATTGCAAAGTAAATTTTCACGCCTGTGTCAGACGATCGTAACTCGCCAGCAGGGGGGGCACTCTGGGAAAAGGCATCTTTTCGTCTTCGATGGCATATTGTACGGGTCACCCTGGCCCGGGATGAAGGGCTCTTACTGCTGTACGTGCTGCAGCTCCGCTAATACACAACATGTCTCCAATTATCAGCGCTTCATCCGTGCCGATCCCCACATCACAGCGGACTGCAGGCTCATCACATCTGGATCACATCAGTCCCAGGAAGAGTCCGCGAGCAGGACCTGTCATAGTCAATAGGGGTGAGGGAAGGCAGAGCCGCCTCCTGCTCTTACCCACCAAACCCTGATCCTATCAGCCCCAGAGAGGGCGCTGCAATTCAATAAGAGCAAACGAGTTCCAATTATGGGAGGATTCAATTAATAGGCATTAAAGCTTTAGGTCGGATGACGAGGAGACGCCACCAATACGTCAGACACTCCGGACCAGAACAGGTGGAGGAAAGAATCAGAACCGCAGCTAAATCTCATTGCCCCCACTGTAGAGACATGTAATAACCTGCTGCTTATCTGCATGGTCTGAAATCCACCTCCCGTCCCATCAGTCTCAGGCCGCTGCACTGTCCCTTCAACATGCTTTACACTGCAGCACTGCTCCTTTAGGGACAGCTCCAGTTTAGTTGCATTGTCTATTGGAGTCTAAAGGGGATTTCACACTGATTTTTTTTGGCACGTTTTGTGACGCGTAAACCGAGCCAAAAAACGACCAAATATGACCCATTTATTTCAATGGGAGGCGGAGGTGTTTTTTTTAACCGCGAGTGGTAAAAACCCCTCACAAGAAAGAGAAGCGACATGCCCCATCTTCAGGCGTTTACGTCTCTGACCTCACATTGACATCAATGGGAGGCAGAGAAAGCGGTTTTCGCTGCGTTTTTTGCCTGCGCTGAGAAATGCAGCAATTCCTGAAGGAATTTTGAGGCAGATTTTTCCACCTGCAAAAACACTGTGTGAACAGGGCCTAATAGTGTATGAACTACTCCTCCTGTCTCAGACTACTGCTCTACACTGCAGCGTTGCTCGATTATGGCGACTGCTAGGAGTGCCTCCAATTTAGCTGCACGGTCTACTGGAGTCTCATATAGTCTGAAATTTACCTCCAGTCTCATCAGATGTTCATAATGCTGTTCTATCCCTCCACCATGCTTTATACTGCAGCCCTGCTTGTTCACATTGACTGCTGTATATAAGCACAAGCTCAGCAGGATTACATTACAGAAGAAGGAGACTATAAAGGAAACTTCAGCACATAGACTAAGGGGGAGAGTCTCCATAAGGGGGGATACGAGGGCAGGTCGTACACCAGGTCCCAGCAGGATGCAGACAAGCCACACTGTTTTTACATAAGGGAGGAACATAGAGCTTCATGATCAATATGATCTATTCCAGAATGATTCAGAAATATGTGCAGGGCCTTGGAAGCCTCTCGTATTACCGGGGTCTCTGTATATTATAACCTTATAGAGCAGAACTCGCTTCCATTAATTACCCGATAGAAACATGCAGGACGGCTGCACAGAGTCGCCCTCTACTGGCCAGTGGTGGAATATCTCAGTATGGGAGGAAATATTGTGGATAATGATCTCTCAAATAATCCTACAATGGTAAAATATCATCCAGCCGACCGATAATCATATAAATATCATCTCAGAATAGCAGCACTGGCCCCGGATCTCCGTCCCAGCAGATATACAACAAAACACGTAGATCCATCGCCCTCTGGCGCAGATCCATCGCCCTCTCTCTCATATCTAGCTAATAGTTATCAATCTAATATCTCTGTCACCTCTATAATGTTGGGGGTTGTAGTGACTACTGCTGACAGCAGCGGTGTCTTGCACATGATATAAATAGAAGACACGTGATGCTCCTTGTATTCCATGTGTCACATTCCTAGACACCGTGCGGACTCAGCAGAGCTAATGAAGTAATTACGGGTTCCAGGCCGCACACACCGACCTCCCTCATTAGTATGAACATATCCAGGATCTGCAGCAAGAAACACGATCAGCAATCCAGCAGCCAAGACCGAGCACATCTGCGGATTATTCTATACTAACATGATGGGGGATGTAGTACTGAGCGGTGCTCCCAGCATCAAACAATACACCTCAGATACAACAGCTCAGAAAACAGGATCACAGAGAATAGGATTAGATACACAGCTCAGCAGACAGTATCACACATCATAAGTTTAGGTACACTAGGCTTATGATGTGGCGACTACACATTAGTGATTTATCGGGTAGCACAGGGGTGCCCACTCCTACGCCCCACATTTGTTCATTGCACTCGGGCGTTCTGTCCATACAGCTGGTAACGGCTGAAGATTCGTGTGCAAAACAAACAAAACAAAAAAACGGTGAATGATTTTTCATGTTTCTGTCCTCAGTGATGAGGCTGCTGAGATAATCACACAGAGAGCAGCGGCATACATCAACCTGTCAGCGGGGCGACCCCTGATCTACAAGGAGTCAGTGAACGTCACCTCTCAGCTAATCCCACTGCTCCCAGCTCTGCACAGCCTGATTTATGAGGGAAGGTGAAGCACCTCCAATGCCGGGATGTGTCGGCCCCAGGAGTTATGTGTTCACTGCCTGACCCCTCACATTATCACACAGCTGCCAGATCTACACACCGGGGGCTCCTGGATCTCCCTCCACCCAGCAGATCCGCTCCCCCACCCCCAGCCTTATCACCGTCCTCCCAGACTCCCCCCTCAGCAACACAACCATCTATCTGCCTCCTCCAGCCTGATAATCCTGCTCCTCTCCTCATCACAGCAGCCACATATCCACCAGACCATCATTACTACTATAGTCCTGCCAGCTTCTCACTGCAAAAGAGTGGTGGGATTTATGGGGTCTCCTGAAAATGTCTACCCACCTATGATCACCATATTACAAAATATACATAGAATATCCATAAATGGCAGAATCACTGAACACACACATTACTTATCCTGTACTGATCCTGAGTTATATCCTGTATTATACTCCAGAGCTGTACTCACTATTCTGCTGGTGGAGTCACTGTGTAAATACATTACATTACTTATCCTGTACTGATGCGGAGTTACATCCTATATTATACTCCGGAGCTGCACTCACTATTCTGCTGGTGGAGTCACTGTGTATATACATTACTTATCCTGTACTTATCCTGAGTTATATCCTGTATTATACTCCAGAGCTGCACTCACTATTCTGCTGGTGGAGTCACTGTGTACATACATTACATTACTTATCCTGTACTGATCCTGAGTTACATCCTGTATTATACTCCAGAGCTGCACTCACTATTCTGCTGGTGGAGTCACTGTGTGTATACATTACTTATCCTGTACTTATCCTGAGTTATATCCTGTATTATACTCCAGAGCTGCACTCACTATTCTGCTGGTGGAGTCACTGTGTACATACATTACATTACTTATCCTGTACTGGTCGTGAGTTACATCCTGTATTATACTCCAGAGCTGCACTCACTATTCTGCCGCTGGAGTCACTGTGTACATACATTACATTACTTATCCTGTACTGATCCTGAGTTACATCCTGTATTATACTCCAGAGCTGCACTCACTATTCTGCTGGTGAAGTCACTGTGTACATACATTACTTAGCCTGTACTGATCCTGAGTTACATCTTGTATTATACTCCAGAGCTGCACTCACTATTCTGCTGGTGGAGTCACTGTGTACATACATTACATTACTTAGCCTGTACTGGTCGTGAGTTACATCCTGTATTATACTCCAGAGCTGCACTCACTATTCTGCCGGTGGAGTCACTGTGTACATACATTACATTACTTATCCTGTACTGATCCTGAGTTACATCCTGTATTATACTCCAGAGCTGCACTCACTATTCTGCTGGTGAAGTCACTGTGTACATACATTACTTAGCCTGTACTGATCCTGAGTTACATCTTGTATTATACTCCAGAGCTGCACTCACTATTCTGCTGGTGGAGTCACTGTGTACATACATTACATTACTTATCCTGTACTGATCCTGAGTTATATCCTGTATTATACTCCAGAGCTGCACTCACTATTCTGCTGGTGAAGTCACTGTGTACATACATTACATTACTTAGCCTGTACTGATCCTGAGTTACATCTTGTATTATACTCCAGAGCTGCACTCACTATTCTGCCGGTGGAGTCACTGTGTACATACATTACATTACTTAGCCTGTACTGGTCGTGAGTTACATCCTGTATTATACTCCAGAGCTGCACTCACTATTCTGCCGGTGGAGTCACTGTGTACATACATTACATTACTTATCCTGTACTGATCCTGAGTTACATCCTGTATTATACTCCAGAGCTGCACTCACTATTCTGCTGGTGAAGTCACTGTGTACATACATTACTTAGCCTGTACTGATCCTGAGTTATATCCTGTATTATACTCCAGAGCTGCACTCGCTATTCTGCTGGTGGAGTCACTGTGTACATACATTACATTACTTATCCTGTACTGATCCTGAGTTATATCCTGTATTATACTCCAGAGCTGCACTCACTATTCTGCCGGTGGAGTCACTGTGTGTACATAACCTTTAAACTTTCCAATAACAAATAGGACAAATAAACGGAAGCGGATGACTCCAATACCTGCCAGCTTCATCTATTATACCCTCTAGACAACCAGTACACTGGAATGGTTAGGCTGGGCTATTGATGATGCGCTAGACAAGGCCCAAGTGTGTCCAGGTCCTTGTTCTGGTCCTCACCTCATACAATTTAGTGACTCCTCCACCCTGGCCATGGACCTTCATCACAACATCTTCACTGCTCTAGAAAAGGTTTCTTACCTCTCTGGTCAACAAGCGACATCCTTCTCTGCATCTCGACAGACGTTCATGCATCTTATACACAGATCCCCCACGTTCTCCACCAGGTCAGTCGTCGAGCACGAGGCAGAGGAGACACTCCGAAAACATACAGGAAATTAATGAAGATTTTGTAAACATCTTCCCCCCAAAAACAGGCAAGGAGTGGCAGCTTCAGGTGAGGGCAGAGATTGGAATCCCACGGCAAACAGGCAGGAAACGCGAAGCGACATGTCGACAAGCGGAGGTTAACCCCTTCAACGGCCAGAGAGCAAAGACGAACAAAACATCTGGAAGGGATGGCAAATGGGCAAAAAGAAGATGGCAGAGGCCAAAATATGGAGGGAACCAAACAGGAACTTGGGGAAGAAACCAAAGTCTTCCAGGAGCTTCTCTGTCCACATGGACGGTACCCAATGTCATAGAACAAGTGAGATTGCACCACACTACGCGTTTCGGGGTCCGGGGCAGCGGTTCACACTGCAGTTTTTCTATTTTTGGTTGTGGTCGCCCCAATACCTCAGGCCCCGAAATGCGTAGCGTGTTTCAAATAAAGTATTTCTCGAAACTGCCTTCACCTTCCTGCTTCATTCTGAGGACACCGAGGATCGGTCCACAGTAGTATCAATGTGACAGACGGGTCTATGAGTCATTGTATATACCCCAGTGATGACATCACCACGCTCTCCGTAACCTACAGCATGTGGTATTGTGTGCGACGTCGTCTTTCTCCAAACACAGGAGACACTTTACAGATATTTATAGAACGAGCGTTAGGCTATGTTCACACGGGGTATTTTGCCGAGTTTTTTGACGCGGAAACCGCGTCGCAAAACTCGGCAAAAACGGCCCGAGAACGCCTCCCATTGATTTCAATGGGAGGCGTCGGCGTCTTTTTCCCGCGAGCAGTAAAACTGCCTCGCGGGAAAAAGAAGCGACATGCCCTATCTTCGGGCGCTTCCGCCTCTGACCTCCCATTGACTTCAATGGGAGGCAGGAGAAAGGGTATTTCTCGCTGCTTTATGCCCGCGGCGCTCAATGGCCGCGGGCGAAAAACGGCGCGATAATTGCCGCGAAAATCGGCGTGCAGGGAGAGGAATATCTGCCTCAAAGTTCCAAACGGAATTTTGAGGCAGATATTCCTCCCCCAAAATACTCCGTGTGAACATAGCCTAAGAGCAGAGTTACCGCGCTGCCGCCGCGATCAATCAGAATATTTTCGGAGCGGTTCAAATCCGCGTTCTGTGGTTGTGCCGCATCTTTGCCACATGACTTGCATAGAAATACGACTTTTACGTGCTTCAATGTCTTGGATTCATAAATTGACGCAGCGATTTGGCGACTTTGAAAACAATTTGGTCTCTAATTCAGGGATTGCGACTATAACAAAAACTTTAACAAAAGAAATAGCGCAATATTTCCGGGTCACTTGAACTCTTTTTCTCTACAGGGAATAATCAGGGGTCGCTTTGCAGCGGTGACTTTCCTGCCACGTTCTGCGCTGGATCGTGAACCGCCACCTCAGATCGCAGTTAAACTTCGGCAAAACTCCTACGTATTCCTACGCGGTCTCTGCGGCACTTCCAGAACATGTGACTATAACCTTACCGCTTTAATTGTGACCCCAGACAGAGAAACTGATCACGGGAGATTTCAGCGACGTGATCGAGTTACGCGGGATCGCCAGTGTAATACAAGGAGTTACCGGTCACCCAGGGGAGGAGAGGATTTAAAAAGCTAACCAGCTCTTATCTGCCAAATCCTCTACAAATCCCATTCCGTCTCGGCTTGCTGGGTTCCTCGGCATAGAAAGAGTTAACCCCCCCCCCCCCTGTAGACTTTCCCACTCAAACACCTGCTAAGGTCACCCTGCCAAGGGCCAACGACTCGCTGAGCTGCGGTGAGCGGGCAAACAAAAGCTTCCCCCAGCAAGAATGTGCCCGCCTGCGACAGCGAGGGAGCAGGTGAGAGGCAGCCGGCCTTGCTGAGAGTCGCTTTTATGGCTGCGAGGCGAAACCATCGCAGATTAACTCCTTCAGCACCTGAAAACACTAAATATCAGGTGCACAAAGGCAGGAGAAAGACGGGGGGATTTTTCCAAGGTCTCGTCCGCACATAATGGAATCGCTGCAAAAAATTTCTGCAGCAATTCCGTTAAAACTAGCAGACAATCCACTGCGGCAAAAAACGCACAATTTCCCGCGTTTTAGACTGGAGAAAATTGTGCAGTTCAGTCCACTTTCCGCAGCAGGATAGTTACGTGTTTGGATGGGATTTGTTAAATCTCACCCACTTTGCTGCTACTTTACTATACTACGTTTTTTCTGTTTTTTCCGTCCGCAGCAATTGCGCTACTTGTGGACAAGCCCTTAAAAGGAAACCGTAGCTTTAAAAAATTACAAATAAAATACACTAACAGACCAAAGCCACGCGTTTCACAGCGATTTTTCACCTCCTCCGGGGCCATAAAATCTCATTCCGATCTTACTAAAAAATCGCGTGCATTTTTTAAAGCTTGCTTGGTTTGTCGCAGTTTTGCCACAGATTCCCCCCCCCCCCCCATTATCTTTAACAAAACGTATTCTATAAACATATAATAGGGCGACCGCTTTAACAGAGATCACTGCCGACTGGGAAAAAACCGCGTGTATTAGCCGCAATTACAACGCAAAGCATAAACCTGGCCTTAGGGCTCATCCACAACCTGCGCCCGTACGGCGCATTCTATGAAAACTCAGATCGTCTGTTAAATGCAGCTGCCTGAAGAGTAAAATCTGCCAGCGTCGTCCTGACACAGCATAGCCCACATCTAATAACACACTGCACTCTGCTGCACTGCACAGCTGGAGATGTAGCTTTTATCTATCAGATCTCTGTACAGTGCCTGGTGTCAAGAAAACCATCCATTACAGAATGCTCAGTACAGACCCTGAACCAGCAGGGGCAGCAGAGAGATGTGAGGTACTGCCACCTGCTGTAGTTCCCCCAGCAGGAGAGCCGCGTATTGCAGAGCACGGCTTCAGACTATTAGGCGGTAACCTCAGTAATCACCTTGTACACAATTCTAATTCTGCACAGGACACAAGGTTAATAGGGGGTTACATGACAATACCCCAGACCCTCTTCCCTCACATGGTGATTTACATACATTGGCGGCTGTGTGTTCTGTGTGTGTATATATTATATATAATAAACCCTCTCCAAAAGGGGTTAACAGGTCCAGACTACCCAGAATCCTCCCCTGCCGAGCCCGGCACACATTGCTCATTAATCCTCCTGTATCTGCAGCACCCGGTAGAGCGTTTAACCCTTTGCACCGAGGCTTTGTTTCAGCTCCACCGGCGAGGCCGCTCCGGAGAGCGATCATCTGGTAAACCTTTCCCATCCATAATCCCACCGGGGAGCGGAGAACAGGAGGCATTAATCAGCAGCCTGAGAGGAGCCCATAGAGCAGCTCATGGGGGGCAAAACCCTCATCATACAGAGTCCACCGTGCAGGGTCCTCGGAAAGCCTGGTGAACGCTGACACCTCAGTTCCTGCATTATATACAGTCCACGCCGCCTGCTCACTCTCACCCTGGCATTGAAGTGCATTTTTTTGTGTGTAGAATAAATTCCCCCTTTATTGCAGCCATAAAACGTGATTCTCTGCGGCCTCTTATCTCTGTGATAAGAGAGGCGGCCGGTGCCATATGGAGGAAAGGTGCGGGGTAACTGCTGCCGGCGCCGCTACAAGACGACTGCACCGCGTCTCAGCACAAGACAGATTCACCACTGACCGGGCACAATGCCGCGTCCCGTACAGGGTCCCGCGTCCCGTACAGGGTCCCGCGTCCCGTACAGGGTCCCGCGTCCCGTACAGGGTCCCGCGTCCCGTACAGGGTCCCGCGTCCCGTACAGGGTCCCGCGTCACGTACAAGGTCCCGCGTCACGTACAAGGTCCCGCGTCACGTACAAGGTCCCGCGTCACGTACAAGGTCCCGCGTCACGTACAAGGTCCCGCGTCACGTACAAGGTCCCGCGTCACGTACAAGGTCCCGCGTCACGTACAAGGTCCTGATGCTGCCCGAGGGGAGAAGTGGAGTGGTAAGTAAAGATTTTTTACGTAGATTTCCGCTATAATTTATGCAGTTTTTCTGGCGTAAATTACAGTAAGTCTGTTAGGGTCACGGTGGCCCCACCGCAGTTTTGCAAATGTGGCAAGGGCGGCATAAAATGCCTAAAAGTCACCATTTTTTTACTGCAAATTGCGACTTTTTTACACCAGAAGACTAGCGTAGTGAGGTTAAGGAGTTCCCCCATTTGTTTTTGACTTTTTTATGATCATTTTTAAGATATAAGCGTGCCGTCATTGATGAATCTAAAAACCTAAACATACTTAATACTTCTCACAACTGAGGGTTTGTTACATTCAGGCAATCCTCTATGAGCTTACTACGGCTCTGTCCTCACTTGCGCTGCAATCCTCTGTTGGGAGTTCGGTTGAGTTTGAGTCAAATCTAATAATTGCTACGTCACAATTCAGTGCTTCTCTGTGCCAACATCTAGCGCCAACCTAAGGGGAAAAGCAGGTAAACTAAATGTGAAGATAAGAGGGTAAACGCTATAAAGGACAATGAATGCGTTAAACCTCCCTGGTATGTACAAATACCCGCATGACGCCAGTGCCCACAATGTGGTTGTGACTGCAGACAACATGGATTCCAGGCTTTTAGTAAATATGGTGCCCTCTCCTCTCTCTCTGTGCCCCTTGGGATAAGTAAATCACACCCAGAGCGCTGCTGGTGCCCCAGCATGTCAGAAAGCAATAAGCTCGTCTCCTGAAATAGCTGTCATATCGTCACCTCTCTCACACCCCCACCAGACACACAGCGGGAAGACGGGCGCAGCGCCAAAGCCACTGTCTCCAATGTAATTCACTGTGCCCTGCAGCCATCAGTCTCAATACACTCCAAGAATGCCGAAGAGGAAGAAAAGGAGGAGGAGAAGGAGGAAGAGAAGGAAGGAAAGAAAGAAAAGGAGGAGAAAGAAGAGGAAGAAAGTAAAGGAGGAGGAAGAAGAGGAAAAAAGAAAAGGAGGAGGAAGAAGAGCAGAAAGAAAAGGAGGAGAAAGAAGAGCAGAAAGAAAAGGAGGAGAAAGAAGAGGAAGAAAAGAAAAGGAGGAGAAAGAAGAGGAAGAAAGAAAAGGAGGAGGAAGAAGAGGAAGAAAAGAAAAGGAGGAGAAAGAAGAGGAAGAAAGAAAAGGAGGAGGAAGAAAAGGAAGAAAAGAAAAGGAGGAGGAAGAGGAGAAAGAAAAGGAGGAGGAAGAGGAGCAGAAAGAAAAGGAGGAGGAAGAAGAGCAGAAAGAAAAGGAGGAGGAAGAAGAGGAGAAAGAAAAGGAGGAGAAAGAAGAGGAAGAAAGAAAAGGAGGAGGAAGAAGAGGAAGAAAAGAAAAGGAGGAGGAAGAGGAGAAAGAAAAGGAGGAGGAAGAGGAGAAAGAAAAGGAGGAGAAAGAAGAGGAGAAAGAAAAGGAGAAGGAAGAAGAGGAAGAAAGAAAAGGAGGAGGAAGAAGAGGAGAAAGAAAAGGAGGAGAAAGAAGAGCAGAAAGAAAAGGAGGAGAAAGAAGAGGAAGAAAGAAAAGGAGGAGGAAGAAGAGGAAGAAAAGAAAAGGAGGAGGAAGAGGAGAAAGAAAAGGAGGAGGAAGAGGAGAAAGAAAAGGAGGAGGAAGAGGAGAAAGAAAAGGAGGAGGAAGAGGAGAAAGAAAAGGAGGAGGAAGAGGAGAAAGAAAAGGAGGAGGAAGAGGAGAAAGAAAAGGAGGAGGAAGAGGAGAAAGAAAAGGAGGAGGAAGAGGAGAAAGAAAAGGAGGAGGAAGAGGAGAAAGAAAAGGAGGAGGAAGAGGAGAAAGAAAAGGAGGAGGAAGAGGAGAAAGAAAAGGAGGAAGAGGAGAAAAAAGTGAAAAACGAGGAAGAAGACGACCACTTTAGATGCTCACACCTATATCTAGATTTATTATACACACACACCAAATCAAAGATACATGGAAAAAAATCACCATCATCTCATTCTCTGCTTGCAGTTAGTGAATGGGAGCATACATGTTCTGACCGAATGCTTCTCACAGCGGCATAAATATCCCTTCTGTCCTGAGTTTGTTACAATGTATCAGTCTAGAGTCCAGGCGGTTTAGTTCACAGAGAATGCTCTGGACTGAATTCTATTGTAACAAGACCTCAGCTGTAAAAATTATTAGGTCAGCACAGGTTTTCAGTCCCTGTATGTAAATGGAGAATAATGTTCCCATTCAATGACAGCATGCATAGATCTGGAGAACAGTTTAACCATATAAAATATATAAGTGCTGATCTCTTGAGCCTGCGGAAGAATCTGATATCCAGTGAAGCTCAATACAAGACTAGAACATGGAACACAAGCTGAGGGCGGCCTGGCCAGAAGAGCTGACAATCCAATGCTGGTCTCGAGGATGACCCTGACAGTGCTGCAGGGAGCAGACATCCGGTGTGATGAAGTCTGAGAACAGAGAGGTGTTCTGCCACATTCCTCCCAGACACTTGTGATACTATATGAATTATATACATAGAAACATTCCCCAGAAGGAGCAGACAAGACATTTCACTCCAGCGATGACAAGCGAGCGCTGCCGTCTCCTGAGCTGGGAATTCAATTCTCTGCATGAAAACCTCACAAGATGCACAGAGTGGATTAAAAGGGTTAGAAGTCTTTACGAATGGATGCACTTTCCAATATCCCAGCTTATCCTGTCTATCAGCTCAAAACTCGTCCTCAAAGCTCCTCTAACCTGACGTACCCCATGTCTGCCACATGTACAGGTACAGCAGAGGTCCGAGAGGTCCCCCGGCTACAATGCCCAGAATTCTTGGCAAATGACTTGTGAATAAGATGCTTTAAAGTCAGGTCACCTCTGACCCCATGTTACAGTTTATATATAGAATGGATCTCCATACACAGTGGAGTCACACAAACATTACTTATCCTGTACTGATCCTGTATTATACTCCAGAGCTGCACTCACTATTCTGCTGGTGGAGTCACTGTGTACATGCATTACATTACTTATCCTGTACTGATCCTGAGTTATATCCTGTATTATACTCCAGAGCTGCACTCACTATTCTGCTGGTGGAGTCACTGTGTACATACATTACTTATCCTGTACTGATCCTGAGTTACATCCTGTATTATACTCCAGAGCTGCACTCACTATTCTGCTGGTGGAGTCACTGTGTACATACATTACATTACTTATCCTGTACTGATCCTGAGTTACATCCTGTATTATACTCCAGAGCAGCACTCACTATTCTGCTGGTGGAGTCACTGTGTACATACATTACATTACTTATCCTGTACTGATCCTGAGTTACATCCTGTATTATACTCCAGAGCTGCACTCACTATTCTGCTGGTGGAGTCACTGTGTATATACATTACATTACTTATCCTGTACTGATCCTGAGTTACATCCTGTATTATACTCCAGAGCTGCACTCACTATTCTGCTGGTGGAGTCACTGTGTACATACATTACATTACTTATCCTGTACTGATCCTGAGTTATATCCTGTATTATACCCCAGAGCTGCACTCACTATTCTGCTGACGGAGTCACTGTGTAAATATATTACATTACTTATCCTGTACTGATCCTGAGTTATATCCTGTATTATACTCCAGAGCAGCACTCACTATTCTGCTGGTGGAGTCACTGTGTACATATATTACATTACTTATCCTGTACTGATCCTGAGTTATATCCTGTATTATACTCCAGAGCTGCACTCACTATTCTGCTGGTGGAGTCACTGTGTGCATACATTACATTACTTATCCTGTACTGATCCTGAGTTACATCCTGTATTATACTCCAGAGCTGCACTCACTATTCTGCTGGTGGAGTCACTGTGTACATACATTGCATTACTTATCCTGTACTGATCCTGAGTTACATCCTGTATTATACTCCAGAGCTGCACTCACTATTCTGCTGGTGGAGTCACTGTGTACATACATTACATTACTTATCCTGTACTGATCCTGAGTTACATCCTGTATTATACTCCAGAGCTGCACTCACTATTCTGCTGGTGGAGTCACTGTGTACATACATTACATTACTTATCCTGTACTGATCCTGAGTTATATCCTGTATTATACTCCAGAGCTGCACTCACTATTCTCCTGGTGGAGTCACTGTGTACATACATTACATTACTTATCCTGTACTGATCCTGATTTACATCCTGTATTATGCTCCAGAGCTGCACTCACTATTCTGCCGGTGGAGTCACTGTGTACATACATTACATTACTTACCCTGTACTGATCCTGAGTTACATCCTGTATTATACTCCAGAGCTGCACTCACTATTCTGCTGGTGGAGACACTGTGTACATACATTACATTACTTATCCTGTACTGATCCCGAGTTACATCCTGTATTATACTCCAGAGCTGCACTCACTATTCTGCTGGTGGAGTCACTGTGTACATACATTACATTACTTACCCTGTACTGATCCTGAGTTACATCCTGTATTATACTCCAGAGCTGCACTCACTATTCTGCTGGTGCAGTCACTGTGTACATACATTACTTATCCTGTACTGATCCTGAGTTACATCCTGTATTATACTCCAGAGCAGCACTCACTATTCTGCTGGTGGAGTCACTGTGTACATACATTACATTACTTATCCTGTACTGATCCTGAGTTATATCCTGTATTATACCCCAGAGCTGCACTCACTATTCTGCTGATTGTTATTGGAAAGCAAGCTTGCTGACAGACAACTCCTTAACAGCTTAGCTGAGCTCCTGTAATGTAGCGGGCAGTTATTTTTCCCAAAATCAGTGTAATGTAAAGAAGAACCTTCCCTCAAAGTAAATCACCATTGCAAGCTATGTTCCGGCACTGAAGAAGCAGGGAATGCTGGGAGATTTCAGCTCTGAAGCCTGCAGAAGTGGATTCACTTCTTAACACCTTAGAAGATGTACCTATATAGCAGAAGATGAAGTTACAGGAGAGGATAGATGGAGGATGGGGGTTATGGATAGGTTGGTTGGGGGATGGATGAACGGGCGGGGGGGGGGGGGGCAGAGATCAGGATCTGAAATATAAAGAGGATAATACAGGCGAGTTCTGCACTACATCCCCCTCCACAGGGAGATCCAGAGGAGGGGGAGCAGCCGGAGGAGAGTTGTGCAACACACAGACTGAGATGAATGGAGAACTTAATGGAGCAGCGAGACAGAGTAAGACATTAAATGGCACATTAATAAGATGGAAAGAGCCGGTGACAGAAGTGAGAAGAGAGCCGGAGACTGAGCAGATGCAGAGGTGACAAGGAGCTAATTATACAGAGCGGAGAGATGAGAGGGAGCGAGGAAGATGACAGGAGTAGCCGGGGCGAAATGACCGGGAACCGCACACTAATATGGGCCGCTGCGGAGACCGGGAGGGGGTCACCCAACATGGAAGAGGTGAGCAGACGACAAATCAGGAGGGGAAGGAAAGAAAACGAAGGGAAGACGACGGGAACATTTATAGAGATGGTGATGTGCAATCTGGGGGTGCGGTGTATAGAGAACATGGGGGGTCGAGGACCGGGCTCATGCAGCAGCCTTCCTCTGCTTAAGGTGTTGACCCCAAATCCACAATCTGTATTACAATTCCTTATGCCTCCTGCTAGAATAGGGGGGATATTCCAAACTTTCGCCCCTATTCAAGGTCCCTCCCTTCAGCCCCGCCCCTTCTCCATTATAACCCGAGGCCCATCCCCTTTGCACGACTCACCCGCACGGTGCGTCACCCACGCTCTGCTGTAGCCCTCCATGGTATTACAGGGGTGCAGGCGACAGGCGAAACGCACAAAGTTCAGCTCCTCATCCCTCGCTCCTGCTGCGCCCACACAAAATACACGAAGCGTCTCCCCCCTTTTTCCAGGACCGGATTCCGACTCTGAGCCACTTCCTGACCGCCTGTCTGTCTGGCGCAGCTCCTGACTCACAGCAACGACTAATTTATTGACTGCAAATTAGGACCATTTTTCTTCTCTGAGCCAAGAGAGGAGGGGAGGGAATGGAAGCAAATCTCACCATACCAACCGAAGCCTCAGCCCTACTTAACCTCTCCAGCTCTGCGCTCAGCCCCACATCCCATAATAAAGAGGAGACGCTTATCTATTGTGTCCGTACCAGCGAAACCGAGCGCCATGTAGAATTGTGAGAACACCGACGCTCCAGTCATTTCCCACCAGCACACGACGCCTTCAAGGACCCTGAATAAGGACGTTTAGTTATAAAATATGAAGAGAAATCCCTCCATATCCTAAACCTTCCATCAGTATCAAGTATTTTCCAGGCTGGATACAGCCTGCAGTGTAAAGTACAGAGGTTTTCATCCTCGTTGTCATGGCTACGTCCAGGGTCATGTTTCTATGAATACATGATAATACGAGTTTTCCTTTACTGGTATACGCAGACAGATTACATGGTGAGGTTAATTTACCAGAAGCTTGATCATTACATAAAGAGGAATAACAAACTATTATACTTCATTTCCACACCATTTTCAAGATATCTGCTTGCTGTTAGTGAATTATATCTGAAAATCTGTACAGATCTTGCCCTGCTCATACAGCAGATGTTTGAAATAATTGTATCAAGTCCAGGAAACTTATGAATTGAATGGCCCAGACTCCAGACTGACACATTGTAACAAAATATAAAGGACAGTAGAGAAATATGTGCTGACCTCACAGAGAATTGTCTTGTTTCGATACTATTCTAACACACCCTCAGCTGTGAGAAGTTTTCTCTTAGGACGAGTTTTCAGTTTATGGATGTAAACAAGAATGTTCACATGCACTGACAGCAAGCAGAGATCTTCAAAATGATAAGTAAATGAAACTTGCAGAAGTTTGGGTCCGCGGTTAGAAGCCGCTTTCAGTCTCTGTGTGTTTGCTCGTTCAGCAGGTGCAGCGAGTTCACCCTAGGAAGGTTTTTCCGGATGAGTTGCTGCACAGGGAGGGTCTGACCCCACGATACAGGTGACGTCACTGACAAAAAAGCATCTTGTCACCTGTAAGAAACCACGGAGAACAGGAGCAGCACCTGGCAGGCAGGAGGATAGAAACGCTACCCTGACCTGAAGAAGCGGGATGAACACCTGTCCTGCCCGGGGGCTCTGCAACAACAGGTGAAGCCAGAACTGCCTCCACCTACAGCAGTGAGAACACACTCTACCCACCTGGAGGCGACGTCTTACCTGCTGGATGCTGCAACAAGGTCTTCCCCAACAGTCAGTACATTATAAGTGAAGAAAGAGCAGTGGTCTCTGTGTCTTACACATATTAGACTGTTATAAACACTGTGACCGGTCAGTACATGATAATAAATCTGTATATACATCCCCAGGGGAAAAAACTGCTGCCGGACACCTCGGACGGAGGCTTATATCCCTTGAGAACTAAGGATCGGACATGCTGAAATTCGGATGGTCAGCCGGTCAAACCAAAATCGGCAGGTTTGGCAAACGTCAGTCTAATTTATATGGCGACCATTACAGTGAAGGCTTGTATAGTGTGACTGCTCTTACAGTAGATGCTCCATAGTGTGACTGCTCTTTCAGTAGATGCTCCATAGTGTGACTGCTCTTACAGTAGAGGGTCCATAGTGTGACTGCTCTTACAGTAGAGGCTCCATAGTGTGACTGCTCTTACAGTAGAGGTTCCATAGTGTGACTGCTCTTACAGTAGAGGTTCCATAGTGTGACTGCTCTTACAGTAGAGGCTCCATAGTGCGACTGCTCTTACAGTAGAGGTTCCATAGTGCGACTGCTCTTACAGTAGAGGTTCCATAGTGTGACTGATCTTACAGTAGAGGTTCCATAGTGTGACTGATCTTACAGTAGAGGCTCCATAGTGTGACTGATCTTACAGTAGAGGCTCCATAGTGTGACTGCTCTTACAGTAGAGGTTCCATAGTGTGACTGCTCTTACAGTAGAGGGTCCATAGTGTGACTAATCTTACAGTAGAGGTTCCATAGTGTGACTGCTCTTACAGCAGAGGGTCCATGGTGTGACTGCTCTTACAGTAGGGGGTCCATGGTGTGACTGCTCTTACAGTAGAGGTTCCATAGTGTGACTGTTCTTACAGTAGAGGTTCCATAGTGTGACTCCTCTTACAGTAGAGGTTCCATAGTGTGTCTGCTCTTACAGTAGAGGTTCCATAGTGTGACTGATCTTACAGTAGAGGTTCCATAGTGTGACTGATCTTACAGTAGAGGTTCCATAGTGTGACTGATCTTACAGTAGAGGTTCCATAGTGTGACTGATCTTACAGTAGAGGTTCCATAGTGTGACTGCTCTTACAGTAGAGGTTCCATAGTGTGACTGATCTTACAGTAGAGGTTCCATAGTGTGACTGATCTTACAGTAGAGGGTCCATAGTGTGACTGCTCTTACAGTAGAGGGTCCATAGTGTGACTGCTCTTACAGTAGAGGGTCCATAGTGTGACTGCTCTTACAGTAGAGGGTCCATAGTGTGACTGCTCTTACAGTAGAGGTTCCATAGTGTGACTGATCTTACAGTAGAGGTTCCATAGTGTGACTGATCTTACAGTAGAGGTTCCATAGTGTGACTGCTCTTACAGTAGAGGTTCCATAGTGTGACTGATCTTACAGTAGAGGTTCCATAGTGTGACTGATCTTACAGTAGAGGGTCCATAGTGTGACTGCTCTTACAGTAGAGGGTCCATAGTGTGACTGCTCTTACAGTAGAGGGTCCATAGTGTGACTGCTCTTACAGTAGAGGGTCCATAGTGTGACTGCTCTTACAGTAGAGGTTCCATAGTGTGACTGATCTTACAGTAGAGGTTCCATAGTGTGACTGATCCTACAGTAGAGGTTCTATAGTGTGACTGCTCTTACAGTAGAGGTTCCATAGTGTGACTGCTCTTACAGTAGAGGTTCCATAGTGTGACTGCTCTTACAGTAGAGGCTCCATAGTGTGACTGCTCTTACAGTAGAGGGTCCATAGTGTGACTGCTCTTACATTAGAGGTTCCATAGTGTGACTGATCTTACAGTAGTTTCCATAGTGTGACTGCTCTTACAGTAGAGGGTCCATAGTGTGACTGATCATACAGTAGAGGTTCCATAGTGTGACTGCTCATACAGTAGAGGTTCCATAGTGTGACTGATCTTACAGTAGAGGGTCCATAGTGTGACTGCTCTTACAGTAGAGGCTCCATAGTGTGACTGCTCTTACAGTAGAGGTTCCATAGTGTGACTGATCTTACAGTAGAGGCTCCATAGTGTGACAGCTCTTACAGTAGAGGCTCCATAGTGTGACTGCTCTTACAGTAGAGGCTCCATAGTGTGACTGATCTTAGAGTAGAGGTTCCATAGTGTGACTTCTCTTACAGTAGAGGCTCCATAGAGTGACTGCTCTTAAAACGAAATATCCCCAATTTTCCTCATCTGAAACAGACGATGGTTAAGTAGAGCGCAGGGACACATGATCCACCACACGCCTCATACCACCAGGAGACGCAGCCGTTACAGGGGCAGGGTGCGTCCTAACGAGAGAAGACTAGGAAATACAGAAATCCATCATTAGTGTAACCATCAACCACTATGTGCGGTTCTCCCTCCGCAGGCGCTGTCCAGGGTGCTCGCTGGTCACGATTGTGGAAAGGTGGAGCCCCCGCCCCGAACCTCACTGCGTGTCCTGCACCACTGAGGTGACAGATATTACTGTATGGACCGCACTTCCACTAATCACCACCGGGTGACGCCGATGAATCCAGGGCACTTCCCTATAAACATCAGCTTAGAGGCGGTGGATACTTCACACCCATGCGATGACATCACTGACTAACAACGTAACAAACCACAATCACGTCTTATTAAAACCGCACAATCTAGAAATATAAAGCCAAAAACTCAGCGGAAAAAGACCCTACAACATCCAGATCTAGAAATATTTACCCCCTTCCGCTAACATTTTCCTAATACGCCCATTATTACGGCAGGGAGTACGGTGTACGTATCACAGGGGGGAGTATTATGGACTGGAAGGGTTAACCTGTGACGGTGTGGTGAAATACAGCACGGTGATATGATCTGCGGAACACGGAACAGATATTGAAGCAGTGCAGCATAACCGCATCCTACTGTGACACGTCAAGGAAATTTAGGAATCCCCCACAGGGTACAGTGTCCTACATGATATATCACAACTTATCACATTACAGCTGCTTACATCTGGATAGAAATTACAATGCAAACATCGCCACCTACTTGTAATGACTGGTTCTGCATGCTCCACATCCGACAAGGATTCCTGGCTGGGTGGCAGAGTTGGGGTGTCCTTCCCTGTTTTGGGGTTATGTTCAAATTCGATCACCTTGGATGCGATGCTGCTGAGTCCAGAAACACGGGACGTCGTGCTACACTAAGGGAAACAAAATAAGCTTTATTAATAATATTCAGAATGAGACGAAAGGAAAATACAGCATGCTAAAAATTACAAATAGAAATCAGGAAACAAACAATATCAACTAATCACAAGTCATTTATATAATCACCAAACATTGTCCAGATCTAAAAGCAAATTCAATATATCCCATACACACACCAAGGACTGGTTCACTACAAGAAATTCAACCCAACAGAATGATAAGAATTACAGGAGAGACCCATAACCACAGGAGGTTAATCACGAAGTCACTATTACCTGCCATGTATTAAACATTATGTCCAATATTCATTTAAATAAAACTGTAATACAGACTGCCCCTATATACAAGAATATAACTACTATAATACTGCCCCTATATACAAGAATATAACTACTATAATACTGCCTCCTATATACAAGAATATAACTACTATAATACTGCTCTCTATATACAAGAATATAACTACTATAATACTGCCTCCTATATACAAGAATATAACTACTATAATACTGCCCCTATATACAAGAATATAACTACTATAATACTGCCCCTATATACAAGAATATAACTACTATAATACTGCCCCCTATATACAAGAATATAACTACTATAATACTGCCCCTATATACAAGAATATAACTACTATAATACTGCCCCTATATACAAGAATATAACTACTATAATACTGCCCCTATATACAAGAATATAACTACTATAATACTGCTCCTATATACAAGAATATAACTACTATAATACTGCTCTCTATATACAAGAATATAACTACTATAATACTGCCCCTATATACAAGAATATAACTACTATAATACTGCCCCTATATACAAGAATATAACTACTATAATACTGCCCCTATATACAAGAATATAACTACTATAATACTGCTCCTATATACAAGAATATAACTACTATATTACTGCTCCCTATATACAAGAATATAACTACTATAACACTGTCCTCTATATACAAGAATATATCTACTATAATACTGCCCCCTATATACAAGAATATAACTACTATAATACTGCTCCTATATACAAGAATATATCTACTATAATACTGCCCCCTATATACAAGAATATAACTACTATAATACTGCCTCCTATATACAAGAATATAACAACTATAATACTGCCCCCTATATACAAGAATATAACTACTATAATACTGCTCCTATATACAAGAATATAACTACTATAACACTGCCCCTATATACAAGAATATAACTACTATAATACTGCTTCTATATACAAGAATATAACTACTATAATACTGCCTCTATATACAAGAATATAACTACTATAATACTGTCCCTATATACAAGAATATAACTACTATAATACTGTCCCTATATACAAGAATATAACTACTATAATACTCCCCCTATATACAAGAATATAACTACTATAATACTGACCCCTATATACAGGAATATAACTACTATAATACTGCTCCTATATACAAGAATATAACTACTATAATACTGCTCCTATATACAAGAATATAACTACTATAATACTGCCCCTATATACAAGAATATAACTACTATAATACTGCCCCTATATACAAGACTATAACTACTATAATACTGCCCCCTATATACAAGAATATAACTACTATAATACTGCCCCCTATATACAAGAATATAACTGCTATAATACTACCCCTATATACAAGAATATAACTACTATAATACTGCCCCCTCTATACAAGAATATAACTACTATAATACTGCTCCTATATACAAGAATATAACTACTATAATACTGCCCCTATATACAAGAATATAACTACTATAATACTGCTCCTATATACAAGAATATAACTACTATAATACTGCCCCCTATATACAAGAATATAACTACTATAATACTGCCCCTATATACAAGAATATAACTACTATAATACTGCCCCCTCTATACAAGAATATAACTACTATAATACTGCCTCCTATATACAAGAATATAACTACTATAATACTGCCCCTATATACAAGAATATAACTACTATAATACTGCCCCTATATACAAGAATATAACTACTATAATACTGCTCCTATATACAAGAATATAACTACTATAATACTGCCCCTATATACAAGAATATAACTACTATAATACTGCTCCTATATACAAGAATATAACTACTATAATACTGCCCCTATATACAAGAATATAACTACTATAATACTGCCCCTATATACAAGAATATAACTACTATAATACTGCCCCTATATACAAGAATATAACTACTATAATACTGCTCCCTATATACAAGAATATAACTACTATAACACTGCCCCCTATATACAAGAATATAACTACTATAATACTGCCCCTATATACAAGAATATAACTACTATAATACTACCTCTTATATACAAGAATATAACTACTATAATACTGCTCCTATATACAAGAATATATCTACTATAATACTGCCCCTATATACAAGAATATAACTACTATAATACTGCTCCTATATACAAGAATATAACTACTATAATACTGCCCCTATATACAAGAATATAACTACTATAATACTGCCCCTATATACAAGAATATAACTACTATAATACTGCTCCCTATATACAAGAATATAACTACTATAATACTGCTCCCTATATACAAGAATATAAATACTATAATACTGCCCCTATATACAAGAATATAACTACTATAATACTGCTCCCTATATACAAGAATATAACTACTATAATACTGCTCCCTATATACAAGAATATAACTACTATAATACTGCCCCCTATATACAAGAATATAACTCCTATAATACTGCCCTTATATACAAGAATATAACTACTATAATACTGCCCCCTATATACAAGAATATAACTACTATAATACTGCTCCTATATACAAGAATATAACTACTATAATACTGCTCCTATATACAAGAATATAACTACTATAATACTGTCCCCTATATACAAGAATATAACTACTATAATACTGTCCCCTATATACAAGAATATAACTACTATAATACTGTCCCCTATATACAAGAATATAACTACTATAATACTGCTCCTATATACAAGAATATAACTACTATAATACTGCTCCTATATACAAGAATATAACTACTATAATACTGCTCCTATATACAAGAATATAACTACTATAATACTGCCCCTATATACAAGAATATAACTACTATAATACTGCTCCCTATATACAAGAATATAACTACTATAATACTGCCCCTATATACAAGAATATAACTACTATAATACTGCTCCTATATACAAGAATATAACTACTATAATACTGCTCCTATATACAAGAATATAACTACTATAATACTGCCCCTATATACAAGAATATAACTACTATAATACTGCTCCCTATATACAAGAATATAACTACTATAATACTGACCCTATATACAAGAATATAACTACAATAATACTGCTCCTATATACAAGAATATAACTACTATAATACTGATCCTATATACAAGAATATAACTACTATAATACTGACCCCTATATACAAGAATATAACTACTATAATACTGCCCCTATATACACAAGAATATAACTACTATAATACTGCCCCTATATACAAGAATATAACTACTATAATACTGCCCCTATATACAAGAATATAACTACTATAATACTGCTCCTATATACAAGAATATAACTACTATAATACTGCCCCTATATACAAGAATATAACTACTATATTACTGCCCCTATATACAAGAATATAACTACTATAATACTGCCCCTATATACAAGAATATAACTACTATAATACTGCTCCTATATACAAGAATATAACTACTATAATACTGCCCCTATATACAATATAACTACTATAATACTGCTCCTATATACAAGAATATAACTACTATAATACTGCCCCCTATATACAAGAATACAACTACTATAATACTGCCCCTATATACAAGAATATAAATACTATAATACTACCCCTATATACAAGAATATAACTACTATAATACTACCTCCTATATACAAGAATATAACTACTATAATACTACCCCTATATACAAGAATATAACTACTATAATACTGCCCCCTATATACAAGAATACAACTACTATAATACTGCCCCTATATACAAGAATATAAATACTATAATACTACCCCTATATACAAGAATATAACTACTATAATACTACCCCTATATACAAGAATATAACTACTATAATACTGCCTCCTATATACAACAATATAACTACTATAATACTGCCCCTATATACAAGAATATAACTACTATAATACTGCCCCCTATAGACAAGAATATAACTACTATAATACTGCCCCTATATATAAGAATATAACTACTATAATACTGCTCCCTATATACAAGAATATAACTACTATAATACTGCCCCTATATACAAGAATATAACTACTATAATACTGCCCCCTATATACAAGAATATAACTACTATAATACTGCCCCCTATATACAAGAATATAACTACTATAATACTGCCCCTATATACAAGAATATAACTACTATAATACTGCCCCCTATAGACAAGAATATAACTACTATAATACTGCCCCTATATACAAGAATATAACTACTATAATACTGCCCCCTATGTGGAAGACAATGGATTTGAGCAGGTGGAAGAAGTCTAAACCTAACCCATTTTGCTTTGTCGTCCGTGCGGTCCTGGACTAGGCCTGAGCTGACCCCAGCAGAGGTTATGTCTCTCCTCATTCTCGCTGTGATCTGACCCACATTACAGGGAGCTGCTGGGGGGGCACAAGTAACTTGTGGGAGCGCAGCGGCAGATGACGGGGGTTTAATGATGTGACTGAGCGAGAGTTAATATACTGGGGCAGCGAGCAGCTGGTGACCTTTGTTCCTCGGAGATTTGCTCGCTGTGTACAGGGGCTCGGTGATGTAGAATATCTGCCATTATCCAGCTCAGACAAATGCCCCTCACACCGGGACCCCTCATCTCCAGAGCCCGCCCCTCACATAGCGCTGCAGCCACCATATATGACATGGTGTGTGATCCACCTATATAACTATGGTATTAGAAATAGCTGCCATATTTACTCCCCATCACTGATCCCTCCTGTAAAGTCATCATGGAAAGATGATGAACTGTACGTTAGAGCTAGAAAACAAAAATGGCGACCGGATTTCTTTATGTCCTGATGCAGCTCCGCGTGCCGTAGAAATGAACGGAGGAGCCACGTGATGTCAGCGGTTCTACGAGGTTGTAATCCTGGATCGAGTCTCCATCTTTTATCATTGCGACGACTTTAGGGCCAACATTCTGGAGGGATTTTATAACTTTATCTTTATAGACGTCAGTACATGGTTTTTCTGATACAGAGATCCAAACCCCCAGCTAAATACAGCACGAAGATCAGAGAATTTAATCAACCCAACAATAAAATACATAAAATAGACTTTCATAAATTGTGACACCACGAGGTCGATATTACTTGTGTTTGGTGCACTTTAAATTATATAGGACGCACAACTAGAAAGCGTAAAATACGTACAGCGGAGCGTACGTCAATGTAACAAAAAACGCTTCAGAGACATCGGGGGCTGACAAGCACAATGATTCCCCGGATTTCAGATTTCATGGTATCGAGTTAGTGGGAAAACCTGCTGGGGGGGGGGGGGGGGGCGACGGCGACTGGAAGAGACATCTTTTTAATAGGGAAGCCTATGGGATTCTCCAAGTGGACACGTTACGCTAAGGGGTTAAATTAGAGGGGCGATCTTCTCTAGCTGTAGAGTTTGCCTTTGAAGGGGAGTATTTTCTGCTGACATTTTTTCATGTAACGCTCTTAATAATTAAACCGACAAATGCCCTGTAATAGACACGCAATATTCAGAGTTCTTTTTATAGAATCTCAGCGACAGAATCTACGATATTTTTATAGATCTATTACGCAGACATTTTCGCTTAGTATTTACTTGCCTTGGGTTTGCACATTTAGCGCCTCAATATACAACATTAATTCTTTCCTTGTGGTTTTTCGGTCCAATCTCTGATCGAATTGACATATTTTGCAACGTTTTTTTTTTCAAACTAAAAATCGTTTCATTTTCTTGAGATTTCTGTGTGATTGGTTAATGATCCGTTTATGTGCGCAGAGTCTCTAAACACGCACGACAACCGATGTCAAACTACAGGGACGGCATTTCCGAACAGATTCCCCATTTTGTAGAGTTTGCGGGTTGTATTTTGAGGCTTTTTCTTCGTTCCATCACAATATAAACGCTACTTTGCGTGATCCGACTGCTGGTTACTTCATATGGGTTTCTATACATGAAAATCGGTCTGTAGAACGGCTTATAATTGAATGCGTCAGGATTGGCTGTGATTATAAACCACATGTATCGAGTCTGCTGCGTGTGCTGTAAGACTTGTGTTCGAAACGCGTAAGCGGTGACACGCCGATCCTGTGTCCTCTACGGTTTATTTAAGATGACCAAATAAATCTCTTTCTATACTACACATTGCGGATGCGCTGAGGAATATCTTTTCTTTTCTTTTTTAATTACCACCTCCTACAGTTTATACATATAATGGGTTAAAAATAACCAAATTGTATTCAAACAATTGGACATTCCCTACAATCTGGTCACAGACTTCAGCATCACAGAGGATTGGTCAATGGGACGGCCCCACCAAATATACCGGATGGCGATTGGACAGTCGAGTCAGGTGATCGCAGCCTCAGTCAATACCTGTGGTATCGGGCATTGCTTGTCCCCGCACATCCGGCTGCCGGAATTCACCATCTTCTCCTTCCTGACGGACACTTTACGTATAATAAAAGGATCTGGGACTTTCTCATAGTCTGTGTTTCAATTCCCCACCATTTTCAAGATCTCTACTTACGGCCAGTGAATGGAAACATTCTGGTTACATCTAAAGGCTGAGGGTTTGTTACAATTGTATCCAGTTCATATAAAACCTCTCATCTAATCACATCAGCAGCACAAACCTCTCTCCTGTCCTGATAGTTTATTACATAGTTTTTACCTGCACTGATACATTGTAACAGTCTGGAGTCCAGGTTGTTCAGCTCACAGACCACTGCCTAGACTGGATACAATTGTAACAAACCCTATTGTGGGAAGGCAGTTGTCAGCCTCTGGATGTAAACAATAATGTCCTCATTCACTGAAAGCAAGCAGACTTTTTGAAAAAGGTGAAACATTTTACGAAAAGTCTGTAGAACTATCCATTTTCCGATACATTTACATAAAGCCTCTCGAAATGGACACAATCCATAATAGTTAACCCCATAATCCCCAGACGGCAGTGACTTGGCCTGTGCAGCCCCTTCATGTCTCGGTGCCTGTTATCACTGAGCCTGGCAGTGAATGACCCCCCCCCCCCCCCACACACACACTCTGCGCCCCTCCCCCTCCTCCCGTGATACAGGATCTGTCAGGAAATCATTCCCACTTACACAAATGAGGAATAATTGATTTAAAGAAGCCATCTGTTTATATACAGGGAGAATCAGCTCAATTAAGAAGGATCTGTCCCTCTCGATAAGAGCGCGTCTCTCTGCCCCCGTACAAGGGACGTTTCATGCCCAGAACACGTCCTGGAAGAATCACAACAAATTAGAGCCGGCATGAATGATTGTGGCATTAACTCGTTAACCAACGCCCATGGGTTCTCCAAATGAAGACTAAAGACGCCGCTTCCAGCCACCTCCGGAGAGACGCCAAGGTCAAAGGCGCGCCATAAGTAGGTTCATCGTTAAGAGCTGCAGCGAATTGTACCAAATTGTTATCTCTGCGCCATACCGGACCATTTACAGGGAAGACGGTCGCCAGGGAAACGGCAAAAAAAAAACCTCTTATAGTCCTGTGAAGTGGGCAGCGACAAGAGCGATACTCCACGCAACGCTAAAGAGGAGAAGTCCTCAGACGTAGAGCGATAAACAGACCAGGGGAGAAGAAGCAGCAATAACAAATCTCTCTTCTGTTTGTTACAATGTATCAGTGCAGGTAACATGTATCAGTCTGGAGTCCAGGACGTTTACCTCACAGGGGATTGTATAGACTGGATACAAATGGAGCAAACCCTCAGCTGTGAGAAGTATTAGGGTATGTTCACACGGCGGGGGTCCGTAACGGCTGAAATTACGGGGATGTTTCAGCCTGAAAACATCCCCGTAATTTCAGCCGTACCGGCATGTGCAGGCGCTTGAACGCCGCGTCAATTACGGCCGTAATTAGCGCTGCTATTCATTGGAGTCAATGAATAGCGGCTCCAATTACGGCCAAAGAAGTGACAGGTCACTTCTTCTACGCGGGCGTCTATTTACGCGCCGTCATTTGACAGCGGCGCGTAAATATACGCCTCGTGTGAACAGACAAACGTCTGCCCATTGCTTTCAATGGGCAGATGTTTGTCAGCGCTATTGAGGCGCTATTTTCGGGCGTAATTCGGGGCAAAAACGCCCGATTTACGTCCGTAAATAGGCCGTGTGAACATACCCTTAGGTCAGGATGAGTTTTCAACCTCTGATGTAAATAAGAATGTCTACATTCACTGACAGCAAGCAGACATTTTGGAAATGAGACGAAGTCTATTAGAAAGTTTTGGTTTTTATCGGTCACTTGTAGAGAATTTTGAGGGAGATTTTGACCTGCCTGCGCTTTTTTTGCCACGCCTCTTGTGGCGTTTTACGCCCGCAGCCAAAAAAAACAACGCTTTTTCTGCCTCCCATTGCTTTTAATTGAAGGTCAGAGGTGGAACCGCGGCAAGAAAGAACATGACGCTTTTTTTCCCTGCCAGCGGATAAAAGCTGCCAGAGAAAAAAACGCCTCTGCCTTCAAATTGGCCGATTCCGAGATGGTTTCCGCGACAAAATCAGTGCCAAAAAAACTCAGTGTGAACTCGGCCAGAGTTTTTTTTTTAATGGTGGCTCTCCAGAGGGCAAAACAACTACAACTCCTAGCGTGTCCCGACCTCCGGCAGCCTGACCGCTCCCGCTCTCCCTGCTGGTTCATTGACCTTCGATATAAAATCACCTGAAAATATTGCAAAATCCGATCAGCTGTTTCTTACTCATCTGTTTCTGGGAAAGCTGGGTGACAACTAATACGGCCTCCTTAACCGCTCTCACACTGGTTGTCACTCAACTTTCCCAGGCTCCTGACTGACAGATCTGCCCAGTAATGTAATGACACAGGAGAGAGAGGGAGATCATTACAGAACTAGACGAAGAAGCAAAACTCTGGGGAGAGGCAATGGCGGCCATATTGGTAGTCACCCAGCTTTCCCAGAAACCGATACCGCGTGACTAAGAAACAGAATTTTCGGACTATGTTTACAGGTGATTATTTTAGATGGGGGGGGGGGGGGGTTCTCTTTACTTGTCACTTCTCAGACGCCGCTCCCGCAGCACCGGCGCAATGATCCGCGACGCTAATCTCTGATTATCCAGATAATGCTGCCATTATCCGAGTCCCCGTACACGCGGGGTGATGGGTCTTGTGAGGTTCAAGTCAAGGTCGGGAGTCGTATGTGGAGAGCAGGATCTTATATGATGATGGGGGGGGGCTATTATACTATTATAACGAGCCGGCTCACCCCGCCATTGTCAGGGTACAGCGGCTTACAATGGGATTTGCTCGGGAAGCGTTTGGTTATAATGATTGGCTGTCGGAGAAGAGCCCCAGGCGCAATTACACGCGTGTTTCTGTCTGTCACGTTGTCACGCCTGCATGGTGGGGGAGGAGGGCTAGGCCTCCATGACGTGACAATCCTCTCCATCCTGGCGTATACTCACTCATAGAATATTCAGTCATTTAACCCTTCCACTGCCAGGAACACCCCCCCCCCCAGGAGCGCCGCTCTCTAACATGGCACGTGTGGTCGGGCACAGACCGTAGAATCATCCCGGACCGCCGTTTTTTAAAGCGCCACTTTGCAGGGATTTACAAATTCTCTGCTCGCGAAAATTGGTCGAAAAAAAAATAAAAACTCCCAGCGAGGGAGGGGGGAGGGGTTGTGGTTTTGGGGGGTTTGGAGGACAGATAATTTATTTACTTAATGAAGGAAACCAAGAGCTTAAGAGCCAATAGGGAAACGGCAGCAACCGTCGTGGTGTTAAAGCCGTATTGTCTGATTCTGGCAGCGCTCCCGGCACAGACTGGATGTCACTTGGCAGGAGAACAGGCCAGGCTTCCAGAAACCAGGCAAACAGCAGAGAGGTGCCAGGGGGCGCGATCCCGGGGATTAACCCTTGTATCAAAGAGGATCCTTATAAAACACCAAAAGGACGAGGACAGAGGTCGCGTCCCCTCCGAAATGTGACACAGGAATCGTCCACACGTGTCAGCGCCACGTCCTGTCCATACAGGGGAGGGTTATGTTATGGCGGGGTTCACACCTCCCATAATAAGCAGCATATTCCATCATACATGGCTACAGCACGTAATACAGAAAACCGGACGGACCGCAGTACATATCCGTAGTGTGAACCGTATTACAGACGCAAATCCACACACGAAGGATCGGTTCAGAGACCGCAGGCCGCCATAATGACGCCCGCAGAGAGGGGGCAGGAACGGGCTGTCCCTGCAGGGATGTTATTGGAGGCGCTCCCGCTTATAGAGATAATCCAACAATAAGAGAATGGAATTCCTCATAATACTGCGAGATCTCTGCTACTTTCTTACTGTTGAAACTTTTTGTTCAATAATTGTTTCAAGATTCTGCTCTAATTTTGTACCAAAAAACACAATGCAACAGATGAGAACGCTAAACAAATAACAGTAACATACCATTAATCCGGCACCTGATGGTTCAGAAACGTCACTAGTCTGGCAAAGAGCAGTCCATGAAGGATTAGCCTAAAATTACTACTAGACTTCATGAACAGTGGAATCGCTGTGTACATACATTACTTATCCTGTACTGATCCTGAGTTATATCCTGTATTATACTCCAGAGCTGCACTCACTATTCTGCTGGTGGAGTCACTGTGTACATACATTACATTACTTATCCTGTGCTGATCCGGAGTTACATCCTGTATTATACTCCAGAGCTGCACTCACTATTCTGCTGGTGGAGTCACGGTGTACATTACATTACTTATCCTGTACTGATCCTGAGTTATATCCTGTATTATACTCCAGAGCTGCACTCACTATTCTGCTGGTGGAGTCACTGTGTACATACATTACATTACTTATCCTGTACTGATCCTGAGTTACATCCTGTATTATACTCCAGAGCTGCACTCACTATTCTGCTGGTGGAGTCACGGTGTACATTACATTACTTATCCTGTACTGATCCTGAGTTATATCCTGTATTATACTCCAGAGCTGCACTCACTATTCTGCTGGTGGAGTCACTGTGTACATTACATTACTTATCCTGTACTGATCCTGAGTTATATCCTGTATTATACTCCAGAGCTGCACTCACTATTCTGCTGGTGGAGTCACTGTGTACATTACATTACTTATCCTGTACTGATCCTGAGTTATATCCTATATTATACTCCAGAGCTGCACTCACTATTCTGCTGGTGGAGTCACTGTGTACATACATTACATTACTTATCCTGTACTGATCCTGAGTTACATCCTGTATTATACTCCAGAGCTGCACTCACTATTCTGCTGGTGGAGTCACTGTGTACATACATTACATTACTTATCCTGTACTGATCCTGAGTTACATCCTGCATTATACTCCAGAGCTGCACTCACTATTCTGCTGGTGGAGTCACTGTGTACATACATTACTTATCCTGTACTGATCCTGAGTTACATCCTGTATTATACTCCAGAGCTGCACTCACTATTCTGCTGGTGGAGTCACTGTGTACATACATTACATTACTTATCCTGTACTGATCCTGAGTTACATCCTGTATTATACTCCAGAGCTGCACTCACTATTCTGCTGGTGGAGTCACTGTGTACATTACATTACTTATCCTGTACTGATCCTGAGTTACATCCTGTATTATACTCCAGAGCTGCACTCACTATTCTGCTGGTGGAATCGCTGTGTACATACATTCCATTACTTATCCTGTACTGATCCTGAGTTACATCCTGTATTATACTCCAGAGCTGCACTCACTATTCTGCTGGTGGAGTCACTGTGTACATACATTACATTACTTATCCTGTACTGATCCTGAGTTATATCCTGTATTATACTCCAGAGCTGCACTCACTATTCTGCTGGTGGAGTCACTGTGTACATACATTACATTACTTATCCTGTACTGATCCTGAGTTACATCCTGTATTATACTCCAGAGCTGCACTCACTATTCTGCTGGTGGAGTCACTGTGTACATTACATTACTTATCCTGTACTGATCCTGAGTTACATCCTGTATTATACTCCAGAGCTGCACTCACTATTCTGCTGGTGGAGTCACTGTGTACATACATTACATTACTTATCCTGTACTGATCCTGAGTTATATCCTGTATTATACTCCAAAGCTGCACTCACTATTCTGCTGGTAGAGTCACTGTGTACATACATTACATTACTTATCCTGTACTGATCCTGAGTTACATCCTCTGTTATACTCCAGAGCTGCACTCACTATTCTGCTGGTGGAGTTACTGTGTACATACATTACATTACTTATCCTGTACTGATCCTGAGTTAGATCCTGTATTATACTCCAGAGCTGCACTCACTATTCTGCTGGTGGAGTTACTGTGTACATACATTACATTACTTATCCTGTACTGATCCTGAGTTACATCCTGTATTATACTCCAGAGCTGCACTCACTATTCTGCTGGAGGATTCACCGAGAACATACACTGATCAGCCATAACATTAAACCCAGTGACAGGTGATGTGAATAACACTGATGATCTGGTTACAATGGTGCTGGACAAGGAGGGGGGATATATTAGGGGATCAGTCAGTTCTTGAAGTTAATGTTAGAAGCAGAAAAAATGGAGAAGTGTAAGGATCTGAGCGACTGGGACAAGGGCCAAAATGTGAGGTCTAGATGACTGGATCAGAGCATCTCCAGATTGGCCGGTCTTGTGGGGGGCTCCCAGTCTGCAGTGGTTAGTACCACCACACTGCCGTATAACGCCCCCGCCGCAAAGCTCTATAACGCCCCCGCCACACTGCCGTATAACGCCCCCGCCACACTGCAGGATAACGCCACCGCCACACTGCAGGATAACGCCCCCGCCACACTGCAGGATAACGCCCCCGCCACACTGCAGGATAACGCCCCCGCCACACTGCAGATATTGATCAGAAATGAAGAGGAACATGACAAAGACATCAAGGTGTCTCCCAATTCCCCAGATCTCAATTCGATTGATCATCTGTAGGATGTGCTGGAGAAACCGATCCCTGGAGGCCGCGCCTCACAATTTACAGGACCCGGTGCCGGAGACCACAGGAACCTACAGACGTCTTGTGGAGTCCATGACGCCGGGTCAGAGCGGTGCGCGAGTTATGCATGACAGCTGATTAGGAGATTCCCTAGCAGTAGGGGTGCAGACAGTAAAGAGGGGGGGGGGGTTCCAAACCTTTATATCCCTATACTAGTCTATGACTTTGCAATATAGATTGTGAGCTGCTGGTGAGAGGGACTGAGGTGAGGGATTATAGTCTGCGTACGGCGCTGCGGGACATGTTGGCGCCATACGAATACTGAAGATCAATAATAAGAGCAGACACCTCGCTGCCGCCCGCCCGTCACCGCGTCCTCATCACCGCCACAGCTGCTGTAATTCAGTTAAGCGCCAGGAGATGACCAGATGGTTTTCTTGAAGCTCTGGAAATGAACCCAGATGAATTTAATGGACGAGTCAAAGCCGAGACGCCGAGCTGTGAACTTCCCGCGACTTCTCCCAACGCTCCGCCATTAACCTGCTACAGCTTTATAGAGGAGAAATACGACGCGTCTCCATCCATCAGATGCTGCAGAACAGCAAGAGGCGGGCAATAGGAGCTACAGGCTTAGATACCGCGGCCCAGCAGACCATATCACATGATAGGATTAGATACAGCGGTCCAGCAGACAGTATCACACATGATAGGATTAGATACACAGCTCAGCAGACAGTATCACACATGATAGGATTAGATACAGCGGTCCAGCAGACAGTATCACACATGATAGGATTAGATATAGCGGTCCAGCAGACAGTATCACACATGATAGGATTAGATACACAGCTCAGTAGACAGTATCACACATGATAGGATTAGATACAGTGGTCCAGCAGACAGTATCACACATGATGGGATTAGATACACAGCTCAGCAGACAGTATCACACGATAGGATTAGATACACAGCTCAGCAGACAGTATCACACATGATAGGATTAGATACACAGCTCAGTAGACTGTATCACACACGATAGGGCTTGGATACCCTGGCTTTGCAGGAAGCATCACTTAGAGAATGAAGAGGTTCTGCAGCAGCCGAGTAATCGAAGAATAAGAGTAAGCAGCAGGTTAACACCAGGAAGCTGCTATTGTATGGACAAATCAAACTGAGGATGAAGGGTTAATGTATAAAAATAAAAAAAATTAAACCCCCCCCCCCCCCCACGGTCCCTTTTAATGGATTAATCCCGTGGGCCCTGAAGGGGTTAACGTGGCTGAGCGGATTGTGTTTCCCCTCCGGCGGGTCGGGAGTTACACACTGAAAAATAGAATGACACGGAGGCTGAGATATAACAAAGTGTTTACGGTGGAAATGGAAGAGAGATGTCCCCCCCGCGCTGTGTATTGTTCCCGACGCCTCGTATCCCCCCTCCTCGCACTGGGGAGGCAGAGCCGGGTTTTATGTCTTTCACTCCTCGCCAATTAAATGCTGCGCAGGCAGGTTCAGGAGCCGCTCGTTAGGACGAGAAGCTCGGAGAAAGCGTTTACCTCCAGGGTGCGGCGTACAATGGGGAAGGAGAAGACGTGCTGCGTTAACAGCTATACCCACCCCCAGCCCCTCATGCGAACGCGCGCACTCCCCTCCCCGGCTGAGCACTAACGTCAAAGAGATTAAATCCGCTCGCGTACAAGTTCGAGTCAAAGCAAAGAAAAGCCGAAGAGATTTGCTGAAAAGAGACCCTTAACACTTGCCGGGAAGACAGATCCGTTCTTTGACGTGCGCTCCTATGCAAGAGGGGGATCGCACCTGATTGAGGCGGGGGTATGATGAGGTGACAGCCAGCGTGGGGAGATCACACAGATCTTTGTGGGGGGGGTGGCGGACTGCGTCTTCCACGGCCGAGGCCAAAAAATCCAAGGGCTCGTCCATGTAAAGCGTTCTAATAGACTGTGTTTCAATTCCTCACCGTTTTCAAGATCTCTGCTTGCGGACAGTAAATAGAAACCTTCGTCAGCAGTTGGACAACTGTCCTAACCGAAAACTTCTGCGGGTTTGTTACAATTGTATCCAGTCTAGACAATCCTCTGTGATATAAACACATCAGCAGCACAAATCTCTCTCCTGTCCTGATCATTTGCTACATTTTTACTGAACTGATACATTGTAAAAAAAAAAACACAAATGTACAGATACAATATCAGGGTCTTGTTTATTGGAGGCTGGACATTTTGGGGTGAATGTTCCTAATAGATAGAGCGGTCAGATAAGTGAATTCTCTTTGCACTGTCCATGTGCGGCTTCTGTTTATAATGAAAACCAAGACGCAGTGCCGAAACCGTCGCACAGCGGACACCAGTGGCACCTGCCGGACCCGGCTCACTTACAACGGGCTCCGCAGTGGTGCCCTTCACTTTAAGGGTATGTGCACACACACTAATTACGTCCGTAATTGACGGACGTATTTCGGCCGCAAGTCCCGGACCGAACACAGTGCAAGGAGCCGGGCTCCTAGCATCATACTTATGTACGATGCTAGAAGTCCCTGCCTCGCTGCAGGACAACTGTCCCGTACTGTAAACATGATTACACTACGGGACAGTTGTCCTGCAGCGAGGCAGGGACTCCTAGCATCGTACATAACTATGATGCTAGGAGCCCGGCTCCCTGCACTGTGTTCGGTCCGGGACTTGCGGCCGAAATACGTCCGTCAATTACGGACGTAATTAGTGTGTGTGCACATACCCTAACGGTAAAATTAGTGCTGAATAAGGCTTCGTTCACATTGTCGGGGCTCCGTTCACGGGTTCATGGCTTTCTGTCAGGGGAACCCACGAACGGAATCCAAACCATAGGTTTCCGTGTGCATCACCATTGATTTCAATGGTAACGGATCCGGTGCGAATGTTTTCCGTTTGTCGCCGTTGTGTAAGGGTTCCGTTGTTTTGAGGGAAGAGCACAGTCGACTACAGTATTCATTCCATCAAAACGACGGAACACTTACACAACGGAGACAAACCTATGGGTTCCCCTGACATAAAGCTCAGACAAAATCCATGAACGAAGCCCCGACGCAGATGTAAACGAAGCCTAAGCACTGGTTTTCTTGTCAATTGTGACGTAATCTGTGGCCGCGCCACCAATGCACCTCCACGAGAAAAGGCTCTATTTTTAGGGACATCAACCAAGCATTGAGAATTAACAAAACGAGGGAGGAAATGATCCGCAGCGGCTCCTGTAGTCACACCTACGTGCACTTGTGAGGACATGGAATAAGCACGGCCCCTTTAAGAGGTGTAAATGCTGCATATAATATATCGGCGCCCCACAAAATATCGTGATGAAGACGACTGCAACCCCACATGAGGTTCCTCTTACTGCCAGGAGAGTCCGGAGCCCCTATATTGGCCTCATGTCTGATTATCAAGAGCTTCTGCAGAAGCTACAAACCCTTAGGCACCATGCACACGACCGTAAAATCGCCAGGAATTACGGACCATAATTACGGGCCCATTCATTTCTATGTACGACAGACGCCTTCCCGCTGGTTTACGAGAGTGTGTCCGTGCCGTAGAAACCTGGCGGAAAAAATAGGACATTCCTATTTTTTTTATTTTACGGACTCTGCTCCCATACTTTATAATGGGAGCATAGCCCGTATAAAAACGGCCGGCTGTGCCCGTAATTACGGCTCATAATTACGGGCACGGTCGTGTGCCGGAAGCTTTACAGAAAACAAATGAAACACGGTACAGGTTTAGATGATGGTGACAGAACGCTACTGACCAGTCCTGGTGACAAGTGACCGCAGGAGGACGTTGATTTATAGCAACCTCACCAAGGGTTAATTACATCGAAGCACCTGACCCTAGAGAGTATAGAATAATAATATACAGCAGATTATACTGCCCTTCCCCCATCAATCATCACATTCTGGATAACTGCTCCCTCTAGTGGCTGCAGGGAGGAAAATACCTCATAAAAGTTACATTTCCTCTCCGCACATATGGCCTCATGCAGACATCCTTCACCGTTTTCACTCCGCATCCGCTCTGTATTTTACACCCGTTATGCTTCCGTATGTCGTACGTTATATACGGACTGCAAAAAAAACCGGAAGGCAGTGAAATTGTGCTGAACTGGTCACAGAGAGCACCTGGAAATTCAGCCCGCCGTAGCTTGGCAACGGATCTGCAAATAACGGATCACACACCGATGCCTTCCGTGTGCGGTCTGTAATTTTCACGGCTCCAATGGGCCAGACGGAACCTCAAAAACGGAGAGATGTAGGACATGTTCTATTATTTGCGGGACACATGGATCCGCGAAAAATAACGAAAGTGTGTGTGGTCCAATAGAGATGAATCAGTGTGCCATCCGTAAAACAACGGAAAGAACCCTGAAGAAAATCGCTTCACTGTGCTTGAGGTCTTCTGATCAGCAGTGTCTTCTCTCCTGTAGAGTGTAAGCTCTTATGGTCAGCAGTGTCCTCTCCTGTAGAGTGTAAGCTCTTATGGTCAGCGGTGTCCTCTCTCCTGTAGAGTGTAAGCTCTTATGGTCAGCAGTGTCCTCTCTCCTGTAGAGTGTAAGCTCTTATGGTCAGCAGGGTCCTCTCTCCTGTAGAGTGTAAGCTCTTATGGTCAGCAGTGTCTTCTCTCCTGTAGAGTGTAAGCTGTTATGGTCAGCAGTGTCCTCTCTCCTGTAGAGTGTAAGCTCTTATGGTCAGCAGTGTCCTCTCTCCTGTAGAGTGTAAGCTCTTATGGTCAGCAGTGTCCGCTCTCCTGTAGAGTGTAAGCTCTTATGGTCAGCAGTGTCCTCTCCTGTAGAGTGTAAGCTCTTATGGTCAGCGGTGTCCTCTCTCCTGTAGAGTGTAAGCTCTTATGGTCAGCAGTGTCCTCTCTCCTGTAGAGTGTAAGCTCTTATGGTCAGCAGGGTCCTCTCTCCTGTAGAGTGTAAGCTCTTATGGTCAGCAGTGTCCTCTCTCCTGTAGAGTGTAAGCTCTTATGGTCAGCAGGGTCCTCTCTCCTGTAGAGTGTAAGCTCTTATGATCAGCAGGGTCCTCTCTCCTGTAGAGTGTAAGCTCTTATGGTCAGCAGTGTCTCTCCTGTAGAGTGTAAGCTCTTATGGTCAGCGGGGTCCTCTCTCCTGTAGAGTGTAAGCTCTTATGGTCAGCAGTGTACTCTCTCCTGTAGAGTGTAAGCTCTTATGGTCAGCAGTGTCCTCTCTCCTGTAGAGTGTAAGCTCTTATGATCAGCAGTGTCCTCTCTCCTGTAGAGTGTAAGCTCTTATGATCAGCAGTGTCCTCTCTCCTGTAGAGTGTAAGCTCTTATGATCAGCAGTGTCCGCTCTCCTGTAGAGTGTAAGCTCTTATGATCAGCAGTGTCCGCTCTCCTGTAGAGTGTAAGCTCTTATGGTCAGCGGTGTCCTCTCTCCTGTAGAGTGTAAGCTCTTATGGTCAGCAGTGTCCTCTCTCCTGTAGAGTGTAAGCTCTTATGGTCAGCAGGGTCCTCTCTCCTGTAGAGTGTAAGCTCTTATGGTCAGCAGTGTCTTCTCTCCTGTAGAGTGTAAGCTGTTATGGTCAGCAGTGTCCTCTCTCCTGTAGAGTGTAAGCTCTTATGGTCAGCAGTGTCCTCTCTCCTGTAGAGTGTAAGCTCTTATGGTCAGCAGTGTCCGCTCTCCTGTAGAGTGTAAGCTCTTATGGTCAGCAGTGTCCTCTCCTGTAGAGTGTAAGCTCTTATGGTCAGCGGTGTCCTCTCTCCTGTAGAGTGTAAGCTCTTATGGTCAGCAGTGTCCTCTCTCCTGTAGAGTGTAAGCTCTTATGGTCAGCAGGGTCCTCTCTCCTGTAGAGTGTAAGCTCTTATGGTCAGCAGTGTCCTCTCTCCTGTAGAGTGTAAGCTCTTATGGTCAGCAGGGTCCTCTCTCCTGTAGAGTGTAAGCTCTTATGATCAGCAGGGTCCTCTCTCCTGTAGAGTGTAAGCTCTTATGGTCAGCAGTGTCTCTCCTGTAGAGTGTAAGCTCTTATGGTCAGCGGGGTCCTCTCTCCTGTAGAGTGTAAGCTCTTATGGTCAGCAGTGTACTCTCTCCTGTAGAGTGTAAGCTCTTATGGTCAGCAGTGTCCTCTCTCCTGTAGAGTGTAAGCTCTTATGATCAGCAGTGTCCTCTCTCCTGTAGAGTGTAAGCTCTTATGATCAGCAGTGTCCTCTCTCCTGTAGAGTGTAAGCTCTTATGATCAGCAGTGTCCGCTCTCCTGTAGAGTGTAAGCTCTTATGATCAGCAGTGTCCGCTCTCCTGTAGAGTGTAAGCTCTTATGGTCAGCAGCGTCCTCTCTCCTGTAGAGTGTAAGCTCTTATGGTCAGCAGGGTCCTCTCTCCTGTAGAGTGTAAGCTCTTATGGTCAGCAGGGTCCTCTCTCCTGTAGAGTGTAAGCTCTTATGGTCAGCAGTGTCCGCTCTCCTGTAGAGTGTAAGCTCTTATGGTCAGCAGTGTCCGCTCTCCTGTAGAGTGTAAGCTCTTATGGTCAGCAGTGTCCGCTCTCCTGTAGTGTGTAAGCTCTTATGGTCAGCAGTGTCCGCTCTCCTGTAGTGTGTAAGCTCTTATGGTCAGCAGTGTCCGCTCTCCTGTAGAGTGTAAGCTCTTATGGTCAGCAGTGTCCGCTCTCCTGTAGTGTGTAAGCTCTTATGGTCAGCAGGGTCCTCTCTCCTGTAGTGTGTAAGCTCTTATGGTCAGCAGTGTCCGCTCTCCTGTAGAGTGTAAGCTCTTATGGTCAGCAGTGTCCGCTCTCCTGTAGTGTGTAAGCTTTTATGATCAGCGGGGTCCTCTCCTTCTGTATTATTGTTTGTTCATTTGTTTTGATTATTTTTTCGTTTGTTACCTCACACATTGTAAAGCTGCGCTGCGGATTATGTTGGAGCTATATAAGATTATTATATCTCTCTTGTATTTATCTATTCATGTCTTCTATAGCCTTTACCCTCCCATATCAGTCAGTTATTTACTTTGTTTTCTGGAACCTCCTGGTAACGTACGTGGCCTCCAGCAGATCTGACACAGATAATCTCCATCCATCAGTCCGGCAGCGAGTCCACGGGCAGCCATGTCAGAACAGATTGAACTGTGTTATGTATATGGCAGCCCCTGCGCCATCACGTATCTTCCACCCCACAAGTCACTGACAAGTGAGGTAACCTGGCATCTCAGCACTGGGCAGCTTGGCACAGGTTGATGCTGATCTCGTGGATAAGAGTCTGTCTTCCCCATTGCTGCCCGCAGACCGTGCCTGCCCGCACCCTGAGCATCTTGCCATCTAGGCCGCTCATTCCAGCTGGCTCCAAGGTGCTGGATCTGCGTAGGAAGAGGCCTGACCGAGCCAAAGGAAAGCCGTTATTAGCTGCCAGGCTCAGCCGCACATCACTCAGACCAAGCAAAGAAGCCACAAGAATCCCAGCCGAGCCCTGAAGACTCCACGTCTGAGAACCCAGCGAGCAATGTGCTATTATAAACACATATTATACTCTATATAATATACAACAACGAGGTATTCTACCCATATACGGTCCATAATGTACAGCAACGAGGTATTCTACCAATATAATATACAGCAACGAGGTATTCTACCCATATAATGTACAGCAACGAGGTATTCTACCCATATACTGTCTATAATGTACAGCAACGAGCTATTCTACCCATATACCATCTATAATGTACAGCAACGAGCTATTCTACCCATATACGGTCTATAATGTACAGCAACAAGCTATTCTACCCATATACTGTCTATAATGTACAGCAACGAGCTATTCTACCCATATACTGTCTAATATACAGCAATGAGCTACCCATATACTGTCTATAATGTACAGCAACGAGCTATTCTACCCATATACTGTCTATAATGTACAGCAACGAGCTATTCTACCCATATACCGTCTATAACGTACAGCAACGAGCTATTCTACCCATATACCGGCCATAACGTACAGCAACAAGCTATTCTACCCATATACCGGCCATAACGTACAGCAACAAGCTATTCTACCCATATACCGGCCATAACGTACAGCAACGAGCTATTCTACCCATATACCGGCCATAACGTACAGCAACAAGCTATTCTACCCATATACTGTCTATAACGTACAGTAACGAGCTATTCTACCCATAAACTGTCTATAATGTACAGCAAGGAGCTATTCTACCCATATACTGTCTATAACGTACAGCAACAAGCTATTCTACCCATCTACCGGCCATAATGTACAGCAACAAGCTATTCTACCCATATACTGTCTACAATGTAGAAGAACAAGGTATTCTACCCATATACTCTCTATAATGTACAGCAACAAGATATTCTACCCATATACTGTCCATAATGTACAACTAGCTATTCTACCCATATACTGTCCATAATGTACAATGAGCTATTCTACCCATATACTGTCTATAATGTACAGCAACGAGCTATACTACCCATATACTGTCTATAATGTACAGCAACGAGCTATACTACCCATATACTGTCTATAATGTACAGCAACAAGCTATTCTACCCATATACTGTCTATAATGTACAGCAACGAGCTATTCTACCCATATACCGTCCATAATGTACAGCAACGAGCTATTCTACCCATATACTGTCTATAATGTACAACAATGAGCTATCCTACCCATATACTGTCTATAATGTACAAGAACAAGGTATTCTACCCATATACCGTCTATAATGTACAGCAACAAGCTATTCTACCCATATACAGCAATGAGCTACCCATATACTGTCTATAATATACAGCAACGAGCTATTCTACTCATATACTGTCCATAATGTATACATGGTGTGTATATATGTGTACACATATATTACACACCATCGCCCTATTATACACATATATTACACACCATCGCCCTATTATACACATATATTACACACCATCGCCCTATTATACACATATATTACACACCATCGCCCTATTATACACATATATTACACACCATCGCCCTATTATACACATATATTACACACCATCGCCCTATTATACACATATATTACGCACCATCGCTCTATTATACACATATATTACGCACCATCGCTCTATTATACACATATATTACGCACCATCGCTCTATTATACACATATATTACGCACCATCGCCCTATTATACACATATATTACGCACCATCGCTCTATTATACACATATATTACGCACCATCGCTCTATTATACACATATATTACGCACCATCGCCCTATTATACACATATATTACGCACCATCGCCCTATTATACACATATATTACGCACCATCGCCCTATTATACACATATATTACGCACCATCGCCCTATTATACACATATATTACGCACCATCGCTCTATTATACACATATATTACGCACCATCGCCCTATTATACACATATATTACGCACCATCGCCCTATTATACACATATATTACGCACCATCGCCCTATTATACACATATATTACGCACCATCGCCCTATTATACACATATATTACGCACCATCGCCCTATTATACACATATATTACGCACCATCGCCCTATTATACACATATATTACGCACCATCGCCCTATTATACACATATATTACGCACCATCGCCCTATTATACACATATATTACGCACCATCGCCCTATTATACACATATATTACGCACCATCGCCCTATTATACACATATATTACGCACCATCGCCCTATTATACACATATATTACGCACCATCGCCCTATTATACACATATATTACGCACCATCGCCCTATTATACACATATATTACGCACCATCGCCCTATTATACACATATATTACGCACCATCGCCCTATTATACACATATATTACGCACCATCGCCCTATTATACACATATATTACGCACCATCGCCCTATTATACACATATATTACGCACCATCGCCCTATTATACACATATATTACGCACCATCGCCCTATTATACACATATATTACGCACCATCGCCCTATTATACACATATATTACGCACCATCGCTCTATTATACACATATATTACGCACCATCGCTCTATTATACACATATATTACGCACCATCGCTCTATTATACACATATATTACGCACCATCGCTCTATTATACACATATTACGCACCATCGCCCTATTATACACATATATTACGCACCATCGCCCTATTATACACATATATTACGCACCATCGCCCTATTATACACATATATTACGCACCATCGCCCTATTATACACATATATTACGCACCATCGCTCTATTATACACATATATTACGCACCATCGCTCTATTATGCACATATATTACGCACCATCGCCCTATTATGCACATATATTACGCACCATCGCCCTATTATACACATATATTACGCACCATCGCCCTATTATACACATATATTACACACCATCGCCCTATTATACACATATATTACACACCATCGCCCTATTATACACATATATTACACATCATCGCTCTATTATACACATATATTACACACCATCGCTCTATTATACACATATATTACACACCATCGCTCTATTATACACATATATTACACACCATCGCCCTATTATACACATATATTGATGGATGGGACGCTCGGACCAGGAGACGGTCTCAGAATCTGCAGGATATAGCAGGACTGGGTGGTGCACATATCCCCTACAGCAGAGGCGGCGTGCATGAAGCACTTCTCCAAGAGCCTGTATTATGATCCGGTATAATCCGCAGATTAAGCAGATTTCCTTCCTCTCTGGAGCTCCGCTTCCTAAATCCAGAGCAGAGTCTGGAAATAAACAGGTGGAAGCTGCGCTCTTTGTAGGAGGACAAACATGTAGAACGACGCCATTATCCCCAGTACAGAAACCACCATATAAAGCAGAGGATGTCACAGTCTGTGTAGCCGGTCAGTCTGTGGTTAGATGATGATGTCACAGGGTGAGGGCAGTGATGTCACAATCTACGTAGCAGGTCAGTCTGATTGGATGATGAGGTCACAGGGTGAGAGCAGTAAAGTCACACAGTCTGTGTAGCCGGTCAGTCTGTGGTTGGATGATGATGTCACAGGGTGAGGGCAGTGATGTCACAATCCAAGTAGCAAGTCTGCCTGATTGGATGATGAGGTCACAGGGTGAGAGCAGTGATGTCACAATCTACGTAGCAGGTCAGTCTGATTGGATGATGAGGTCACAGGGTGAGAGCAGTGAAGTCATAGTCTGTGTAGCCGGTCAGTCTGTGGTTGGATGATGATGTCACAGGGTGAGGGCAGTGACGTCACAATCTACGTAGCAAGTCTGTCTGATTAGATGATGAGGTCACAGGGTGAGAGCAGTAAAGTCACACAGTCTGTGATTGGATGATGATGTCATCACAGGGTGAGAGCAGTAAAGTCACACAGTCTGTGTAGCCGGTCACTGTGATTGGATGATGATGTCACATATTGAGGACTGTGTTGCAGATCCTACAATACATAGAGCGGTGTTCATTATTTATCAGCAGATAATGATCGCCTCCTAAATTGCACGTCCCATGCTCCATAATACAGATAGAGGCCCTTTTGATGGTCTATACGAGGCAGAGAAATCAGGGCTGATACCCTCTTCTGAGCCAACCTGTAATATACCGGGGGCATAAATTTGCCTACAGACAATAGACTTGGGGTCAGTATGGAGAAGATTTATAATCTAAGCCGGCGGTGGCACAGCGTGCCTATAATAAATATGTGAGAGAAATGAAACAGCGAGAGCAACAAGAGGTGAGCGCGGCAATAAGCGTCTGGCGCCTCTGCTGATAGACACAGAACTGACAGGCTGCAGGATTAGCACTGACAGGCGGCTTCCTAAGGCAGCTTATGTGCAAAGAGCAGAGATGACCCTGTCACTTCTCCTCGTAGCCAGAGCTCATCTCTAAAAAATAGACTGAGAAGAGCGAGGGGGGCCCTAAAAAAACACTTGCGGTCAGTGAATGGGAACATTAGTAGAGGTTGAAACCCTGTACAAACCTAATGCTCATCACAGCTGAGTCTTTGTTACTATTGTAGCCAGCTTCACAATCCTCTGTGAGCTAAAAGAGCAGTACAGATCTCTCTCCTGTGCGGATAGTAGGTTACAATGTATCAGTGCAGCTAAAATGTATCAGTCTGGAGTCCAGGCCATTAGCACACAGATGATATCTACACTGAATATAATAGTAACGAACCTTCAGCTGTGAAAAGTATTAGGTCTGTACAGGATTTCAGCCTCTAGAGGTAAATGAGAATGTTCCATATGATGCCTACGGGGGTCTGTCAGAGGCTGAAACACATGTCCTGACCTAGTTCTGCTCACACAGCTGATGGGCTTGTTACAATGAATCAGTGTAGGCAAAAACGTTTAGTCTGGAGTCAAGGACAGGGGAGAGATTTGTGCTGTTGATGTATTTCGTTCACACAGGATTGCCTACACTGATACATTGTAACAAACCCACTAACTGTGAGAACAGGACTAGAACATTTTAAAAAATAAATAAATAAATAAATCAATGTTCCCAATCAGACAGAAAGCAGAAAATGCTGAATAACCCATTTAACAGTCCGGCCGCTTTATCACCACATTTAATCTGCTTCAGATACCCAAGGGGGTAAAAACCGGCCTGGAGATGGCGAGACGGACTGGTGAACAGAGGATCCGAAATCTGTAAGTGGATTTTGGACGGTGCTCACCCCAGAACAGCCGAGCGGCTCCACTCAGAGGTATCACAGCCTGAAAAAGGCGCGATAAGACTTCAATCATGTTACGGACGGCCTGTCTGGCAGCATTAAATGATCTCATGTGCGTGAGCCACGGGCAAAGTAGAATGGATGTGATGTACGCGGGGAGGGCGAGGAGACGAATGGAGGAGGGGGCTGAGGCAGTGATGAGTATAATGCCGGCCCCTCACACACCATGCCGCTTTATCTCAGAAATTGGCAGCGGCTCCTGGAGGTCAGCGGTTAAAGCCTCAGGCCGCATAGGTCAATTAGAGGTCGAATTAGAGCCCGAACACCCCAGGGTGACATGTCGTCACTTTCTGTCACACTCAGGGATCACAACAGAATATAGCAGGCGTTCTTATAGGAGAGGAGCTGGGGAGCGGACATATACCATGAATGTGTGTTATATATATTATATTTCATACAGCATTAACTGGACCGGTTCGGTGTCAGATTATAAAACTTTCTGTATTATCGGGTGTGGAATTAAAATCACTTTCATATTATATATATATCTCCGCCATCCGCGAGACCAGTTCAGTATATAAAAGGGACTTCTAAGGGTAGAGAAATCGTATGAAGTCCAACGCCACAGCGCCTCTAGTGGTCATTGATTGCATTTAAAACACCGATACTGATAGATTCCAGCAGGATAAACGATTTGGTAAGCGTCCGCTGCTTCGTTTCTTAGCACAGAGCCCCGTTCCTCTTTTTTTTTTTACACAAGCACGCACGCGTTGCCTGTTGCTGCCACTAGGGGGGCGATCTGTATAATCCAGCAGTTTATGGATTGCATTGTTCCAAGTAGCATTTGCATACATATTGCCCCCTAGTGGTGACAGCAGGTTGATGAGAACTTTACCATTATTTGGGGCTGCAGAGGAACAGTGATGTGTCCTAAGGAAACCGCCCCGCAGCCATAAGAAGTAAATTAGGAAAACGCTCCAAATAATTTCTGCTGCTGGATTTTTAGCGGGACGTGCGCTGTAATATTAATGCTGCGTATAAAAGGGGTTTTATAGGGCAGACATTGACACTACAGAATGTGTCTTAACTATACTGACTGGCAGTGGGATGAATAATCATTGCTCAACTCCTTCCAAACCCCTGTGATACAGCGCCAGCTCCTGCAAACCACCATCCACCAGGAAGCGGTGCCAGGCCGGCCTTCATGTGGGTTCTGAGGCTTCTCTCCGGGCTGCTTGTCATTAGGGCTGTGGCGGGGAGTGACAGCATGTGGTGGGGTGCGTGGGCAGACACTTGGACGGAGGTGAAACCTGCGGCTCAAACAGACAACGGTATCCAGCCATGTCCCATACCGTCCTGTGATGTCATCGAGACAAGACGCCCAAAGGAGACTCCAGGCCCCGGCTTCTAGAAATCCGAGTCCTCAGCATTTCTTCTTCCAGACTGGAACGCGGCTAAGAGGTTATATAAGATTAGGCAGAAGAGTGTCGCTGTGTCTAGAGCCACGTTTGCTCTAAGATCACACCACACGACAGCCCACAGTTTATCTGCCTGGCACATTGATGGTGGACAATCCCTTGATCACCAGGATCTGCCATGATTAGCTGCTCTGACAACTCAGAAGGCGGGGACTGACAACAGCTGAAGCTCTGTGGGGGAGGGGGGTGTCAGGAGTAAAAATAATCCAATGGAATCACCATCGCGACACGGATCCGTGTGCGTTGTACAAGGCGAGCGCCGCTTATCCTGCCGCCGTGACTGCATAACACAAGCAAAGAGCGAGGGAGACCAAGAAAAGGTGACGCTTTGGAATACGTTGGCGCTATATAATAATAATTGTAACTTTTAGTTGGTTATTATATGTTATTTATCAGAGTTTAAAACGCACGCAAAAGGGGCCGGTCCAATGTTGCAGGCGGTGGGTGACATTTGTCGGACGTGCAGCAACCGACGAAACCGAGCAAAACATTACAGTCCGTCTAAGAGCATGTTCACACGGCGCTCAAAAAATAAGACAAATACACTAGTGATTTTGTAAAGCGCTAAAAATAATGCATTATGGGACCTTAAAGGGGTCATCCAGGATAGACAAATATGGCTGTTTCTTCTGAAAATAGCCCCACACCTGTCCGCAGTCTGCTTCTGGTATTGCAGCTTAGCCCCATTCACTGCAAGCTGCAATACCAGACACAACCCAAGGACAGGAGTGGCGCTGTTTCTGCGAGAAGGAAGACATGTTATTCTAATCCTGGACAACCCCCTTTAATAAAAGCATCACGATGCAGCATTTATGAGCTCCGCTTCTACAATTTTTCTTCTGGTCGTCACTGGTGTCCTACGAGGAGGTGACCGGTATAGATGGACGTGCTGCCTGGAGTTGTACGTTAATGACCTCATTATTATTGGGTTTCGGTGATTCAGGTTCTGTGAGGTCACAGGAGGGTGGAAAATCGGACAGCTAACACGGAGTGCGAATAATATAACGTATGGCGGTTACATCACTGCAGATGGTCGTCGTCATGTGATCGCCACATTTCTATGAGTGAGGTGTGAATGGGTTAATATTATTGATCACAAATCATTCACATGTAGAAAAGATAAACGCTCACCGCCGGATCCGATTTTTCTCTGCTGCGTGAGCGCCAGGTCTGGGTCACCCTGAGGGAGAACACATTTTACACCGCGTGCCTTATAACACCGACACGGGCTAAACACAGCAGAATGTGCGCGGCAGTCATCAGTCAGCGCGCGGCGGGATCCTCCTGCGGCGGTGAAGCAGTTAATCCGCCTGCCTCAGGCAATGATTGATCTCGTCTTTCAAGCTGCTGATTAGATTGGCCCTTAGTACTGGGGATAAATTCAGCCTGATCTTTGTCAGCGACGCTCCGTGACACATTGGATTAAATTAACAATGATTAATTGGGTCGTTGCATGGGAAGGAACATGAAGCCCGGCAGCCGCATTAATGTCCTCTAACAGCATTACAGGCCGGCGTGAAACGCCACAGCCCAGGCCCGACCCACAGCAGCGCAGGCACCGTGGGGTTAACCCCATACGACCTGCTCCGAAAGATCAATTACAGAGATTAGGAATTTAAAGGGATTATCCGGAAATGAAGATCAATAATTATATCACGAAAAGTTCTGCAGCTTTCTAATAGACGTTGCGTTTCAATTCCTCACCATTTACAAAATCTCTGCTTGCTGTCAGTAAACAAGAACATTCATGTTTACAGCCAAAGGCTGAATAGTAATACTTTTTACAGCTGAGGATTAATAACAATGTATCAGTGCAGACAATCCTCTGTGAGCTGAACACATGAGCAGCACAAATCGATCTCCTGCCCTGGATTTCAGGCTGACATCCCTTACCTGCACGGATACATTGTAACATGCTGCGTGAGCAGGACTAGGTCCGGATTTTCATGGATTTAAAGAAGAGCAGACAGAACCCTTGTGTCATGCTCCGCCCCTTAGAGAACCCTGCACTAGGCCTAACACATTCCTCTAAACCCACAAGATGTATTGAATGTTCTTGGGGCCTGGACCTCGGATTATTACAGACTGAGTGTAAACGGATGACCATGAAGCGGGTGATGTGCGCGCGGCTGCGGCCCCTATATATGAAGCTGTAGGTCGGGCCCTCCGTTCTCGGCAGGGTGTGATCTGCCCTGTTATCAGTCTCACATCTCCTGACCTAGTTACAGGGGTCTTCCTGACGCAAGACAACAACGGGGAGAGCAGACGACTCAATGCACCGGCTCCTGCCCCGCGACATTAACATCTTCTCAGCTGCAGCCAAGGTTGGGTTTTTGCGGTTCGATCGCTGCAACGATTCCCGTATTCACCATATTTTACATTGTAGAGAATGTGAGGCTAAAAAAAAACACATAATGCAGCAAAAATCTGTAACAAAACCTGGAGGGCTACAGAATGAACGAAGAATCGCGTCGTGTCCCAAAGGAGGAGCTATGCGAAAATTTAAAAAGGTGCACAGTTCGTTACAGTGTATCAGGGCTCTACCTTGTCATGTCCCCATCAGCTGTATGAGCAGGACGTAGCAATAGCTTTATCAGCCTCTGAATGGAAGCCAGAATGTTTCTAATCACTGAAAGCAAGCAGTGATATTAACTTTAACAAAAATAACGTTGGGGTTACCTGCTCCAAAGATGGGGCCGTTGTATTAGGAAAACAGCCTAAAAGAGGGAACCCTGAGCTGATGGTGCCCAAGTCTGAAACTCATTACAAATCTTTCCATTTATTGCTCAGGTTTTAGTGAGTGACAACTGCTGAGCCCCCCACCCCCGTGGTGCCCGACATTGTCACCCCGTCAGCAGCTGGAGACGCGTACTGTTCCCTTAAGATTTCTCTATCCAGTCTCAGTAATTATGAAAATTAATTGTGCTGATAAAAGACAGAATAAAGAGGCCGTCATTTCTCTCTCGGCAGTTTTGACCTTTTAAAGGTCCCTCTAGACTGGAGTAGAATTATTCCCTCTGTAATCCCTCAGACGCATCCACCGTTCTCGGGGACGATCATCGGCGCCGCTGTGAAAAAGACGCACCAAGAAAATAAGGTTTTAGATCACATTCGGCTGTTTAATTGGGTACGCTGTAAGGTCAGGCCCTCTCCGGAAAGTCAAGGGTTAACGGTGTTCTGCAAATGTCAGGACAAGTAACCCCGAACATGCTGCTTCATACATAATTAACTGAGCTGCAGTCACAAACCCTCCCCAACACCGAGCTAATGACAGTCCCCGGGGACTGAGCGCACACAACGCCTCCCTCCCTGATCTGCCTGCGGCCATTTACATTCCTCCTGCTTCCCTCAAGTCATCCTAGCAGTAAAGTCCTCGGCCTAAGTTCTCACCCACAGGGCCTGGAGCGGGCACCCGAGTCACCCCGGACATAGCACTCAGTATCACCGAATGTCTGGACCCGGACTGAACTGCTGACATAAATATAACGAGCGTCCTCGTACTGCGCGGTGCAGATCCACAGGACCGCAGAAAACCCTTCTTGTGCCTCTGCGTCACCCGGACTCATGCAGTATTGGTGAATCCGCAAATCCAGAGCGTAAAATGACACGTCCTGAGGTTTTTGCGGTCTGGATTTGCAGCCCCCACAACGATCCGTCTAAATCATGGTCGTGTGCCTGGGGCCATAGAAAAGAGCGGGTCAGCAATTATCCGCAAAAACGTGGATAAATTGCGGCTGCAAAAATATGGTTGTGTGTATGAGGCCTAAAACAGGACGGTCCTAAAAAGAGAGAGAGTGACAATGTGTCCTGCACTGAAAAAATAAAAATAAAGTGTGTTGACGTCACCGAGAATGAAGCCTATCCATTCACGAGAGAGCAGCGGTGACATCACTGAGAATGAAGCCTATCCATTCACTAGAGAGCAGCGGTGACATCACTGAGAATGAAGCCTATCCATTCACTAGAGAGCAGCGGTGAGATCACTGAGAATGCAGCCTATCCATTCACTAGAGAGCAGCGGTGACATCACGGAGAATACAGCCTATCCATTCACTAGAGAGCAGCGGTGACATCACTGAGAATGCAGCCTATCCATTCACTAGAGAGCAGCGGTGACCTCACTGAGAATGCAGCCTATCCACTCACTAGAGAGCAGCGGTGACATCACTGAGAATGCAGCCTATCCATTCACTAGAGAGCAGCGGTGACATCACTGAGAATGCAGCCTATCCATTCACTAGAGAGCAGCGATGACATCACGGAGAATACAGCCTATCCATTCACTAGAGAGCAGCGGTGACATCACTGAGAATGCAGCCTATCCACTCACTAGAGAGCAGCGGTGACATCACTGAGAATGCAGCCTATCCACTCACTAGAGAGCAGCGGTGACATCACTGAGAATACAGCCTATCCATTCACTAGAGAGCAGCAGTGACATCACTGAGAATGCAGCCTATCCACTCACTAGAGAGCAGCGGTGACCTCACTGGGAATACAGCCTATCCATTCACTAGAGAGCAGCGGTGACATCACTGAGAATGCAGCCTATCCACTCACTAGAGAGCAGCAGTGACATCACTGAGAATGCAGAATATTGGCTTTACCATTGAGCAGCAGGGAAGGTGTTAATCTCAGGTGATCTGCAGCCGTCCAGGAGCAGGTAAAATAAGCGTCTACATAGAGGATTAATCGACACATCTGGAAGGCAGATTCCACGGCAGATGTTGACTTGTCACTTCCATCCTCGGTGGAACATTTGTCTCATTTCCTCTCAAAAACAGAAGAAACCGGAGGATCGGTGACATGTGTCGGGGATGTGGGAGATGGCGGAGCCCAGGACGTCTCCAGGGACGGTCACATCATCCCACTTGTCAGTCAGCGCTGCCGCGATCACCGCAAATCTAACAAAACCCTCTAATCAGCAGCGAGGCCGCGAGCGCACATACAGGAGAGATCCGCTGTGAGCACAACCTCCGGAGGCCTCTGTAAAGCATCTATTATGCATCGGGGTGAAAGTGTGTTTATCTAATGACAACAAGAAATATCAACCTCAGCGTGTAAAATCCTCATGGCTTCTCATAGTTAAGACATTGTATTCTGTTTGTGATAGAAGAATCTACTAGTCACGGATATCCCTACAGATCCACCTCCTGACCGTTATATAGTGATATATCCTGCAGATTATTACACAACGGACCTCTCTACAGATCTGCAGAACATCGCTCCTCCACCTCCTGACAGATACACAGTGATATATCCTGCAGATTATTACACCACTGACCTCTCTAGTGATCTGCAGAACATTGCTCCTCTACCTCCTGACAGATACATAGCGATATATCCTGCAGATTATTACATTACTGACCTCTCTACAGATCTGCAGAACATTGCTCCTCTACCTCCTGACAGATACATAGTGATATATCCTGCAGATTATTACACCACTGACCTCTCTACAGATCTGCAGAACATCGCTCCTCTACCACCTGACAGGTACATAGTGATATATCCTGCAGATTATTACACCACTGACCTCTCTACAGATCTGCAGAACATTGCTCCTCTACCTCCTGACAGATACATAGTGATATATCCTGCAGATTATTACACCGCTGACCTCTCTACAGATCTGCAGAACATTGCTCCTCTACCTCCTGACATACATAGTGATATATCCTGCAGATTATTACACCACTGACCTCTCTACAGATCTGCAGAACATTGCTCCTCTACCTCCTGACAGATACAGAGTGATATATCCTGCAGATTATTACACCACTGACCTCTCTACAGATCTGCAGAACATTGCTCCTCTACCTCCTGACAGATACATAGCGATATATCCTGCAGATTATTACATTACTGACCTCTCTACAGATCTGCAGAACATCGCTCCTCTACCTCCTGACAGATACATAGTGATATATCCTGCAGATTATTACACCACTGACCTCTCTACAGATCTGCAGATCATTGCTCCTCTACCTCCTGACAGATACATAGTGATATATCCTGCAGATTATTACACTACTGACCTCTCTACAGATCTGCAGAACATTGCTCCTCTACCTCCTGACAGATACATAGTGATATATCCTGCAGATTATTACACCACTGACCTCTCTACAGATCTGCAGAACATCGCTCCTCTACCTCCTGATAGATACATAGTGATATATCCTGCAGATTATTACACCACTGACCTCTCTATAGATCTGCAGAACATTGCTCCTCTACCTCCTGACAGATACATAGTGATATATCCTGCAGATTATTACACCACTGACCTCTCTACAGATCTGCAGAACATTGCTCCTCTACCTCCTGACAGATACATAGTGATATATCCTGCAGATTATTACACCACTGACCTCTCTATAGATCTGCAGAACATTGCTCCTCTACCTCCTGACAGATACATAGTGATATATCCTGCAGATTATTACACCACTGACCTCTCTACAGATCTGCAGAACATCGCTACTCTACCTCCTGACAGATACATAGTGATATATCCTGCAGATTATTACACCACTGACCTCTCTACAGATCTGCAGAACATTGCTCCTCTACCTCCTGACAGATACATAGTGATATATCCTGCAGATTATTACACCACTGACGTCTCTACAGATCTGCAGAACATTGCTCCTCTACCTCCTGACAGATACATAGTGATATATCCTGCAGATTATTACACCACTGACCTCTCTACAGATCTGCAGAACATTGCTCCTCTACCTCCTGACAGATACATAGTGATATATCCTGCAGATTATTACACCACTGACCTCTCCAGAGATCTGCAGAACATTGCTCCTCTACCTCCTGACAGATACATAGTGATATATCCTGCAGATTATTACACCACTGACCTCTCTACAGATCTGCAGAACATTGCTCCTCTACCTCCTGACAGATACATAGTGATATATCCTGCAGATTATTACACCACTGACCTCTCTACAGATCTGCAGAACATTGCTCCTCTACCTCCTGACAGATACATAGTGATATATTCTGCAGATTATTACACCACTGACACCTCTACAGATCTGCAGAACATTGCTCCTCTACCTCCTGACAGATACACATTATATATCCTGCAGATTATTACACCACTGACCTCTCTAGAGATCTGCAGAACATTGCTCCTCTACCTCCTGACAGATACATAGTGATATATCCTGCAGATTATTACACAACGGACCTCTCTACAGATCTGCAGAACATCGCTCCTCCACCTCCTGACAGATACACAGTGATATATCCTGCAGATTATTACACAACGGACCTCTCTACAGATCTGCAGAACATCGCTCCTCCACCTCCTGACAGATACACAGTGATATATCCTGCAGATTATTACACCACTGACCTCTCTACAGATCTGCAGAACATTGCTCCTCTACCTCCTGACAGATACATAGTGATATATCCTGCAGATTATTACACCGCTGACCTCTCTACAGATCTGCAGAACATTGCTCCTCTACCTCCTGACAGATACATAGTGATATATCCTGCAGATTATTACACCACTGACACCTCTAGAGATCTGCAGAACATCGCTCGGTTCTCTCTACCATTACAAAATGTGTTGGAAATCATAACTTTGCTGCAGATCATTGCAGCATTTTGCAGAGAGCCGGGCAATGAGGGACAGTATTGGTAGGTTGCAAGTATCGGGTCACATTCAGGACCCATAAAGACCTTCAGTCATGCCGCTGATCACTTCAATAATTGTCCAGCGCAGAAACACAGGTGAAGACGCCCAAGGTCACCGGAGGCCGGGGCGGGGGAGGGGGGGATAGTCGCCGCTGGCAGGAAGATGGATCGTTTGCTTTCCTAAGAGAGACGTTGATATAATAGCGCCTTGTGGTTGGGATACAGCGGCGCGGGGACCGCTCTCTCGGCTCCGGATACGCACTCCTATCTATCTTCATCAGTGTCACATCAGCGGCGCCACACCTGGGCGCCGCACACCGGGGTGAGTGGAACCGAAAACTGCGCCCTACACACTACGCGATGCTCTTACAAGGAGCGCGCGGCCCGCGGGTCATTAAACAGCCTTCATTATCACACGTCCTCGCTGTCTGTGAAGAGAGGTCAACGCCGCCGCCGCCAATTAACAGCGTGTAGGGAACAATTTCATCCTCGCTCTGCATTTATTAATTCCAGCAAAGTCCGGTCCTTCTGAAATCAATTTATAATCGTTCTGCGGCGCACAATCCGATCCGAGCAGCCCCCGACCACGGCCGGAAATATTAACCAATTAATTGACTGGGCAAGGGGGGGGGGGTGGTCGCATATTCCCGTTACCTGCGCGTGTCCCGCGCTACATCACCGCAACACAGAGCATCTGTGCGACCGGATATCACCCTCCGCTCAATGAGAAAAATAAAGCGGTGACCAGATAGCGATGTCCGAAACCTCAAAACCGCCCCAATCCTCTATACAGCAAGTTACAGAGGCCGCAGTCCTATGTAAATGAAGCGTAATCATTGTATAATGAAAAGTTCTGCAGCTTCCTTAAAGACGGTGTCTTAATTCCTCACCGTTTTCTATATCTCTGATTTCTGTCAGTGAACGGAACATTCTTGTTTGTATCCAGAGGCTGAAAACCTATACAGACCAAATTCTTTGCACAGCTGAAGGTTTGTTACAATCGTAACCAGTCTAAACAATCCTCTGTGAGCTGAACGCAGCGGCACAAATCTCTATCCTGTCCTCATAGTCTGTGACAATGTATCAGCGCAGGTTAAATGTATTAGCCTGGAGCCCAGACTGTTCAGCTCACAGAGGATTGTTTAGATCCAGAAACTAAAAACCTTTGCAGACCTAATATCTCCCACAGCTGAGGGTTTTCCACAAACGTATCAATAAAAGACGATCCTCTGTGACTCTGAACGGATACATTTTACCTGCACTGACACATTGTAACGAATTATAGGGACAGGAGAGCGAGATTTGTGCTGCTGATGCAGTTACCTCACAGAGGATTGTCTTCACTGGATAAAATACCCTCTGCTGTGGATGGGTTTTCAGCCTTTGGATGCAATGTTTCAATTCACTGACAACAAGCAGAGATCTTGAAAATGGGGAGCAATTAAAAAAAATACATCTAGAATGCTGTGGAACGTTGTATTATACAATATTAAGATGAATCCTCTAAACAATTCATCCAACATGTGCAGAATATTTCTCCTGCTTTTCCATCCTTGAACGGTTTGATTGACGCCCCTGGCGGAGGGTGAAGCCGGATTGCAACTCTGCCCAACTGTTGCTGCTCTGAGGCGCGGTGCCAGCATGCCCCGGGGAGGGGGGGGTCACCCGGGGTCTCTCCAGCTACAGGTCAGTAGTGATCCAGTGATGAGGAGCGGCGCCCGCGTGTCGAGCCTTTGTTTCATCTTCCTACCTGCAGATCTAGGAGAAGAAAGCAATTATTTCATCCCGCCTCCCACTGCGCGCCTCCTCCCTCCTCTCAGCGGGGCCCTTCCTTAATGTTTGACTCATTTTTTACCTGCTGCATTGAAAGGAAACTCAGAAAAAAGAAAGAAATCTCCAAATCCTTGACATGCCGGATGCTTAAAGCTGCGGACGCCCTAATCCCCACTTCACGCCCGTCGTATAGAAATTCAATGGTTTATTTAATTACAAGCACTTAAAGATCAGCGGCGTCTGAAATGAAAAATCATTTTTTATTTTGCCGCTGATTTATTCCTACCACCAAAATGGGATACATGCCGGATATGAAGCAGCCGTAGGGTCACGTGACAGGAGCAGCCGCCGCCGGCAGAATTTTACCGCCATACAAATAACCGCACTGCACACGATGCGCGTTCCATTTGCTGCGGTTCATCCGCGACGTGACACGGCACCGGCAAAGTAAATGAGAATTCCATTAATATCATCTACGAGTTGCAGAATTTTTTCGCACCTAAATGGACCTGCGGGGCGGATGTTAAAATGTGCAACACGTCAATTCCTCGCGCGCTTCCGTCTCAGAATTGTATTTGACAAGATTATAAATAAAATAAAAAAACTGCAGCGTAAAAACCGCACCTGTTTCTGCATTAAAATGTAATAACCGCCCCTATAAACCCGCTATTGGACGCGGATTTTACCTGCTGTTTTGAAGTGAATTTTCCGGATCAAATTCCGCAACGTGCGCTTGTAGCCTAAATGTGACGTCACGCCGACAGGTAAATTGAACCGAATGCACAAACTTTAACATGTCCCTCGGACGCTCATGCACAGAAGACGATGTCCGCACCCCCTCCAGTTACTCCTCTGACATCACGTAATCGCCGCGCCGAGGTTCCATCCACAGCCGGGAGAGCACGACACCGGAGAGGACAGTGATAAATGAGCGTCGCTCTCCCTGCAAGGTCGTAATCTAACAATCTACAGTCCCATCCAAACCTCATTATATAGAAGAACATGAACCCCGAGAACTGATGTCCTTATTAACGTCACACAACCCTGACACGCAGCCCCGTAATTAACTACAGAACATTGATTGCAAGCTCCAAAGACAACACAGGGAACCTCACCTATAAATAATGTGGAGGTGACAAGACGGGGTCTCCTATCACCTAAATATATTCTGCTACAGAAATTCTTCAGGGGGAAGGCGGGGGGGGTCATTCAGGGGATTCTCTAGTGAGTTTTTGAACCAACTATTTCCAGATCATAACCTTCCAAAATACAAACAGAATCCACACATAACATAATCCTGCTGCTTCATCAATTTTAGTACCAATCACTAGAGAGCAGCAGTGACATCACTGAGAATACAGCCTATCCATTCACTAGAGAGCAGCGGTGACATCCCTGAGAATACAGCCTATCCATTCACTAGAGAGCAGCGGTGACATCACTGAGAATGCAGCCTATCCATTCACTAGAGAGCAGCGGTGACATCCCTGAGAATACAGCCTATCCATTCACTAGAGAGCAGCGGTGACATCACTGAGAATGCAGACTATCCATTCACTAGAGAGCAGCGGTGACATCCCTGAGAATACAGCCTATCCATTCACTAGAGAGCAGCGGTGACATCACTGAGAATGCAGCCTATCCATTCACTAGAGAGCAGCGGTGACATCCCTGAGAATACAGCCTATCCATTCACTAGAGAGCAGCGGTGACATCACTGAGAATGCAGCCTATCCATTCACTAGAGAGCAGCGGTGACATCACTGAGAATGCAGCCTATCCATTCACTAGAGAGCAGCGGTGACACCACTGAGAATGCCGCCTATCCATTCACTAGAGAGCAGCGGTGACACCACTGAGAATGCAGCCTATCCATTCACTAGAGAGCAGCGGTGACACCACTGAGAATGCAGCCTATCCATTCACTAGAGAGCAGCGGTGACATCACTGAGAATGCAGCCTATCCATTCACTAGAGAGCAGCGGTGACATCACTGAGTATTGCATACATTTCCAGCGCAGAAAAACATTACTTTGCGGAGAGCCGACCAATGACAAATACCCCGACCGCTCCCGTTGTAGCAGCAGATCCACTTCACATCCTGTAATCTAGAAGATTGTCACGTTTTCTACATTGTCTATATCAGTGATCTCCAACTGCTGCATAACTATAACTCCCAGCATGCCCTGACACGTTGGGGACGGTCTCGCTGTATATGATCAGTGGATGTGCGGTCATCCAGGAATAATGGGTAGCGCTAATAACCGCACATCCTTCTGCGTCCACGCTATAGATCCGTTGTATACTTTATATCTTCAAAGGAAATGTCCTAATCCCAGCGGCAGCCGCTTAATGTAAGACATGGCGACGGTTTAGTATTCGCCGAAAACATTTCCTCGAATACATTTACATATAAAAGCCACAATATCCTCTCCAGGAAATACAAGACAATGGGGGGAATATTATTAATAATGCAGAGGAAGGGGGCACCATGGATACTACCCCCTCCCAGCTGCCAGGCCATGCCCCACACGGAGTGTGACTCTGGGGTTATGGGCAACCAGGAGAGCAGAGAGGAAAGTGAGCGGGGGCGGGGAGGGGTATCATGGTGTCCTGCCAGACTACAAAGAGTCTCAACAAAGACGCTGCAAAAACAAAGCGCCATATGGCGGCAGTCACACGGGGCTATAAATTAAAGATAAAGGCAGATTAGATAATGCGCAGGTACAATCACCCTCCAGCAGAGGGACTGAGGGGTTCCTGCACCTTTCTGGGACTCCATCCAGTAAATCAAGAACCCCAAGCTGTCCCCGTCACCCCCGCCTTCTCGTTGGCACTGCCTAGATCTCTGCTCGCTGCAGAAGGCCAGATTAATTAGCAGCCCTGTGCCAAGAGATGAGTGTGCCCACCTGCTGGCGACAGGGCGTCCAGCTCACCAGCTGCTGCAGGGCACGGGCTCAGCCAGGACTATGTCTGCCTGATGGGGGAGGGGGGACATGGGGAGTAAATGGGGTGACACCTGGAAGAAGACGCGGTACAGGGGATACTTTGTATCAGATTCTATATAATCGCTCAGAATGTATCATGTAGTTCATTCCATTTAAAGGGGTATTCCAATTTTAAAACGACCTATAAAACCGGATACACCGGAGAGGGTCCCAGAGGTTTTGCTGTGCACCTGTTGGGGGAAGGGGCGTCCCCGTTTCCCAAGTCAGAGCGGCTGCATCCTCAATGAATCCAGTAGGGGGGGCTGTGCTCCATTGATCTCTATGGGAGTTATAGAAAGCGCAACTTGTGACAACTATTAAAAAAAAAAAAATATTCCAGTGATTTATGGGATGGGACTGATGTCACCTGCTGCACCCACCACAGCGCAAACTGTACGCACGCAGATGTAGGCTCCTCCCATTTCGGTGACATCACAAGACTCATTATTCAGCAGGAAATATTAACGACATACGACTGTTAATTATCAGACCTGTTAGTAAAGGTAACGACCCCCAGTCACCACTAACACCTAAGATTGTTAACCATACGCTTCCCGGTGGCCTCGCTGATGATCTACAATGTAACGCGGTAATTAGTCGTATTTAACACGTCTCATCTTTACACTTTAAATGACTCCACGCAGCCGCTCCGCTGTTAACACATTCCTGGCCTGGGGGTCGCTATTATGGAGTTACAAGCCCTCTGGGACAAGGAAGGTGACAAGAGGGCCAGGACTGTAGCGCCATCTACAGGCAGGTCAGGAGAATGCGGCCCACAGCGCTGAATATAAGGGTATGTTCACACGCAAACTCAAAAACTTCTGAAAATACGGAGCTGCTCTTAAGCGAAAATAGCTCCTAATTTTCAGACGTTTTTTGCAACTACTCGCGTTTTTCGCAGCGTATTTTACGGCCGTTTTTGGAGCTGTTTTTCAATGAAAAACGGCTCCAAAAACGTCCCAAGAAGTGACATGCACTTCTTTTGACACGGCGTCTTTTTACGAACCGTATTTTGAAAACGATGCGTGACATTACGCCTCGTGGGAACAGAACACCAAGAAGGGCAGATGTTTGGAGGCGTAATGGTGCCGTTTTTTCAGGCGTAATTCCAGGCGTAAATGGCCCAAATTACGTCTGAAAACACATCGTGTGAACATACCCTTAGGGTTGCCCCAGACAGGACGAGCCCCCGTAACATCTGTGATACCAAATCTCCAGAACGGCACATGCAATGTATACAGAGCAAAAGGTCACATGGTCACCGATCCTTTGTGACAAGCAATGAGCATACTTACCAACATTTAGGCCCCACCCCAGAACGGTTGGAAACATAAATGTTATTGCAAATTTGCATAAACCACTCCCCTTTTGTGGTCTGGTCGCAGTATTGTCTGCCAAGATCGGGGGTAAGGGTCACAGTGTTTACAGGTCATCAGAATTAGGGGTCTCAGCAGCAGCCAGTGACTCCCGACTCAGATACAAAAACCACCAAACCCCCTCACATACAATCCAAACTATTTCCTTTTACCAGAGAATACACCCCAAAATACTCGGCTTTCAGGTTGATCATTGCGGAATAAAAAGACCCATGCTTGCGGTCATTGAATGGGAACATTCTTGTTTACATCCAGATATTTCAAACCCATACAGACCTAATACTGATCACAGCTGAAGATTTGTTACAATTCCATCCAGAATAGACAATCCTCTGAGACAGCCACATAATACAGTTTACCTGAAAAGAAACATTGTAACAACTTATCAGGACAGGAGGGAGGACTGTCCTCTACACTAATATACACTGTAACAAAACCTCAGCTGTGAGAAGCATTAGGGTATGTTCACACGTTGCAGACATTTCTGTGACTGAAGGTCAGTTCCATTCATGTAAAGGTCTTTGTGCAAACTTCATTCATACATCTGGGAGAGTCAGAGAAACCTGCGGCGTGTGAATCTAGACTTAGGTCTGTATGAGGTTTCAGACCCTGGATGTGAACAAATATTTTCTCAGTCACTGATAGCAAGCAGAGATCTTGAAAATAAATCAGAAATTTAAATACAGAAGGGGGGAATTTATTATTATTATCTATACGCTAAATGGTGTGGGGCGGAAGGGGCCGAGGCCTTGCACAGCCCGACTAAATTTACTATAGTTTACGCCAGAAACTGGCGTAAATTTGAGCGCAGATCTACCTAAGGTTGTAGTTGGAGTAGATTTTAACTTTCTGGAGCACGGACGGCCAGAGACGCGCCATAGATTAAGGCCTCATGCGCACGGCGCCCGCGGACAGCCACATGCATTTTCGGCCCGTGCTCCCATATAAAGCACGGGAGCACGGTCCGTAAAAAGAAAAAGATCAGTCGTATCCTATCTTTTGTGGTGACTTTCTACGGCACGGACAACATCCCGCAAATATACAGGAAGGCGTCCGTGGTCAACAGAAATGAACGGGCCCGTAATTACGGATGAATTAGACGGTCCTGTGAATGGGGCCTAAGACTGGTGTATGAAACTCTGGTAAATTCCCTCCAAACTCTACTATTAAGCTGCAGAACTTCTCATTTCACGACGACCACGTTTTATTTACAGAAAACTCCCTCCGGCCGTGTTCACGCGGCTGATCTTCCCATGTATTTTGGCGCAGAAACTGCGCACATTCTGCTCCAAAATATGCAAGAAAAAAGAGACTCACAAACAACTTCTTGATTTTGAGGAGAAGCCACCCTGTTGTTCATACAAGACGGAATTGTCCACGTGCGATATTAAATTGCGTCACAGAAAAAAAATGTAATGTCACTTCTTGACGCAATTCCACGCAACAACCGCGTCCGTTAGCCACACGTGGATTAGTGGCATCTCATGGGGCTTATCCGCGGCAGATTAAACTGCATATATGCGGTAGAAATCTGCGGATTCTTGGTCAAATCCACGTGGGATTTTCCCACTTCTGTGGTGTGACCAATCATAGGATGGACTGCTCTGCCCGGTGTCATGGCTGCGGTCTGGATCCACCAATGAAGACGTAACGTTTTTGAGCGGCGAGTATATACGGCGAGTGACGATGTGAGGCCGCGATGACCTACAGCAGCAGAACATCATGTATTCTTATGGCGAGCGCAGGGGGGGCAATGACTTTATGGGGCTAGTCAATGGGGGGGTTGGCAGAGACGCTTACAAGCTGCGGTCCGCAGTCCCTGGCAAATTCATTATTTCATCCCATTGAGCGGCTGCAGTGAAGACAGCGGGCAAAGGTGACTCGATGCCAAACGTCTGTGCCGCCAGCCTGCGAAACAAAAACTAAACCAGCTGCTCAGCTGGTGCCACATCTCAGAGCCAGCGTCCTGACAGCCACACTTATCAGCTCACAGCGGAAAAACGGCTGCGTCCAGAAAACAACAACGGTGGAAGATAGACGTTCACTGCCGCAGGAACAATCCAGTCAGGTGCCAGTGGGGGCGAATAATAAAAAAGTCTTCGTATAAGAGGCGCTGTAAACGGTTAATTTGCCCTGAGCGTTATTACAGCAGCAAGTTAATGGTTTTAACCCTATCACCTCAGGCAAGTAATTACTCCACTGATCTCTGAACAGGTCATGTGCTGACATCTAGTGTCCACACCCGGTACTGCACGCTGCTAATTCACAGGTACAAGAGCTGCAGGAATCTGGGTTCAATAAAAGTCTACAAGGAGCTGCTAACAAGTCCCAGGGAACCAGGATCCACAAACCAAACCCAGTTTTACCCGAAGAATGAAAACCACTTCCTAAATCACGCCAGCCAACAGCTGCAAAGCTCAATCTCCCACCAGTAACCACAGCGCAGGGTACGTTGGGGGTTGTAGTGTTCTATGTAGAGTATAACAGTATTGTATTATGGCCATGTCCAGTGGTCATGTCTTGTTGGGGGTTGTAGTGTTCTATGTATAGAGTATAATAGAATTGTATTATGAATATATCTAGGGATCGGATCGTGTTGAGGGTTGTAGTGTATGTATAGAGTATAATTTAATTGTATGATGGTTATGTCCAGTGATCGAGTCATGCTGGGGGTTGTAGTGTTCTATTTATAGAGTAGAATAGAATCAGGATAATGTCCAGTGATTGGGTAATGTTGGGGGTTGTAGTGTCCAATGTATAGAGTATAGTACAGTAGTATTATTACATAGCAGGTTTATGTCCCCATTATATGGTGGCTCATTTATCCCTAGTGGATAAGCAGCAGTTATCGGATAATCTTCCTACTGGTGGTTTCTCTACATACTGACTTCCTGCTGAGCGTGTGCTTATACACAGCACAGTGTGAACAAGCAGAGCTTAAGTGTAAAGCATAGAGGAGGAAATGAAGAAAAAAAAAAGAGAAGCCGGAGTCTCTGTTAGGACATGAGGTGGAAGTCAGACTATCCCAGACTCTCATTAGTCACTGATCATATCTGTATCCTAATGGAGTAAAGCTGCTGTGTAAAGCATGGAAAACAGAGCAGCTGCAGACTGGACTTCTAATAAGACAGGAGGGGGATATTGCTTTCTTTTTTGGTAACAATGTGAGTCTCTAATATAAAGAACCCAGAAACTCTGTATCTAATGGTCAGATATGTGCGACTGAGAATCGCTGCTGCCACCGACGACCACCAAGTATTCCAGCAGTTGGATACGAAGTGACTGATTTTAAACCATTACAGCAGCCGCCCCCATGTATCACCACGACTGACGTCTCCAGGAGTATCCAGGCTTGAAATGGTCTGGTCTGGGGCCGAAAACTGATGTAACTCCTTTCTAATAAAACTGGATTTGCTGCGACTCTTCCAGGAAAAGGAGTGCTTTTTAAAAAAATATATATATAATTTGTGCTGAATATTGAAATAATTTCTGGAAATTCCTATAAAAAACAAAAACAAAATTGTACAATCTGTCCCGTCTCCTTCACTATATCCGTATCCTCCTGTATGGTTCCATATACGAGGCGGCACAGCAGACGCTCTGCGCAATTGATGAGTCGCTGTGCGGCCGACCCGAGACGCTCCGCAGTGTAGAAAATTGCTCAATAGCTGTCAGTCCCCGCTGAGCCGGCCGCTGATGCATCGTAATCTCTCCTCCCACAGCGAGAAGGTCAAACTTGCTCCACATTCACAGCTCCAAAAACCAATTACACCGAGGTATCCGCTCCCCGGGGCCCTGCACGCAGCAGCCTCTAAACCTATTAGCCGCTGTGCAATTATAAGGAAGACTGCAGGGAAGGCGGCCGCACAATCTGTCAAATATTGTGAGCGTCTGCAGGAACAGCACAGAGGCCCCACGCCATACACCCAAAGTTTTACCATTGACTTAAACGGAGACTGAGTGAGATCTCAGGGCCACAGCGCTCCACCTCAGAATCCGCACCCCCCCCCCCCGTTCTGCAGCTGCGAATACCATCACGAATGGAGCAAACGGAGTGCAAGAGATAAAAATGTCTGTATTCTACTATTTACTGTAGTACACGAAAATGGACATTCATATTCCATAGAGCAACATGAACCAATATTCCAAAGAGTGCCGCCTATCCATTCACTAGAGAGCAGCGGTGACATCACTGAGAATGCAGCCTATCCATTCACTAGAGAGCAGCGGTCACATTACTGAGAATACAGCCTATCCATTCACTAGAGAGCAGCGGTGACATCACTGAGAATGCAGCCTATCCATTCACTAGAGAGCAGCGGTGACATCACTGAGAATGCAGCCTATCCATTCACTAGAGAGCAGCGGTCACATTACTGAGAATGCAGCCTATCCATTCACTAGAGAGCAGCGGTGACATCACTGAGAATGCAGCCTATCCATTCACTAGAGAGCAGCGGTGACATCACGGAGAATGCAGCCTATCCATTCACTAGAGAGCAGTGGTGACCTCAGAGGTTTGCAGTCTATCCCTTCACTAGAAAGCAGCGGTGACATCACGGAGAATGCAGCCCATCCATTCACTAGAGAGCAGCGGTGACCTCACTGAGAATACAGCCTATCCATTCACTGGAGAGCAGCTGTGACATCACTGAGAGTGCAGTCTATCCATTCACTAGAGAGCAGCGGTGACCTCAGAGGTTTGCAGTCTATCCCTTCACTAGAAAGCAGCGTTGACATCACTGAGAATGCAGCCTATCCATTCACTAGAGAGCAGCGGTGACATCACTGAGAATGCAGCCTATCCATTCACTAGAGAGCAGCGGTGACATCACTGAGAATGCAGCCTATCCATTCACTAGAGAACAGCAGTGACATCACTGAGAATACAGCCTATCCATTCACTAGAGAGCAGCGGTGACATCACTGAGAATGCAGCCTATCCATTCACTAGAGAGCAGCGGTGACAAGTGTCTGATTCAGCTGTTTATTACCATCGAGCCTCATGGGAAATATCAATGTGCAGTGAAAACTCTGACAAATTGTTTTTGTGCGGATCGATGGCATTGGTAACGATAATGTGATAACGACACCATGGGCTGTGCCCACAGCAGCTTGCACTTCATTGTACAGAGTGCGGTCGGAGGGCATTGGGTCCACAGCTGCCCCTCCCTTCACACAGATCTCTTCATTAGTCACAAGAAGCATCACCAGTAAATCCTTTGTCAGCAGCTGGCAGGAGTGTGACAAGGAGCGCACCCCCCGGCTGAACAGCTGCCGCAGGAGATGAGGGATGAGGATCAGCAGCTCCACATTTACCAGGGATGAGGAAGTCAGTGTCGGGCATACAGCTCAGGACCTGGGGTCACACTGGTGAAGATGGAAGGAGGCACGAAGCATTATAGAAATCTGGGGGTGGAGAAGCTAAACTATATAAACATTCCTGACTGTAAGACCCGGATATAAAAGGATAAAATAAAACGTCTAAAAGATTTTCTTTTTTCTGTTAACATGTTTCTGCAGACAGGAAGGCAGTACCATCTGCACCTACATCACCTACAGGGAGGCAGGACTATCTGCACCTACAGGGAGGCAGGACTATCTGCACCTACAGGGAGGCAGGACTATCTGCACCTACAGGGAGGCAGGACTATCTGCACCTACAGGGAGGCAGGACTATCTGCACCTACATCACCTACAGGGAGGCAGTACTATCTGCACCTACAGGGAGGCAGGACTATCTGCACCTACAGGGAGGCAGGACTATCTGCACCTACAGGGAGGCAGGACTATCTGCACCTACATCACCTACAGGGAGGCAGGACTATGCACCTACATCACCTAGAGGGAGGCAGTACTATCTGCACCTACATCACCTACAGGGAGGCAGTACTATCTGCACCTACAGGGAGGCAGGACTATCTGCACCTACAGGGAGGCAGGACTATCTGCACCTACAGGGAGGCAGGACTATCTGCACCTACATCACCTACAGGGAGGCAGGACTATCTGCACCTACAGGGAGGCAGGACTATCTGCACCTACAGGGAGGCAGGACTATCTGCACCTACAGGGAGGCAGGACTATCTGCACCTACAGGGAGGCAGGACTATCTGCACCTACAGGGAGGCAGGACTATCTGCACCTACATCACCTACAGGGAGGCAGGACTATCTGCACCTACAGGGAGGCAGGACTATCTGCACCTACAGGGAGGCAGGACTATCTGCACCTACAGGGAGGCAGGACTATCTGCACCTACAGGGAGGCAGGACTATCTGCACCTACAGGGAGGCAGGACTATCTGCACCTACATCACCTACAGGGAGGCAGGACTATCTGCACCTACATCACCTACAGGGAGGCAGTACTATCTGCACCTACAGGGAGGCAGGACTATCTGCACCTACAGGGAGGCAGGACTATCTGCACCTACAGGGAGGCAGGACTATCTGCACCTACAGGGAGGCAGGACTATCTGCACCTACATCACCTACAGGGAGGCAGGACTATCTGCACCTACATCACCTAGAGGGAGGCAGTACTATCTGCACCTACATCACCTACATGGAGGCAGTACTATCTGCACCTACATCACCTACAGGGAGGCAGTACTATCTGCACCTACATCACCTACAGGGAGGCAGTACTATCTGCACCTACAGGGAGGCAGTACTATCTGAACCTACATCATCTACAGGGAGGCAGTACTATCTGCACCTACATCACCTAATGGGAGGCAGTACTATCTGCACCTACATCACCTAATGGGAGGCAGTACTATCTGAACTTAAAGGGAGGCAGTACTGTCTGCACCTACGAGAGAGAGAGAGAGAGAGAGACCTACATCATCTACAAGGAGAGACAGGGAGGCAGTACTATATGTATCTATCATAGAAGGGAGAGACAGGGAGAGAATACGATCTGCGCCAGCTGTATCTACAGGGTGAGACAGGGAGGTAGTACCATCAGTGCCTGCATCATTTACAGGAAGACCGAGGGAGACAGTACTATCTGTGCCTGCTATATCTATAAGAAGACAGTACTATCTGTGCCTACATCATTTACAGGGAAAGACCGGGAGGAGGTACTATCTGTGCCTGCGTCATTTTGTGACCACGGAAACGGCGGTCACATTACGGTCAAATTGGTTGTTGCTATACAATTAAACAAACGGGAAAAAAGAAAATGAAATAAAAAGGTAACACTATGAAAATAGTAGAGAAAATAAATAGTGGAGTTTCTCTTTAATCCGGAATAGTCCGGTTTTATCAGGGACTGAACAACGGCTGCGTGGAAGAAATAGAGAATGATGGATTTCATCTATACCAGGATCTGACCTCCACTGCAATATCCCCAATAATGATGCCGAGCCTCAAGGGGCCAGACATAACATCTCCATGATGACTACTCCTGTCCCACCACAGCATAACATATGAAAATCCCCATGATGACTACTCCTGTCCCACCACAGTATAACATATGAAAATCCCCATGATGACTACTCCTGTCCCAACTAGAGATGCACGATGCATGGAAACTTCAATACTGTTTCGATACTCTGCATCCCCAAACGGTTTGATACCGTTGTGTCATGTATTTCGATACTGAGCGGTGCGGCCGCACAGCTCAGTATAGTAACACATGAATGTATGAGAGCGGCTGTGTGATATAGTCATTGCCGAGCTCCCGAGTCCTGATAACAAGTGTGCGGGTCAGGATGACGCGATGCGGCCGGCGCTGCACTAATGATTGCCGGCACTGAAGACAGAATGTGGCGGACGCACTACAAAACACCCCCATGTTCTGTCCCCCCTCATCTCCTCAGGCTGACCGCGCACGCACTTCCTGTCAGGAGCGGGGCAATGACTGTATTACACAGCCGCATCTCCGCCGTTATTCCCGTGAATGCTCCGATCACAGCGGACTGCTGCATTCAGGGGAAAATGAGAAGGGGGGACCTCCTGTGACGCGATTGAGGGCCATACCATATATGGGCAGACAGCCCAGGGTCCATTGAAGGACCCCAGGGTAGTCCTACCATATTTCCTGTTGTTACGGCATACTGAGGTATGTCCTAACTGCCTGTGTGCTATCAGTACACAGGCTAATGTACTGTAATATAGATATATGCCTGTGAACGATCAGTATATAGATATATCCCAGTACATTAAAGTAATGTTAAAAAAAAAAAAAAAATACACCTACACCTTTTTTTACAATAAACATTAAAATAAGTCTCAATACATAAAATATTCACATTCGGTATTGGCGCGGCCGTAATAACCTGCACAACAATTTGTTTGTGTCATTTATGATTTGTACGCTGTAAAAATTTTTAATAAAAACTGCTTTCTATCACTTATTGTGAAGCGTGAGGTGAGATGATGAATTTAACCTCCATGTGCCTCACATTAATAGTAATTAACCCCATCATGTACCTCACACATTAACCCATTATGACTGAGAAACATGGGGTTAATTACTATTAATGCGAGGCACATTCAAAATTCATCATCACACCTCGCGCCTCACATCAGAAAACGGAAGAACTTTTTTTTTTTTTATTACTGTTGGCAAAGTATCGAATTGGTATCGAAATCGCAATATACACGAAGTATCGGTATCGAAGTCCAAATTCTGTAATCGAGACATCCCTAGTCCCAACATGGTATAACATCAGAACATCCCCATGATACCCCCTCCTGTCTCACCACGCCACAGTATATCATCAGATTATCCCCATGGTACACCCTCCTGTCTCACCACGCCACAGTATATCATCAGAACATCCCCATGATACCCCCTCCTGTCTCACCACGCCACAGTATAACATCAGATTATCCCCATGATATCCCCTCCTGTCCCACCACTCCACAGTATAGCAAATACGAGGTGTGTGTGGGAGGGAGTCAGCTCCAATCTGGTTGTCAGGGGCCATTCATCAGATTACCGACATTACAGCGTCTTCTGCCTCCTACCAGGGCCGGGCCAGCCACAACAAAAGCCTGGCCACAAGCCCAGGGGAAGGAAGGGACATGCAGCATGACTGTGGGGATAAACAGGAGGTGAAGGAGATATAGGGGCTACAGTATGCTCCAAAACTTCACATAACTCCCGCCAAGTGTCTGTGGTTAACACTTGGGGGCGCTGGAGAGGATCCAGACTGCTCAAACTAATCAGTTCAGCGAAACATCTGCAAATCTTACTACAAGCTACACCTGAGATTATCATTGTATTACTGATCCTAAATTACAACCTGTATTATACTCCAGAGCTGCACTCACTATTCTGCTGGTGGAGTCACTGTCTACATACATTACTTATCCTGTACTGATCCTGAGTTACATCCTGTATTATACTCCAGAGCTGCACTCACTATTCTGCTGGTGGAGTCACTGTGTACATACATTACTTATCCTGTACTGATCCTGAGTTATATACTGTATTATACTCCAGAGCTGCACTCACTATTCTGCTGGTGGAGTCACTGTGTACATACATTACATTACTTATGCTGTACTGATCCTGAGTTACATCCTGTATTATACTCCAGAGCTGCACTCACTATTCTGCTGGTGGAGTCACTGTGTACATACATTACATTACTTATCCTGTACTGATCCTGAGTTACATCCTGTATTATACTCCAGAGCTGCACTCACTATTCTGCTGGTGGAGTCACTGTGTACATACATTACATTACTTATCCTGTACTGATCCTAAATTACATCCTGTATTATACTCCAGAGCTGCGCTCACTATTCTGCTGGTGGAGTCACTGTGTACATACATTACATTACTTATCCTGTACTGATCCTGAGTTACATCCTGTATTATACTCCAGAGCTGCACTCACTATTCTGCTGGTGGAGTCACTGTGTACATACATTACTTATCCTGTACTGATCCTGAGTTACATCCTGTATTATACTCCAGAGCTGCACTCACTATTCTGCTGGTGGAGTCACTGTGTACATACATTACTTATCCTGTACTGATCCTGAGTTATATACTGTATTATACTCCAGAGCTGCACTCACTATTCTGCTGGTGGAGTCACTGTGTACATACATTACATTACTTATCCTGTACTGATCCTGAGTTACATCCTGTATTATACTCCAGAGCTGCACTCACTATTCTGCTGGTGGAGTCACTGTGTACATACATTACTTATCCTGTACTGATCCTAAATTACAACCTGTACTATACTCCAGAGCTGCACTCACTATTCTGCTGGTGGAGTCACTGTGTACATACATTATATTACATTACTTATCCTGTACTGATCCTGCGTTACATCCTGTATTATACTCCAGAGCTGCACTCACTATTCTGCTGGAGGAGTCCCTGTGTAGATACATTACTTATCCTGTACTGATCCGGAGTTACATCCTGTATTATACTCCAGAGCTGCACTCACTATTCTGCTGGTGGAGTCACTGTGTACATACATTACATTACTTATCCTGTACTGATCCTGAGTTACTTCCTGTATTATACTCCAGAGCTGCACTCACTATTCTGCTGGTGGAGTCACTGTGTACATACATTACATTACTTATCCTGTACTGATCCTGAGTTATATCCTGTATTATACTCCAGAGCTGCACTCACTATTCTGCTGGTGGAGTCACTGTGTACATACATTACATTACTTATCCTGTACTGATCCTGAGTTACATCCTGTATTATACTCCAGAGCTGCACTCACTATTCTGCTGGTGGAGTCACTGTGTACACACATTACATTACTTATCCTGTACTGATCCTGAGTTACATCCTGTATTATACTCCAGAGCTGCACTCACTATTCTGCTGGTGGAGTCACTGTGTACATACATTACTTATCCTGTACTGATCCTGAGTTACATCCTGTATTATACTCCAGAGCTGCACTCACTATTCTGCTGGTGGAGTCACTGTGTACATACATTACATTACTTATCCTGTACTGATCCTGAGTTACTTCCTGTATTATACTCCAGAGCTGCACTCACTATTCTGCTCGAAAGTGTTGATTTTGCACCAGGATCTGTACAGTCATTCGATGTAGGAAAAACACACTGATTTATAGGAGCACAAATAACCACGTTAGGGTGGGGGGGTTGTGTCTGTTTTGTTGAGTGTTTCCAAGAACAGCCAGCAGAAAAGGCAGTGAACCTTTGTAGCCTATATGTCCAGTATGTACGCAGTGACCGGACAGCTGACCTGGTGGCAGACGTGTTTTCCGCACTCCGCTGTCCTCTTGGCATCACTCTGCACTTTATATCAGTGTGGTCAGGTGACAGTTTCTTGCAGTTTTAGTTCTATTCCCTGTCTCTGCGCCTCTACCACCTCGGCGGGTTGGCCGGGGCACGCTCTCACTACTACTTCAGCCTCAGGTAATGAGAATAGTAAGCAGAGGAGGGGAGAAGCAGCCTGCAGGAATTCTCACCAGATGCGCTAAACCCCTGTCAGCTTTCCTGCTAGGTAACTCAAGGTCAGGGGAGGCAGGAAGACAATGTGGGGACATTGAAGGCCCCTCCGCCAGATGTGCGCTAACAAGGAGGCTGACCTCCCCGCTAATAAGGTCACTCTCTGGCTCCAGCAAGACGAGGGAACAACCAGGATCTTGGCTCTGCTGCAGAATTCGCTTGGCACAGACTGTGATTGCAGCTTCCTAAATCCCTTCAGAACAAGAACTGGGAGCAGGAGGAGGAGATGATGGGGGTCCGGGGACTGTATGTGCTGGACTTGTCTACTGGGGAGGGGGTCACCCCACCATTCATTCTGAACAAGGGTCAACAAGAGCCCAGACCTCACTGCGGACCTCCAACCCAGCAATCTGGAGGTCCCCTCACCCCAGACACTGAAGGGTTAAAGCCGCTCCCAGGGAGAAGTCTAGAAATTCCTGCAGTTCTGTGATCTTACATCAGGAGCAGCAGCCGTGACTTTATAGGCCCAACGCCACTTTAATGAGCTGCGACCTGAAGACTGCCGCCTGCGCAGAGACAAAGCGTTTAACCTCGTACTGACTGCCTGACATCATCCGCCAAACTTACCTGGCAGGGAACTAGTTAATGATACAAAACAAAAACGTGTGGATGGTAAAAATGGTAAATCTATCAGTGCAGATGAGATAGAATAGATAGATAGATAAGATAGATAAGATAGATACGATAGATACGATAGATACGATAGATACGATAGATAAGATAGATAAGATAGATAAGATAGATAAGATAGATAAGATAGAAAAGATAGATAAGATAGCTAAGATAGATAAGATAGATAGATAAGATAGATAGTAATTCACCATGTGTCGGCTTCTGGCAGTGTACTCCGCTCTGATACATGTCACTGAATAACCAGCAAAGCATACTATAGCAGCCGACTGTTAAGGGGGTCGTGGAGTATGGGGGACCTGATCTGAAATCCCTCTACCTAGTCATATTCGGCGCTTCCGAGACGTTCATGTCCTTGCCAGATCCCCCCGTTCCCAGTGCTGCCGTCTCATTACCACGGGCTCCAGACTGTCTACTGGTCTGTGTACGATATTGTCTCCGCTCTCACGCCACAAACATGAATAGCAAAATGATGTTCTCCTGTGAGCAAAAACAACGCATAAATGTCCCCCAATCCACACCTCTTATATAACGTGCACCCCAAACACACTACCACCACCCTGCTGGGAGGGCAAAATAATAAGGATAAAAGCCAATAGGTTTTGCATTATGGGACGTGTACAGACATCTGTAAGAAAAACAAATTGCCCCCCTGCATTATAGCAGCCAAGCTAAGGTGTTAGGTTTGCGTCTCTCCACAAGCTTCCAATCAAAACCAGCAGAATACAGGATGTAACTCAGGATCAGTACAGGATAAGTAATGTAATGTATGTACACAGTGACTCCACCAGCAGAATAGTGAGTGCAGCTCTGGAGTATAATACAGGATATAACTCAGGATCAGTACAGGATAAGTAATGTGTGTACACAGTGACTCCACCAGCAGAATAGTGAGTGCAGCTCTGGAGTATAATACAGGATGTAACTCAGGATTAGTACAGGATAAGTAATGTAATGTACACAGTGACTCCACCAGCAGAATAGTGAGTGCAGCTCTGGAGTATAATACAGGATATAACTCAGGATCAGTACAGGATATGTAATGTATGTACACAGTGACTCCACCAGCAGAATAGTGAGTGCAGCTCTGGAGTATAATACAGTATATAACTCAGGATCAGTACAGGATAAGTAATGTAATGTATGTACAGTGACTCCACCAGCAGAATAGTGAGTGCAGCTCTGGAGTATAATACAGGATATAACTCAGGATCAGTACAGGATAAGTAATGTAATGCATGTACACAGTGACTCCACCAGCAGAATAGTGAGTGCAGCTCTGGAGTATAATACAGGATGTAACTCAGGATCAGTACAGGATAAGTAATGTAATGTATGTACACAGTGACTCCACCAGCAGAATAGTGAGTGCAGCTCTGGAGTATAATACAGGATGTAACTCAGGATCAGTACAGGATAAGTGATGTATGTACACAGTGACTCCACCAGCAGAATAGTGAGTGCAGCTCTGGAATATAATACAGGATGTAACTCAGGATCAGTACAGGATAAGTAATGTAATGCACACAGTGACTCCACCAGCAGAATAGTGAGTGCAGCTCTGGAGTATAATACAGGATATAACTCCGGATCAGTACAGGATAAGTAATGTAATGTATGTACACAGTGACTCCACCAGCAGAATAGTGAGTGCAGCTCTGGAGTATAATGCAGGATGTAACTCAGGATCAGTACAGGATAAGTAATGTAATGTATGTACACAGTGACTCCACCAGCAGAATAGTGAGTGCAGCTCTGGAGTACAATACAGGATGTAACTCAGGATCAGTACAGGATAAGTAATGTAATGTATGTACACAGTGACTCCACCAGCAGAATAGTGAGTGCAGCTCTGGAGTATAATACAGGATGTAACTCAGGATCAGTACAGGATAAGTAATGTAATGTATGTACACAGTGACTCCACCAGCAGAATAGTGAGTGCAGCTCTGGAGTATAATACAGGATATAACTCAGGATCAGTACAGGATAAGTGATGTATGTACACAGTGACTCCACCAGCAGAATAGTGAGTGCAGCTCTGGAATATAATACAGGATGTAACTCAGGATCAGTACAGGATAAGTAATGTAATGCACACAGTGACTCCACCAGCAGAATAGTGAGTGCAGCTCTGGAGTATAATACAGGATATAACTCCGGATCAGTACAGGATAAGTAATGTAATGTATGTACACAGTGACTCCACCAGCAGAATAGTGAGTGCAGCTCTGGAGTATAATGCAGGATGTAACTCAGGATCAGTACAGGATAAGTAATGTAATGTATGTACACAGTGACTCCACCAGCAGAATAGTGAGTGCAGCTCTGGAGTACAATACAGGATGTAACTCAGGATCAGTACAGGATAAGTAATGTAATGTATGTACACAGTGACTCCACCAGCAGAATAGTGAGTGCAGCTCTGGAGTATAATACAGGATGTAACTCAGGATCAGTACAGGATAAGTAATGTAATGTATGTACACAGTGACTCCACCAGCAGAATAGTGAGTGCAGCTCTGGAGTATAATACAGGATATAACTCAGGATCAGTACAGGATAAGTAATGTAATGTATGTACACAGTGACTCCACCAGCAGAATAGTGAGTGCAGCTCGAGTACAATACAGAATAATAAAACTTCTAAAAACTGCAAAATTAATAGAAAGAAATTTACAAAAACTCATTCTAATACTTAAAAGTGGCATTTCTTCTAGAACATATACAAAAAACAATCATTGATATTTCAAAACAAAATAAAGAATAAAAAAAATTACAACTTACATTCTACTCCAGTCACACCCAGAGCTGCATTCACATATTTGCTGGCTTCCTGCTGTCAGAATACAGCACACAAAGGGTGTCGAAGTGACAGCTAAGCCACATGTCTTGCCTGAGGGATGAATATAATACAGCAGTTTCCAAGAGCAACCAGTAGAACTGTGAATGCAGCTCTGATGGTGACTGGAGTATAAGTTATGATGTAATTCAAGAAAAGTAAAGTGTATGCAAAGTGACTCAACACATGTAGATTTAAGGCAAGCACTTCTATTTGGATACTATGGAGACCCCGGACTTCACAGTACAGAGGGGCAGCACAGGCCCGGACCTCCCCATTCTCCCCCTTTTCCAGTAACGGCGCCTATGAGTTTCTTTGTTTTGATGCTATAAAACAAACCAGATGCCTCCCTAATCCCCGCAGATGGAGAGGATTTGCAAACACATCCAGTGTGTTCCCCGGCTGGGAGTCTATAGCTAAACTGCTACCACAAGTACAGAGCCCCGACGGCAGGAGCTAAAGGGGGGCCCAGGCAGTCACAAGAGGATGGGGGGGGGGGGGCTGCAATTGGTTCCTTATGTCCAGATTAGAAACTGACAAGGTGTTAACGTTTGCATATGCATCCAATGTCTCAGCTCACAGAACACCCCCCCCCCCCTGCTGAAGATGTCAGAATACCCAAAGGCCACATTTCTCTAGGTCTTTAACCCCTGGCAGACAAGTTGTGAAGACTATCCCCCCCCCTATAAGAACGAGGTCTGGCCACCACCAGCCACAACGTCTCCCAGTACGGAATCACTATCAAGGGCTCAATGGTCATCAGCGAAACAAGCGGGTACAGTAACTACAATTCATGCGTGGACATATACTGCTCTTTCATATAAAACTATACCGTCTCCATTCACTGAAAGCAAGCAGAGATCTTGAAAATGGTGAGGAATTGAAATAGAGAATATTAGAAAGTTGCTAAACTTCTCATTATACAATTAATAATTAAACAAAATAAAAACACAGAAAACCTCTTCTACAATGCCCAATAAATGACTGGACCATAGACAGAATTAACCACAACACTGGCCCGCACCCCATAGGGTGGTCCAAGATTGTGGGGTCTTCTCCACACCTCGCCCCTACCTGCCATTACTGAAAATATCCTCACTGGCTCAGCCACAGGCAATCTAGGGGGGAGCCTGGGGCAGCAGAAGTTGGGAATTTGGAGGGCTGCCAGTCCTAAAGATCGCTGGTGCCAGGGGACGGGAGGTGTTCAGCCCGACACAGCAATAATACAGTAATGAGGTCCCAGAGGAAATCCTTACAACAAAGAAATACAGACAGAAAGCGGCAAAGCAAATACCTGCAGAGCGAAGACCCAAGATGAAGAATCCTTCATCCGCACAGCAGACACAAGCGGCCGACAAGCTGCTCACTAAGAAGAATGTAAGAATACACACACACACACACACACACACTACCACTTCTCCTGTCCTGTATACTGGGTGTAATTCTCAGTATCTGTATTATTCTGTATATATACACTGCACAGTACCACTTCTCCTGTCCTGTATACTGGGTGTAATTCTCAGTATCTGTATTATTCTGTATATATGGACACTGCACAGTACCACTTCTCCTGTCCTGTATACTGGGTGGAATTCTCAGTATCTGTATTATTCTGTATATATGGACACTGCACAGCACCACTTCTCCTGTCCTGTATACTGGGTGTAATTCTCAGTATATGTATTATTCTGTATATACACTGCACAGTACCACTTCTCCTGTCCTGTATACTGGGTGGAATTCTCAGTATCTGTATTATTCTGTATATATGGACACTGCACAGTACTACTTCTCCTGTCCTGTATACTGGGTGTAATTCTCAGTATCTGTATTATTCTGTATATATACACTGCACAGTACCGCTTCTCCTGTCCTGTATACTGGGTGTAATTCTCAGTATCTGTATTATTCTGTATATATACACTGCACAGCACCACTTCTCCTGTCCTGTATACTGGGTGTAATTCTCAGTATCTGTATTATTCTGTTTATATATACACTGCACAGTACCACTTCTCCTGTCCTGTATACTGGGTGTAATTCTCAGTATCTGTATTATTCTGTATATATACACTGCACAGCACCACTTCTCCTGTCCTGTATACTGGGTGTAATTCTCAGTATCTGTATTATTCTGTATATATGGACACTGCACAGTACCACTTGTCCTGTCCTGTATACTGGGTGTAATTCTCAGTATCTGTATTATTCTGTATATATACACTGCACAGCACCACTTCTCCTGTCCTGTATACTGGGTGTAATTCTCAGTATGTGTATTATTCTGTATATATACACTGCACAGCACCACTTCTCCTGTCCTGTATACTGGGTGTAATTCTCAGTATCTGCATTATTCTGTATATATGGACACTGCACAGTACCACTTCTC